>NC_083098.1:141052357-141652357 GCF_949774975.1 Lagenorhynchus albirostris | reverse complement strand
GGAATAATTAGTGACATATATGATACCTAATATATAATACACTGTTAAGCAAAAGATTAATACCAAGGAGTATGTGTATTATAATATAGTTTTATTACCTAACACACACACACTCACACACACACTGAAACACACACACAGTTTCACAGAGTAGTTTTATAACACTAAGTAGAGCAATGCATTTAAATAATAATTATTATAATGATTGTAAATTATGAAATAATGACTAATATTTAAGAATTTGCACTTAAAAGCCTATGTCAAGATATTCAGATGCTTCTTTCTTTTTTTAATTTAAAAAACTTTTTGAGAGAAAGAGGTTGCCTTCCTTAATTGCCTTCCTAAGAAGGTTATATTTTGGAATTGAAGACAGCTTCAGGAACACACATCCTAAAAATAGAAGACTGCACCGTAATTTCATTGCCTTGAAAGATAACATTTTTGGAATAATATGTTGGTAATGCTTACTACGTGCAGTCTAGTGGCATAGCTAGATAAATGACTCTAGAGATAAAGATTCAAATCCCTGCTTTAGTAGACTAGCAGAATGACTACAAGTTTCTTTTTTTTTTTTTTTTTTTGCGGTATGCGGGCCTCTCACTGTTGTGACCTCTCCTATTGCAGAGCACAGGCTCCAGACGCGCAGGCTCAGCGGCCATGGCTCACGGGCCCAGCCGCTCCGCGGCATATGGGATTTTCCCGGACCAGGGCATGAACCCGCGTCCCCTGCATCGGCAGGCGGACTCTCAACCACTGCACCACCAGGGAAGCCCGACTACAAGTTTCTTAAACTCTGTTGTTTCTCTCACCCTTAAAGCTATTTACCTGTTCAGAAAGACCTCATATATAAAAAGACATTAAGACTCAAAATAAGAAAATTTAATAGGAGACAGAAGAGAGAATTCAGATAGAGGATGCCAGTGAAATACAAAATAACCTTCAAACTTCCTGATCAGCAATTAGTCAGCTGAAAATGACTTTTACTTATGCTTTGAAATATGACTGTAACATTCTGGAAGGAATTTCCTATAAAGTATATAAACCTTGCTTTATCACACATACTTGGTAAATTTAGTATTCCTATTATTTTTTTGAACAACATAATTAGCCTACAAAAAATGAGTAGAATATAAGTTCAAAATATTAGCATAAAACAAAATTCCCATATTGGGAAAATAATAATGAACATAATTTTACTTGGGGTGAGTAAAACTCGCTTCAGGGTGCTGCAGTGCCTTAGGTTGTTGTTAGGAGTCTTTGTTTTTCCTGTGTAAGTATTTCACCAATACAGGGAGATGAGGACGACTAGCACCAATTCTATGACATACTCAGAAAATACATTATATAATAGATTTTGTTGTTTAGTTTTATTCATATTTGTTTTGTTTATAGGTTTATTACTATTGGGTTATGATATAAACAATTTTCTTATATATAGAAAATGTTAATTTTCTACCCAAGGATATAGGTAATGATGGATTCTCATTATTAGTTGAAAGATATTGACCAATTTACTTTATGGAGTGAAAAACAGAACACCCAGTGGGCTCATTTTCTCTGAAAAATTATTAGGGCTGTAAGAAAATTCCCCAATTTACTTCTATCAGGGCTCTTGTATAGAATCAACAACAAGGGTGGACCACTCGTGTGTTTTGTGAATCCAAAATTTTAAGATTTTTTTACAGGATATTTGGGCATATTACCAATGTCTATTCAACAGTTAGTACTAAATAAATGATATTGCCACTCTTTCCTGAGGCAAGAGTCAAGTGAATTGAGAAGAAGAAAAAACAGAGTTTGAATCTAAATCTGCAATTTTGATTGTTTGACCTCAGGTAATTTAATTTAACTTTTCTAGATATCGCTCCACACCTCTGAAACAAGCAAATAAACAAAAAAAACAACGTGAAACTAAATGCAGGGTAGAGGGTACCTGGGTTGCAGTTTTGGGATTAATGGGTGATAATGCAAGAATCCCAACAGATGGTTTGACTCAGAATTAGCTTAAGAAAAGCTCTGTCTTCTTATTTCTTGGAAGCACAGTGGTGTAGTAGAAGGAGAACTTCCAATTTCACTTCTAAATTCTGTATGACCTTGTGAGAAGTCACATAACTTCTTGAGCTTTTATCCTCTGATATTAAAATGAAGAAGAAATACTCAAGCTTTGAGATCTTAGATGTATAATTTTGCTATTCTCAATTACAATTTCCTTATGCCTGAAATGAAAATAGTTTTACTAAGATTGGTATATGTCTATGGGAATCAAATTTGAAATTATGCATATATAATTATAATTTAAATTGTGTATAAACATTATATGTGTTTGAATATATTGTAATATATTTTGACTATATATGGCAATATTTAAGGCAATATTAAAAATATTTAAGGCAGTATTAAAACTATATAAGTACTTGATAGATTCTTTTTCTCCCCTATCCTTCTTGTTAATTTTGACTTCCACAACTGATACCAATACCTTTTGGAGTAAGAAAGCTAGAGAATGTGATGACATATACAGTTTTCATGTCAGGTTTTAGAAAAGAAAGTTATGTTGAATTTTAAGAAATGTCCAAAGTTTTTCAATCTCCTGGAATTTTAATAATATGTCATGAAAATATAAAAATTCTTCTACATTCATTTTTATGCCTCAAAGCATAGCCTTAGATAACATTGAGATGGATGGATTTGATGTGGAAATACATTGATAAGAGTGGAGGATTCAAGGAATAAAGCTGGTTTAAAGTAATCTTTCTACACTTTTTTAATTGGAGTTCTGACTGCCAATGCGGAGATATTTCTGTTTAGAGCTGTGCTTTATATAGGGCTGTCAAATTCAAAGTGAGACATTCTTCTGCAAACGTTCCTTATTGATTAAATGAGTAATCATTTCAGAAAAAAATAGAGACATTAAATTTTCCTTTGTTACATAATAGCCAACCCAAAGAAATAATTTCACCCCAGCTTTCAGAATAAGCATAACCAGCCATCACTCTGGTTAAGGTAGCTTTCATTACTCTTAATTTTCTTATTCCAAGCTCAGGACGACTCAGTTGCAATTGTCAGCCTTTAAAACAAAAGGGTAAGAAGTTTGGCCAGCAAAATCAAATTTATTCAGGAATAGCAGAGGAATTGCATTTTGCAAGAGACATGCAAACTATGGCTAACCATAGGCAAGTCTGGAGAACAAAGGAGAGGAGCTTTCTTTTTATAGAGGAAGGAGGGTGTTGGAAAGAACTGTTTCGAATCAAAGTTCATTGGAGGAGAGCAAGAATTCAGGGTTGTGGAAGCTTCTCACTGAGTTGTAGTTTCTCATTAAGTGGATTGTTGCTGGGCAAGGAGAAAATCTTCCTTCTTCCTGGGGTATGTAAAGAAAGCTTCTTCCTGCTGGAGGATGTAAAGTAAGCTGCGAGTGGTGATACACGCATGAGAGCTACCCCATGAGGGCTTCCTGACACCATTTGAATCAGGTTTTCCTATATTCATTTTCACTTTTTTTTTTTTTTGTTTAAGATTTTTCCTCAAACACATCACTGATCAAGAGTCAGGTTTTTCCTATTTAGTGGATTTGTCCCTCAATGCCAGGAGGGACCTTTCCTGATTGTCATGTCTCATATCAGAGGGAAAGTGTACAGATTGGAAACCACTGAAGCCATATTTCAGTAACAAGGGAGGATAGGAGGGAGAACTCTCAGACATTTCTCATCTAAAGTCTATTATCAAGTTCATAAGTCTTGGAGATCATCTAGAAGCGTTAAGCTAGCGTCACCTTGTTGGGTACATTGTTTCTACAAGAATTTGATAGGCAATAAATACAAAGTTTAAAAACAGTGTGTAGGGGCTTCCCTGGTGGTGCAGTGGTTGAGAGTCCGCCTGCCGATGCAGGGGACACGGGTTCATGCCCCGGTCCGGGAAGATCCCACATGCCACGGAGCGGCTGGGCCCGTGAGCCGTGGCTGCTGGGCCTGCACGTCCGGAGCCTGTGCTCTGCAACGGGAGAGGCCACAACAGTGAGAGAGGCCCGTGTACCGCAAAAAAAAGGAAAAAGAAAAACAACAGTGTGTAAAGCAGAGTTAAAAGTAATATGAGAAATCAGTTTGTATGATGGTTCTAAACCAGGACTCTAGGCCTGAAGGCGGCCAACTAAACAAATGGATCATGGAGAGTTAAAGGATCATGGAGAGTTAGGTGAAATTTGTTGTAACCAGTGCATTTGTTCCCTCATCTTGTATATTTGAGTTTCTACTTTTCCAGAGACATTTGTCCATGTGCAGCAGGTGCTATTTGCTATGGCATAAAAACCTCCTTGTTCAACAAGTAGGTAATCAAGGGCTATGTAATTATCCAAAGCTGTTTTATCCAGTGAGTCAAGCGATTGTTGTTGGGCTGCTATTGCTTTGGCATGGAATTGAATAGCTCTCCTAATGTTAGGGAGAGATTTCTGATCGTAAGTTCATTGGCACTTACTCTGACCCAAGGGAGAAAGGTTCTTCCTGTGGAAGCAAACTGGCATCATGTATGTGTCTGGGTTGTTTCCATCTGAATTTGTGGCTTGGTACTTGAAAAGTGACAGCCATGGAGGCCAATGAAATTCTACGGGTCTGTAGACCACACAGGAAGTTTTACTCTGGTTACTCTTACCTTGTGTCCCTTTATTTGCAAAGAGCCTGGACACAAATTTCCCCATGTTTGGGTGTTAACTAGAGTCAGAGAAATGGATTAGGGTGGTCTCTAGAATCACAGACAGATCAGGATTTTTGCTGGTAAATCCAGCAGTCTGAAAATTTACCTCCTTTAGCAATAACCTGGGAGATACAGATGTTGGTGTTTATCTTTCCAGGCCAATGCCAGAATAAAGGAAAGAAAGGGAAGAAGAATGTTTTTTTATTTAAAGTGTGAAGTCTTGATCCAGCAGTCTGTATTGATGTCAGGTATTTCTCTTCCTCGTCAATCTGATTCAGAGGTTTTCAGCATTTGTGTAGAATTAAATGTCATCTTTGAGATGTGTATCCAAATTCAAGTCCCTGAAATTTAGTGAGGAGGACTTAGTATAGTCCCGTCCAAGGAGATTCAAGGGAAGTTTTTTGTTCTTTACTGATTCCAAATCTGAAGGATGGAAGAAAATTGGAAATGGTAGTTTGGAGAGTCGTAGCCAGGCACCTGAGCAAACTATAATTCAGGATACAGTCCAGTTTACAGGTATGTAACAAAGCTTCAAAGACAATCAACATACGCCTATAAAAATACAACATAAAGAAGGCTTAGTATTTCTCCTTATTTGACAATGCTTCTCATGTAATTTAACATGTCAAATAAACCAAATAAGTTTAATATCTCTTTTTTTATAACAGTACTTTGAGATGTTCAAGGGGCATTCTGAAAATTCTCAAAGTTTTTTTCCAAAAGATTTTATTTAAGATTTGATTTTTGGGAAGTTTGTAAATTATATCAAAAGGTTTTGGATATTTGACTAAATTGAGTCACAGTTTATTATGAAACAGTTCTTAATTATCTATTTAACCAAAGTGACAAAAAGATTTCAAAGGCAAACTTAGAAGATTACATAGTTCTGAGCAAAAGACTCTGTTTTTCTAAGTAATCAAACACCTGATATAGACAATGGGAAGCATGGGAAGTTATTTTGATAAAATGCAGACCTTTGTTTTCTAGGCAGATTACTTCAGGAGGTAAAGAAAAACCTTTCATAATCTCTATTCAGGAGCAGACCAATAGTGAACGCAAACTTACTCCTTTTAATAGAGTGAAAACCAGATTCTAATTGTACGAATTTACCTTTAATTGTAAAGTTTATTCACTCAATTAATTTCATTCCAGTCTTAGCCAGCCCTGACCATGCATGCAATTCCTTTCCAAAGATTCCTTTTCCACAAACCTTCTACAGCTTTCTTCTTTACATTCAGATTTTGTCCTATGTTTTTTTTTTTTCTTTCCCATTCTGAAATAACCAGCCTCTCTTAGGAAAAAATAACTTTCTCTTTTCTCAACAAAGTGCATTTTGATTCCTCACACCTTCTTTTACTGAAAACACACATCTTACTTTTCTTGAATATGGATATATTTTGTTATTATTCTAGTAACTTTAACCACATATATTAGAAGTTTTTTAGCCCATAGAAACCTTTAATTTCCAGTGAAAGCTAAGAAGTAAGCAATCGTCAACTTTTTTTATATTAACATTATGTAGCTTGGCAATTTTATGAATATTTTTGATAATTTCTAGAAAAATACTTTTTTCTCATAGAAAATTCCTATCAGGTTGTGTTACTGAGTCCAAGCTCCTACTGCTTGCCACAGGCCAGGCCAGTAAATGATGAGACAGGTTGATGGGGCAAGGAATAGTGACTTTATTTGTAAAGTCAGCAGACTGTGAGGATGGTGGACTAGTGTCCCAAAGTATCTTACCTGAGTTAGAATTCAGGTTTCTTTCATATTAAAAGGGAAATAAATGTGGTTGGTTGTTGCAGACTTCTTGGTGTTGGAATCCTTTGTTCTTGCAGCTGTGCTCGGAGGTCAGGTCACGATGTTCCTATAATCCTCCAGAAAGACAAGTGTTATTCTCTGTTCTGAAACTTTTTTATCTCTATATTTATGGAAAAGTGTATACCTTTAAAGGTCAGAGCCTTGAGATTTTGACTATCCTGTATACTTCAGGCTATAGGCAACATTTTTAACTTGTAGCAAAAGCAGTAGAATACAAAGTTTAAAGTAAAAGAAATAGATCGAATATGGAGTCAGATTTGTTCTTCCCTATTACAGTTCTGGATATTAGCTACACTTTGGGCCAAATTTCTGGTTATAGAGTTATTAGATCCTTTCTATATCTTGTCAGGTTTCAGCCAGGACAAACAGGAAATATTTCTGACAGTATTAAATAACTCCATGGACTCAAGAGTCATCCTCAAAGAGGGTAAAAAAGGTTATTACCATCCCAAGATCCAGAGTCACTACCAGTGATAGCCAAAAGAGGGAACCTGTATGTTCTAGGCAGGTAGAAAGTAAAGCCAAGCACTTAGGACACAAAATGAGACAATCAATAAAGCAATAGCTATCTCTAGGAGAGAATCAATAGCCAATGGATCTGGACTTGAAAGGAAGGGACAGCATAAAATTTTATTTTTCTCTCTCAACTGTACACTACAGACAGAGATTTGGAAGAGCTAATTCCTAAGAATTTTCACCTCTTTCTGACTTCTGCCAGGTTTTTTTGAGGATCCCGTCTGCAGGTTCGGAGTAGGGTTTAAAGTGTAGAGTGTAGCTTTGATATTTACCAGAATTTGGCAAGTTTTTTAAATTAATTTTTAATTTTAGTTTTCCTTTGGCTGTTTAAAGGAATAATATAACAGCTTATGAAATAATTCCTAAGAGTCCTGTCAACTTTAGGAGAGCCCATGTGTTGAGAGAGGAAGTGGTAGGTATTGGAGAAAAAAGAGAGTTTGGTGAGAGAATTAGAATGTGAAAGTAGAGAGTATACAGGAGAAGAGGTAGATGCAGTAGGGGAAAAAGTAAGTTGGTATGGGAGTGTAAAGGGGGTGAAGAGGCCTCTGATGCCTTTGTATCTTTTCTTAGTTATTTATTTGCCTCAGTCAACTTGAATGAGTATTTTGTAAAGAGGTATTTTTGGATTTTGAACACATTTGAAAGCCTCAAGGAACCAAATGAAATAGGCATTCCATTCAGTTTGTTTTATTTTAGGGCCAAAGTCTTCAACTTTAGTTCTATGAAAAACAGGTTTGGGGAGATCAAAGTTCCACATAACGGCTGTTGAAGTTCTAAATTATCTTTGGTTAGGTTGGTCCATTTAGTTAAAAATGTGCATGAGGAGGGACTACAGTTTTTAAATATAAAACTGTCATGGGTCCCAGTAGGAACACCCTCCTTAGATAACATAGGAGATTGGGATACCATACTTAAAAACCAGAGATTCCAAAAACAAATGAGTACTCATCAAAAGGGTGATGCCTTCATAAAAACAAAAACAGATCCAGAATAAAGTTGGAAAGCTTGGCAAAAAGGAGAGAGCTGTAATCCAAGAGGATACTTGCCATATCAAAAGGAAAAAATATGATTCATGGAGGCAGAGAGCAAAGGGGCTCAAGTGAGTACCACGCCTGGTTTCCAGGGTGATTACTTCCTCAGGGGTTTGTCTGTTTCAGACCCCACTTCTGACACAAAGTAATGTCAACTTTTAAAACAAAACACTAAGCAGTTTAGTGAGCAAAATCAAGTTTATTTGGGAATAGCAGAGGAACTGCAGTTTGGGACATGCAAACTATAGTGAACCATAGGCAAGTCTGGAGAACAAAGGAGAAGAGTGTTCTTGTACAGAGGAAAGGAGGAAGTTAGGATTACCTGTTTTGAATAAAAGTTCATTACAGGGGAGCAAGAGTTCAGAGTTGTGGTGGCTTCTCATTGACTGAGTTGCAGCAGTTTCTCATTGACGGTGTTGTTGCTGAGTGAGGAGAAAATCTTCCTTCTTCCTGCTGGGTTATGTAAAGTAAGATACGACAAATGGTAGAGCCCCTTCAGGGTGTCATGACTCCATTTTGAATGAGGTTTTCCTTTATTCATTTTCACACAGTGATGTCACATTTTTATATTTTAGCAAATTGACACGTTATGCTGAATCTTATGAGTGAAACTGGATTAATCATACTGTATTATACTGTAACACAAGTGGACAAATTCCTAGGTTGTTTTTTGTTTTTAATTAAATTTTATTGGTGTATATAGTTGCTTTACAATGTTGTTAGTTTCTGCTGTACAGCAAAGTGAATCAGCTACACATATACATATATCCCATCTCTTTTGGATTTCCTTCCCATTTAGGTCCCCACAGAGCACTGAGTAGAGTTCCCTGTGCTGTACAGTAGGTTCTCATTCATTAAGTATTTTATAGAGACTATCGATAGTGTATATATGTCAATCCCAATCTCCCAGTTCATCCCACCCCTCCCCCATTTCCCCCTTGGTATCCATACATTTGCTCTCTATGTTTGTATCTCTATTTCTGCTTTGAAATAAGCAAATAAGATCATTTGTACCTTTTTTCTAGACTCCACATATATGCGTTAATATATGATTTTGTTTTTCTGACTTATTTCAATCTGTATGACAGTCTCTGGGTCTATCCACGTCTCTGCAAATGACACAATTTCGTTCCTTTTTATGGCTGAGTAATATTCCATTGTTTATATGTACTGCATCTTCTTTATCCATTCCCCCTTTGATGGACATTTAGGTTGCTTCCATGTCCTGGCTATTGTAAATAGTGTTGCAATGAACATTGGGGTGCATGTACCTTTTTGAATTATGGTTTTCTCTGGGTATATGCCCAGGAGTGGGATTGCTGGGTCATATGGTAGTTCTGTTTGTAGTTTTTTAATGACCCTCCTTACTGTTCTCTATAGTGGCTGTAACAATTTACATTCTCACTAACAGTGTAAGAGGGTTCCCTTTTCTCCACACCCTAGGTTGTTAAAGAACTTTTATAACACCAAAATAAAGTGCCTTAGTTCTCACTTTTCACCATTTAGTGAAGAGAATAATTTGCTGTGTGTATACTGTTGTAATTTGTAATTGCCTATTATTATTTATGTCTGCTTAAAATATTCTCCTAAAATCTTCAACAGAGAAGCAAAATGAAAACAGTGAAAATGTTTTTAAAAATATTCTGTTTCAGAAGTTAAATGAGGGTGGTGGACTAGAGTCACAAAGGTCTAATAGTGTTGCTTAATGGTGGTGATGAAACTGTCCTCGATACTGTAGAAAGGCTTATATAAATGCAAAGTAGTAGCTGCAGTGGTGATAGGAGAACAAAACTGGATATATCTTTAACTTTTTATTTTTGACTTCTCAGAACCTGGCTGACCTGACAATGTTACAGCATGCAATATCTGGCTCTCTTTAGCCCTGTTGACATCAACACCCCCTGTGTGTTTAGGCTTATAGGGCACACAGTTATAGAAGGTGTGTCAGTCTACTCTGCTGTTAACACTGAGATCTTCAGAGACAGTATGGCCACCTTTTAACCCTGATCTGTTTGTTTTTTATTTCTTTAAAAGTATGTAAATATTTGGAAGGAAAAATGGGATTGATGTCACTGTTGCTCCAGCCTGTTAAATGCAGGGACTGTTATGACTTCAATGCTGCAAACTGCCAAAAATACAGTTGAGACAGAGAGGTGAAGCTCTGCTATTAATTAATGGAAAAAGGAAATCTCTAGAAGAATGATCTCAAAATCCCAAGACAATTTGAAAAATATTTAACCTCTTAGATATTAAAAATATTTTTTTCTGTTTTTCTGTGAGATGACAGCAGTAACATGCATTTCATGAGTATATTTATGAGTATAACCAAATTCATTGGTATTTATTTTCACAGTTATTAAAATATGACACAAATAAAAATTTTCCAATTATTAGTATTTATGCTCTGAAATTGTGTTCATAATTATCTAGTTGATATAGCATGGAACTATCATCCCTTTAATTGCCTGGCTTATTACAACGATTGGCCTCTTTTTTATCTAGCTCATTCATACTCCTGTTTAAAAACTATTACCTTTCTAATGAGGAAATGACCCTTGATTCTTGTTGCAATAACTGAAATGGTCGTTAAAAGGGTATTGGGGTCATAGCTAATATTAAAAATGTTGATTTATGATACTGAATATAAAGGACTAAATTGTTTATCTTTGACTATGCAAGTGCCACCATGTTCTCCAAACTTGAAAACTGCAAATCACAGAGCAATCCACATCCATTTTATTCTCTGAAATAAATCTAATTTTGTATAGAAGGTAGAGATTAAAATCATACCAAAGGGAAGAATATAGTTCTCAAATAATTAGTTCTGCTTCTTTGGTTCCATCTGGGCTGATTTTGCTTATTACTGGCTTCACCAAGCACAGAGATGTGCTGGTTGCTAAGCAAATCTGAGACCACAGATATGTCAAGATGACGCAATTAAATAGGGTTATTTATTACTTGCAAAAATAAGGTCAACAGACATTTCCACGTCAATCACAATGACATGTTTTATAACCTCTGACTTTAGCATGTCAAGTAGTGAGTGAGTAAGGTCTCCAAGGATGTTCTCCAAGTGCATGTGAGTGTGAGGAGTGGGCATGTGGGTTTCAGTTTGCTTCTTGACTCATAGGGGGTCTTTCAACACACTCTAAGACTCTCAATTGTTAACTTTTTTTTAAATTAATTAATTTATTTTTGGGTGTGTTGGGTCTTCGTTCCTGTGTGAGGGCTTTCTCTAGTTGTGGCGAGAGGGGACTACTCTTCATCACGGTGCGCGGGCCTCTCACTATCGCGGCCTCTCTGGTTGCGGAGCACAGGCTCCAGACGCGCAGGCTCAGTAGTTGTGGCTCATGGGCCTAGTTGCTCCGCGGCATGTGTGATCTTTCCAGACCAGGGCTCGAACCCGTGTCCTCTGCATTGGCAGGCAGATTCTCAACCACTGCGACACCAGGGAAGCCCTGTTAACTTTTTTTTATTGGAGTAAAATTGCTTTACAGTGCTGTGTTTGTTTCTTCTGTATGATGAAGTGAATGAGCTATATGTATACCTATATCCCCTTGCTCTTGGACCTCCCTCCCACTGTCCTCCCCCAATCCCACCCATCTAGGTCATCACAGAGTACCAAGCTGCACTCCCTGTGCTACACAGCAGGTTCCCAGTAGCTATATATTTTACATATGGTAGTGTATCTAGTTAACTTTTTATTTTTGACAACTGCTTACACAAAACTTC
This sequence comes from Lagenorhynchus albirostris, assembly GCF_949774975.1. Lineage (NCBI taxonomy): Eukaryota > Metazoa > Chordata > Mammalia > Artiodactyla > Delphinidae > Lagenorhynchus > Lagenorhynchus albirostris. The sequence goes on along the minus strand of NC_083098.1, from coordinate 141,640,577 downwards.
AAGGCAAAAGAACACCATACTCTTCCCAATTACAATCAGTGTAGGAAGGAGGCTTTCAGGATATCCAGTGCCTCTTTTCCCCCAGTGTGGCTAAAAATTGCTTAGATGATTATAGTGTGTGTCAACAAAACCCAGAGAAACTTATTCTCACCAAAACCATTGTTTGAGGCTTACTCATTTTGAAGCTATCCTGAAAAAGGCAGCATGTAACCCACAGAAAGTGTAGGCAGAGCTGGTAGCATGGTAAATCATAGACCAAGATGTCCACCGAAAAAGGAAAGAATGACAATAAAATATGAAGGAATGAGGCTGTCACAGAAGCTCATGATAGTAGTAAATTTTAATTGACATTTTTATTTGAGTATCTTGTAACTGTATGTTCGAAATGCTGATATTCATTTCCCAGGGGTTAGGCTACAGATGAGTTTGTCATGGAAATACCTCTTGCAGCTTTCCTCGTATTCATAGAATTGGCATATTTGAATTTTTCTTTTCTTTTTTGCTGAATATTTGACAGGAATTCAGGCAAGTATCTTTCTTAAAAATAGGCCCACCTTGATGGTCCAAGTTTCTCAGGTTAAAAAGCCTGAAATCATCTGAAACATATTTGTCCTTTACCTTCTATAGTCACCAAAGATGGTTATTCTAATTTTGCCAAACTGGCTTCCACTTTTCTAGACATCCTCTCTACTACCATGCTCTATTCACATTGTCATTTCTTACTTATCTTTCCTGCAGTTAATCTTATAAATGTATTTTTGTCCATAATTGTGAAAATAAAAATGAATTTCATAGTATACTGTGAATCATGTTGATATCATAGAGTCATTAATGTGTCTCACATATTTGGACTACTTAACCCATAGAATATGGTACAAATTTGTGTGAAAGTATGTTTTACCATTGTTAGATATTGTTGGAGTTTTTAGACAACCTAGGAAAATGGCTACTGATACTTCAGGGCATTTTAAAATTTACCAAATTAGAGATTGTTGCTATTTCACAGCCATTGACCTTTCAGTGTCCATTTGGAAAAAAAAAATGATAAAGATAATCTGATTTCAGCAGAACAGTTTAAATACATTTGCATTTTATTATATTCATTTGGAAAAAAATAAGCTGTGCAAAGACATACTATGAGTAGTTGGTGCACATATACATATGGATTCCTGGACTTGCATTACAATAGCTTTCACCCCACTGTATGATTCTGTGCCTCAGCAATAATGAAAATAGCTAACTTTTTAAAATTTGCAGCTCAAGTCACCTTTCTCTCTCTCTTTCTCACACACACACACACACACACACACACATATACACACAAACACACACACAATTTTTCACACCCTAATCTTTGCTTGGACATTTCCACTTGTGCTTCTGGTCTCAGCTTCAGATCAGTTTCTGCAGGTCTTTCAATTTCTGTAGGAATTCTTTTCTCCATGACTGGACTTTGCACTTCCCCTAGGCAAAGTTAAGACAAACTGTGGTTTTATGTTTCCTACAGTAAAGGTGAGCAGCCCAATTCAAGTCTTTATCAACACAATTGTATTAAGTGTTCATAATATGTATTAAGTGAAGCAATGAGTGAATGAACTCTCTTGCCTGGTACCTCTCTCCATAGGTTCTGAGCCACTGCTCTAATATGAACAAGCGTATATCCAGCATAAAATTCATAAGTTACCTTTCTTATTACCCAAATTTACATGCTGGCTATAAAAATAATTTTAGACATCCTTCATCTTTCAGGATATTCTTTATGTTTCCAGTATGTTCTTTTAACATATTGTTTTCTTTTTGTGTAGTAGCTTATTTTTCTTAGTGAAAACTGACAGTAGAGCACACTTTCTTACTCAGTTTTTCAACAATAGTAATAAGATGTTTGCTAAGTTATTCATGCTTGAGGATGTATCATGTGGTCATGGAGATTAATTAACTGTTTTATAAGCACCATATGTTCATCCACTGAGCCTAAAATCCAGAAATTAGCACTTTAGAGTTCACATTATATACTGTACTTATATCAGTTTGAGAGGAGAGTGCATTCACTTATTCATCTAGCTGTCAGACTACATCTAAGCATGAAAACTCTAATCTAGAGAAATCAGACAGAATAATGAATTTTCATTCATTCTTTTTTTGTTTATTTAATATTTTACATACTTCACAGATTGAAGTTGATGTTGAAGTGGACCATTAATTTCCTTTATCTTCTTTAATATTTTCTTGGAAGGAAAAATGAAACAGAAATACTTACAAAGTGTATAATATAAGGCTCATTTCCTTAAGTATTAGGATATCAGTTTTAATATATCACCAAAGCAACTCTTTTTTGAATATATTGTTTCGTGGTTGTTGTTCAAAGGGTAATAGTCATGCTAGTGAAATAGCCATATTTCACATGTGCAAATTAATGATTTTCTAAATGACAGCTTCAGAAAAACTTTTATGTATTTATTATAGCATATATCTCATATGTTAAAAGCTTCTTTCAAGATAATTTTAAATTTAATTTTCATTAAGGTCCAAATCTTTATATTGAGCACATTACTGCATAATTAAAATTAAATAGGTCTATGGAGAAAATTCAAACACCTTATTAAACTTCTCTCCTTGCTCTGATTGAACTACTTCAAAGGATATAATTAAGTTAAAAAAGAAGTTTAAGCTTGCCATATTTACTATATCTTTATACTAATATTACATTCAGAGAGATTTTAAAAAAGTAATGGAACTAAATTTTAGTTTATTTATTTATTACTTTCCTTACTCTGTGTTCATGTTTCTGCAATGTGTTCAAAAAGTATTGATTTGAAAAAGATTATCTCAGTGGCAAAACAAGCCAACAGTTTTTTTGGTCAAAAATACAAGATAATTCCTTCCTGTAAGCCACAAAATTGTATGATATTCAAGCTGTACTCTAAAGTTATTTGGTATATGAAGTGTAGATTCGGATTATTGTACAACAATATTGAAATATAGTTTCTTTTGTAGAAGGTTAATTTAATAATCATCATCAATGAGCACTCATTTTCTCAAGAGAGAGAGATAAAACTTATATCTCTATAAAAATCCTTAATTTTTAAAAGCAATGAATAAAATCTCACCTAAATTTTAACTAAAGTTACAACTTGTTACTTTCTTTATTACTTATTCCCATTCTTGAAAACTTGTTTTGAAGATTCATTTGAATGTCTCATTATAAACAGCAAAAAATTTTTTAAGATGAAAGAGTTTAAAATATTGAAATAAGTGTTAAAATGTCAGATTTAGTAATTTTTAAAATGCTCAAGTATTCAATTTCAACTTTATTTTAATAAAGTACTAATTATAATTTAAAAAATTATAATACCAGGGGCATTTTCTTTCCCATGCTTTGACCTAACCTGGCTACCAGGTTTGCAAGTAAATTAATTTGATGGCAGAAATTGCATAGAATACTTAAGCAAAAAGTACTTTGTAATGGGAGAGGCTGACTGTGTAACTATAGCATTTGTCACAAGCGGTTTGATAAAATTCAGATCAGAATTTCTGCTGTTCAGACCCAGACTCCTGAATTTTTATAAGCTCCCTGCTATAAATGAAAAGATTTTAATAAATCTTTGAATGCTTCTAACCTCACTTTCTTGCAGCTTCATCTGCCAACTCAACTCAATAATGTGAGTGATTCAATAATGGTAGATATTGCAGCAAAACTAATTTTCCTTTTTCTATTCATACTTTCCTGAAAGGTATCTCTTGTCCTTACTTTCAGTGGAGTAGGCAAACAAATTAATAGGGAAGGTTTAATTACCATTAACATTAAGTACCATTTTATAAATTTTAATTTTAGCTAAGACATGAAATAGAAACTTTAAATTTATTCAAGTGATACACTATTGTGATTTTTTTAAGATACTTTAAAATAAAAAAGTATATCAATTACTAAGAAAACTTTTATGGGTTTTTATACAAAACTGTTACTTTTTTTTTTTTTTTGCGGTACGCGGGCCTCTCGCCGCTCCGCGGCATGTGGGATCTTCCCGGACCGGAGCACGAACCCATGTCCCCTGCATCGGCAGGCGGACTCTCAACCACTGCGCCACCAGGGAAGCCCCAAACATTTATAACATGAATTCTTTTTAGTCCTAATTCCCACATGGATAGACTCAAGCAAAGGAATCTTCCAGCCTTAAAGATAATACTGCCTCAAAAGACTTGATGAGTGCTGCACGAATAGAGGGAAGTAATTATTCAGAATGAAAAAGTAAAATGAAGAAGTATAAGTTAAGACAAATTAAGATATGTCTGATATTCAGTAGGGGTTATAGAAATATAGAAAATTGATCTCCATCCTTGGCAGTTTATAATCTATTTACTGAGGAGGCTGAGAAGATGTATAAAACTTGAAAATTAGACTATAGAGTCTTTAAGAAAAGATTTTTGCTTTTGATGTGTAAGTTTATATAGAGGGAAATATTTACATAATGGCTTCTCAATCTGATATTTTTCAACAGAATCAATAGTGATTCTTCTATTATAAAGCAAAACAACACAACCCCCCAATAAAACAAAACAAAACGTACTGTAGTTATTCCATCAAATATTCTGATTATAAAGTCTAGACACATGTTCCAGACACATATGAAAATTAAACAAATAAACAAGTACACTGCATATAATTATAATAAACAACCAGCATTACAAGGCACAATTATCAATACTGTGCTCATGTATGTATGCATTAATTACTTAAAATAAAACAGATATGAGGGGGGCATGAAGAAAGATTGTAAGCTAAGATCATGACATTTAAGTTATGCCATTGAGTTAGATTTGAAAATAAATACATGACTTGGATTGGAAGAGAAGAGTGGGGTGGGAATTTCAGAAAAAGCACATCATTGGAATAAGGGCTCAGATATAGAATGCCCCTGTGTGTAGAGAGGGCAGTAAGGAGAGTAGTAATTAATGAGAGGAGGTATGGAGGTATGAGTAAGATGGTTATTAAACTGAAGACAAACAGTATATTTGTGGAACCTCTGTTTAAAATCATGAGAATCCCCCATTCCTATAGACAAAATTTCAATAGTCCTTTAATACTGCATACAAGGTTTATCAACACCTCATTTCAGATTCATCTTCCAGTTTCTTCATCTGTATCTTACTTCAGCTGTAGAGACCTTTTGAATTTCCTTGAACTCATCTGTAAGATCATTGTTTTTCACACCAACCACAGGCTCCTTCCCACACCCCCCCATCCCTGTTTCTCTAAATAGTATCACTGTTGTGACTCTTTCCTGGACGGCCTCTCCTCATCCATGCAATTTCCCTCAGTCAATCGGCACATTTTTACCTTGTACATATTTTTATTAGCATTTCCCCTCTCCTTACTGTATATCTAGTCTTGTCCCTACGGTGTCTTTTTCTTTATTCTTGTGCGTTAGTTGGGGACTCTGTTTTTATATTCAGTGCATCCATCACAGATCAGCAGATCATCAGAGTATTCTCTCAGTGACTGTTTATAACTCAAAGATTATGATGGTATAAGACAATTCACAACTTAAGTATAAAGCACATGTGACAGCAAATTGGCTATTGACAATTCCCTATATATAGGCCACTATACCTTTCAGTATACAAATGTCACACCTCAGGTTTGTAGATTATCAGAGAAGAAATCAAGGCATCAACCAAAGGCAATTATCTGTAGAGTAGCCATCTGCAGGGTCTGAAAATAATATCCAACATATGCCTTATATTGGAAAATGACTAAGGGACACAGTCGAGCTCATGGAAGAGGTTTGTGTTTGGAGTATATGACAATAATCTTTAGTAGGAAGTGGAGGAAACAACCAAGAGACATATGCTGTGTCATAGTAACAGTAAGGTTACCCTTGTACCCTGAAACATGTTTGAATTCTTCATAAGACCTGCTAAGACGTTTATTTATTTATTTTTCTCATTCGACAGTGTAAACCTAGAATATTTCATCATCTGTGTTAACCAGAGTAACTTTGACCTCTTTCACCTTTACCTTGAAAGAACCAAGATAATATGAGTAAATAATCAAATAGTGCAGAAGAGACAAAATCCTGTCTTCTGAGATCAGAAACCAGATCTAAAATTTGTATAAGATTTTATAATCAGAATTAACCTATTGGTGTAATACTGTCTTGTCCTATAACAATAGTTTCAAGAAGAATTGCTTGGCTATTTCATTAATTTTAAAAGCTATAAAATAATTATATAGAATGTTATCCATTAACTTCCTCTTCTCTCTTAAGATGAAACTGGTTATTAATTATATTAAGTCTAAAATATTTGCACATGTCCTCTTCAAGGGTTTGATCATTTAAGATCAAAGCCAAGAGTAAGTCTGAAACTCTGAAAGGAATGCAATTATTTTTTCACAGCTGTTTGCTATTTTGCCCCTGCAAGAACAATAATTCAGTAGAAATATTTTTGAAGCAACGAATGAGTTTAAATTGTGATTGAGGGCATGTGTTGGTAACGCTGAGCTACTTATGTTAGCTAGTGAAACTAATCCCTGTCTTGGATGACAGAAGGTCCCTAAAGATTCTTAGGAATTTCTATATCATGAGTTTTTATTTGTTTGCCTTAGTCAAGGTTGTTATGAAAAGGAAAGAGTTCCTCGAATAAAACTATGAATAGCACTTTGGTTAAATGACGGAATTTTATCAGAGGGCTAAGACATTGATTCAAATAGCCAACCATGTAATGCAGTGCTTTTGTCTACTTTGTTTTCTTAGTAAAGATTAATATTACTCTCTAGTTACATGTAACCAAGAAGTCAGATTTCAGGTTTGCGTCCTGAAGTACTGTTTGCTTTGCCCTGTTATACTCTATCTTCTGTTGCCTTGTCCTGCATGATTTCATCTTAATTATTGTTTTAGCCCTCTTTGTGTTAATTAATGGACATTTCTCTCTGCCTTTATTTTGTTTCTTATGAGAAACAATGAAAATGTTATCCTTTACTTCGGAAACAAACATACGAAACAAAAGGACAAACAAGCAAAGAAAAAACTCAAACACACACTTGCTGCTTCTTGTTTCTGCTGGGCTTCCATTCTCTTACTTTCTATATCTCTTCATTGATGTTTTGCCAGCATCAAGAGGAGGCCAAATTGAAAAATGGTTGAAGTTCCTCACTTTATGAAGACTGCTCTGATTGCTTCTATATTGACTAATTCAAAGTTGGAAAGGAATTTGAATGGAACTCTGAGATTTTATTAAGGAAAAGAGAGCTTCTAGGAGTCATCCCTTCTGCAAGATTGATCCCTAATATTCAGTCCTCACTTATCTGTGCTATTTATTTTCAATCTTCCATTTGATCTAGAAATGACTTTTGGATTAAGTAGTTAAAAGTAGAAATGAAGGGCAAAGAGCTGCTGTGATACTTAGGACATAAAATCTAGTCGCAGAGGAAAGAGTTGAGGTCTTCAAGAAAACTATGGCCAAGCTACAAAATTAAAAGTGTGTTTTGCTTTCTGTGTGCTCTGGGTCCTGCTCAAGCAGAATGCAGAGTTATTGTCACTAATATAGATATATGTGTTGACACACGATCAACCCAGTGGTTTTCAGTGTTCACTGAGCTCACCTTTAACAAGTTTCTGACCTCTTCGGGATTTATAACCATTTGTAGAGAGGATTGGTGTGAAAGATACCTTTTTGCAGAAGAGTTATATCATTTTTCTCATATATAATTTTGTAAAATTTTCCTATTACACATTATTGCACCTAGGTTCTAACTCAAGTAGGAAACCTCATAGTCCTTTTCCTTTGTTCTATAATTCTTTTATCTACTACGTTCCTGACACTGTCCTGCATGTATTCTTTTGTAGAACAATCCAATAAAGGATAAAATAAAGTTAGAATATCAAGGCAAGATTGGGAAGATCTTCCTAAAATCTTACTAGCTCATTGCAGTACTATAAAATGTTCTTGGTAGAACCAAGAAAGAAGATGCCAATTCCTATCTTCTAGGATTTGAAAGAAAATCAAGCTTTCAATTGATAATCTAAGGCTGACTTTAGCCTCACAGACTTGACTTAGGATAATACACTTCCCTCCATTCACTCTGGAAACCTCTACTGAACTTTGTACTTTTTGAACTCTCTACTTCATCTATGGAAAAATTAGTTCTTGTGATAGATTCCTTGCTTCAGCAGACTTGCTGGGATACCATACACTGTTTTTCTTAGGGGAAATTCTTTCATAAACACATGGCCTAAACTGTGCTTATGACACAACCTTTCATCCTGAGGAGCTGCTTGAGCATCTGCATGCAGCTCTAGGTGTGTGGCCAGCAGGATTATCCACAGGTAACAGGATGCTGAATTAACTCTTTGGTGTCTCAAGGTCTACAATGAAGTAGCAGATATCAACACTGAACATGAAGCAGACATTTTCATGCGGATTTAAGAGAAAATGTTTTCAGAACCTCTAGCCAGCTCAAAGATACAAAAAAGGGGTAATTGGATTAGGGAGGAAATTTCTTTGCACAGAGGGATTGTTATGCTCTGAGTCTCAGAGTGATGGGGATGATGCATTCTTCTCCCTTCACCCTAATGAGGGACTAGCCAATGGGACTACTTGGTAAACATTGACCTACTTACTGCACTTGGGAAAGATGAAAAACTTCTGCCAGACAAAAGTAAAAAAGCTGAAGCGGACTGTGGATTAGAGGTTGATTCCAGCGGGGGACTTTATAGTCTGCTCTGGTGGCACAGCCAGGGAGGGCAGGTGCATCCTGTGAGGTCTGCTCTATCAGGTTGCTAGGGCAAGGGATAAGCAACTCTTTACCTGGGCCAGGTCTGAATCTGAAATAAGAGAGCTAGTGAGGGACTTGGGGTTGTCTTGGCTTCTATTTTCTAGAACCCAGGGGGACAAGGAGTCCTCCGTTGAAAGAGCCTAGGTATAACTTGCTGGACACAAAGGAGCCAAAGAAGGAGTTATGAGTGTCCACTCAGGATGGAGATGCAATCTTCCTGGTCAGAAAGTTTGAGAGAGAGGTGCCCATCAGATACCACTCAGGAGAAAGTGTAGCTTTAATCATCTGCAGGCACAGAGATGGCCAAGGTACTCAGCTAAGAAAGGACCCACCTAACTCCTCCTCCTCCTTCTTCTGAGTTGGAGTTCAGAGTCAGCAAAATGACAACAAAAAACCATTGAAGGAGAAGTGAAAAAGGAGGGGGTAGAGAAAATGACCATTTCCCTTTTCTAGACAAAAAATAACTTGAAATAGGTGCAAACTAGGGGAGGGGAAAAGATTTATCTCTAAGTCAAGTTCTGAGTTTCGTTTATATCTGACATTGTCTATTCTAATTACAAAATTGAAATTATTTGGAATTTAAGTTACCATAGGACCAGTTATTATCAATAATGGAGGAAAAGCCGCAGTTATGCTAGAATTTTCATCCAGGGGCAGGTGAAAATTATCCACACTGAATAAATTTTAGAAAGTTGGAGTGAGGGTAGTGGGGACACAAAAATAAAACTGTGTTTTGTTTACTTTGTAAGTTGTGGCTGTTCTGTGTGTAATTGGGCTGTACATATTTTGCTTTACTGGAATTTTTTTTTTTAACTGCCTCTTCCTGGTGTTGGGATTAAGGGGATATATTGATATCATGTTAGATAAATTGGGTAGAAATTTTACAATGCATTCTCAAACATTTATTGGTCCTTAAAACTTACTAACAAATCACTATTTTAGGTAACTTACAACTTCTATATCGCTACTGGTTCTCCAGTTTTCTACCTTTTTGTTGTTCACTTTATATCTTACAGCGCTTTATGGTTTACACATGTTACAATCCTTAACTTATTTGACACTCAAAATGATCCTTTATAGTAGCAGGGCAAACATTGTTTTACCTATTTTTGAGAAAGGGAAACCAATATACAGAAGTAAAATCATTGCTCAAGCTTACTTTGCTAATAAGTGGCAAGACCAAGATTCCAACTCAGTCTTCCAATTACAAGTTTCACAAAACCAGCTCCCATGTTTCAGTGCCCATGTCCTCTCCTGTTTGTAAGATGAAAATAATCCGTAATAGCCAAAGCAGTTTCTCAGCATTTTTATGAGAGACGCTTTACTGCTTTTTATTATCTCTTGTTCTTAAAAATAACCCTATGTGGTAGAGATAACTATTTCCATTTTGCAGATGAGAAAACTGAGGTTTTCATAAATGTAAGAGATTTAACCAAGATCATATACTAGGCAGTGTCACTGATGGGTTTTGAAGCCCAGGCAATCTAACTTCAGAGCCTGAAAAATTAACCACTGCATTCTCCATGTTTTTGAACTGAGAACTTCATAATAAGTTCATGGGTCTTCACATATATCAGAGTTTTATGTGTTAGAAATCTAAAGTGTTAATAATTCTAAGCAAACTGCTATGACTAAACTATCACTTTTCTTAGAGAGGTGTAAATAAAATTGGGCCTGAACTCAATATATTTAGTTTTCATGTCTGCTTTGTTTTTGGATAATTGTGGTATTAACCAAGTTGTGTAATTTCTCAGTATCTTTTTTCTTATATGTCTATCATATAGAAACTATATTTAAATTCATTATGCAACTAGAAAGTATTATACTTAGGCTTACATAGTAATAGTGAATTAATTTCTAAAGAAAAAAAGCATAAATTTATATGCTATTTTTGTCCATTTGGACTACTCTAACAGAAATAATGATAGAATGAGTGGCTTATAAGTGAGAAAAAATTTTATTTCTCACAGTTCTGGGGGCTGGAAAATCCAAGATGAAGGCACCAGCAGATTCTGTATTGGGTGAGGGCCTGCTTCTTGACTCACAGATGGCCATCATCTTACTGTGACCTCACATGGTGGAAGGGGCAAGGAAGTTTTCTGGGGTCGCTTTTATAAGGGCACTAATTCCATTCATAAGGGTACCTCCCGAAATCCCCAACTCCAAATTCCATAACATTGGAGATTAGGTTTCAACATATAAATTTGGGGATAACACAAAAATTCAGTCTGTGGCATATGCCACTAAAATGCTGTAAGTTTCAGAATTAATAATGTGGCAGATATTTATTTCTCACCTTTTATCAGCTGATATTCAGCTGGCATTTGGTCGGTCTCTGTGCTGTACCATTTGTTCAATATGTTCTATGTATACATGCCTCTAATAATCTCAAAAAGGATTTTACTGTCCAATCAAAATGCCAGAATAAATGCCATTTTTAAAATATATGTTTACCATTTAACAGTGAAACCTTTAACCAGTGGATTAAAATGTTGAATTGGAATAAAATATTGTGTATTGACATTCATTTAAATATACTAAATTTTATACATACAACATTTTCATAGATTAAACATTAACACTCTTAATCTATTATTTTTACACCGAATTCTGGCTGTTATATTCCAGTCGATGAATGATTATTCTGAATCATCAAATGGTACTGCTGCCTGCTAGCTATCTTTGTACAGCAGCATTTGTGCAATTATTTGAATATTTTATTGCATTTTATGTTATTACTTATAAAATGAGTGGGAAATGGGAAAGTGATAAGAAACTTATATCTCATAAACTTAATTTCTTTGAGGCAAAGTTAGAAATTATGCTTCATGCAATGAATCTTAAGATTAATTACATTCATTGTTCTTAAGCTAGTTGGTGTTCCATTGTGAAAGAAAATAATAAAGTACGTGTATAAAATAATAGAAAGATTTGAAAAATATGTTGTTTAAAAATCAGATTTATTTAGCGAATTTATAATATGAGTCTTCTAGACTTTTTAAAATACCATGAATTGTAAAGTGCACTATCATTTAAAAAGTATCTCACAAGGAATGTACAGTTTTGAATTCAAAGTAAAAACATCTATTCAAGATGTACACTGATTTCAGAAATGGTGAAATGTACATTATTATTTTTAATAATAAGCATATTATTTTTAATACTGAAAAATGTTTTGTCTTTTTCATATTTTACTCTGATATGCATTTAGAATGTATTATCTATAAAAGTTAAGAAACTAGATCCATTTTCTTATATATGAAAGCTCATTTAAAAGTGATTAGTGCTTAGTAATGGCAGAAAGCATTGGTGTAATGTATATATATTTTTAAGTTTGTTTATAGATAATAATAACAAAGACATGATTTTTTTTAACATATTTTGACTCTCAGACCACATTTCTTGGTTCAGCTTAAATGGGGACAAAGATTAAGGGGCAAGAATTATTTTCTTTACACATTCTTAGAGGTTTATATAGTAGGCCTTACTGAATGAAACTGTGTTCCTAAAAATAATTATTTAGCCATATTTTATATGTCAAGTTTATATATTTTGTGTTCCTACAAGAATCGAAACTAGTAGATAATCTATGGAACAATTGAGGCATATTTCTTTTCATTTGTTATTTTCTTCTTGTTTATACTCATAATTTTTTCTTTGCTTCTTCACTTTAATCTTTTATCTCTTGCTCACAAAAATTGCTTCACTGTGTGCTAATAATGGCTAGGAGTTCTAGCAGTGTATTTCTCAATAAAACTTAGTTTATAAAGCAAAAGGTATAAAATATTTTGGATTAGGTTATCAAGTAGGAATTAGAGAATAATCATGGTTGTTTTTCTTGTTTATATTTGGCTAAGGAGCTTATTTGGAGATGATGCTTAACTATTTTTCTCTTTGTGAATTATCCAGCAGTCTTCCCTGGTATTACTGATGACTAATGATCATTTTTAAAGATGTGAGGATGATGGGAAAACCATTTACGATATTCAGGTTTCTGATTGGTTAAGTAGATAATTATGAAGAGAATAATGACTTTTGTTTCTGTTTGAAGAGTAGAAGTACATGTAATAGAAAAGAAGTAAGATTGTGAAAAATATGATTATTTAAATTTTGGCCATCTGGAGTGTTCTTTTGCCCGTTGGGCTTTTAATTATGGCTACTGAACCGACAGTGTGTCTGGAATTGATAGGTGAGTTTGGAACAGACATACAGTTTTGAGAGTCATCAGCATTCATGTGAGAAAGAGTATAAATAGTATAGGTTCAATAATTAAGTTTCATATATGGAAGGAGAAGAATAAAGGACTGTAACTAGACTCATGGGAAACTCCATTTGCTTTCCTCTTTTCCGTACCTAATGCAATTGCTTCAGATTTTCTTTTTAATGAATAGAGATTCTTACAGTTTCTTAAGCAAGGCAGTACCTTGAGTTCTGCTGCAAAAATAATAAGCTATTCAAATATGGAATTTATGTGAGTCAGTCTTTCTGGTTTTGTGAGGTACCATGGAGTTTTAAAGAATAATAGACCTAATTTGATTTAGTGACTCAATAAATAAATGAAACTTTTTTTTTATAAGCTATCAGTAATTTTCCACTGTTTTAAACTAGAAGTGAAAAAAGCAGAATTTCATGTGGAAAATATACCCTAAGTTCTTGACAAGTGTCTGAAAAATGCATGTCCTTTGGTCAGAGAAAGTAGATAATTTACTGACTTCTCATTCATTCAGTCTCATTCATTCAGTAAGAGAAAAGAATATTTTTAGAAAAAAATTATAAAGAGTTTCCATTTACTCCCTTATGTCTTGTGAGACTAACAAAATTTAAAAAAAAGAAAATTGTGAAAACTTAATTGCATATTTTAGCTGACACTATCAAACTATGTATTTTTAAAAAATTCAATTTATTGAAACTAAAACAAAAACAAAACAGGTCACCCATTTCTTCCACCCCTCTCACCCTTCTTCTCATAACCTTCAGTCTGTTCTGTGTATCTGTGAGCTTATTTTTTTCTTTTTTAAGATTCCACATATAAGAGAGATCATATGGTCTTTCTCTGTCTGAATTTTTTTACTTAAAATACTGACCTCAAAGTTCATCCATGTTTTTGAAAATGACAAGATTTCATTCTTTTTTGTGGATGAGTAATATTCTAGTATATATGTATGTAAACACACATACACACACACACACACACACACTGGAATATATACACACACATACACACACGTACATACATACATACACACACATACATACCATACCACAACTTCTTTATCCATTCGTCCTTCTGTGGACACTTAGGTTGTTTCCATTTCTTGGCTGTTGTGCATAATGCTGAAATGAACATTGGGGTTCGTATGTCTTTTCCAGTTAGTGTTTTTGTTTTCTTCAGATAAATACCCAGGAATGGAGCTGGTAGATAGGATGGTAGCTCTATTTTTAATTTTTTGAAAAACCTCCATACTGTTTTCACTGATGTACATTTTCACCAGCAGTGAAGTGGGTTCTCTTTTCTCCACATCCTCATCTCATCCTCACCGTGACTCTTCTTATCTCCTCAATTATCCACTTTCTACTTTGTCTTTCTGCGTTATTTTGACAATGTCTGTACATTCACATATTTAAAGCAGATAACCTTTTGTATCACAAACCCAAATATATTGTTATTGTTTCCTCTTTGTGCACAGAAGAAACCCCAGTCATCCTAACATGATTGGTATTCAAGATCTTTCATTGTTTGGCTGGAACCTGGATTGGCTGGATTCCAGATAAAATCTTCAGTTAAAATGAATTTCTCCCTTACCCTTTCATAATCACCTGTTTGCTATTTTCTCACAGCTCTTTTTTAATATGAATTTCGTGACTATACACAAGTCTGTTCATTTGGGGATAAATCATTAAGGGCATAAATTGATTCTAAGTCATTGATTAATACAGACTTTGCATCTAATAGATGCTCAATAATTTGCTGCTTTGATTTAATAAAAATTATAAAACTTTGGATGTAAATTGCTTGATGATTCTCTTTCAATTAAATTTCCAGTTCAAATAAATGGCTTGAGTGTTCAGAAATATTTTACCTACTTTCACTGTCTACCCCATTATTTTATATCTCCATTGTTGTTCAGTATTCTACATTAATGCAAAGGTAGGTCTTAATTTTGTACTTTATGTACTTCATTAGCCTCCTTTATAAATTCGGAATATAGCCAAAAAACTCAGAGCATATACTTCCTTTGATTTTGACTGTGTGTTACTGCAGACAACTTGACGTTCTTTCTCATGTAATAGACTATTGCCATTCACTTGCTTAGCAAGCACTATTTATGACTAGGCCAAACCTAAAAAGCAAAACCTTACCCAAACTCTGAGTCTTACAAACAGTGCCTTTGTAAATTTATGATGTATAGTTTCAAAAATTATATTCATAATAAACAAATAATTAGATTGGATATATGAGAAAAACAGTTCCTTATAGTTTACTTTTGTTTTTACTTTGGATCTTGGCTTTTTAAAAATAATTGGATTTTACTGACCTTTATTTTTTTCCCTGAGAATAAATTTGACACCACATATTTCCTCAGATAAAACACACTCCCATCTTAATTTATTTTTAAGAAAAATAAACCAGGGAATGGGCTGAACAATATTCATTATTATTATATTTTTATGCTAACTGGCACTGGGGAGCAGTAAGCTATTTCTTTCTTATTTCTGAAATCAGTTGTCCTACACTTGGCAATATGTGAAAAATGTATATATTAATGATTCAAATAATAAAAATGTTGTGGAAGATAAAGGGAAATGAGGAAGAGAAAAGGGTGAAACGCATCTGATAGTTTATTAAGATTAAAAGACTTGTTTCAGGGACCTCCCTGGTGGTTCAGTGGTTAAGACTTCACCTTCCAATGCAGGGGGTGTGGGTTCGATCCCTGGTTGGGGAGCTAAGATCCCACATGCCTCAAGGCCAAAAAAAGCAAAACATAAAACAGAAGCAATATTGAAACAAATTCAATAAAGGCTTTAAAAATGGTCCACATCAAAAAACTCTTTAAAATAAATAAAATAGAACATTTATTTCTACCGTACGCATGCATTTATTTATTGAAGACTAAAATATGTATCTATTTGAATAAGCAGTATGCGTGGAGAGAGACTAAAATATAGTATTTGCCATCTCACTGCTCTCTTCATCCTCAAAAATGTAGGGCTTCATAAACTTACAAGGTTTTATAAACTTCTTATAAAATCTGCATTTCCAGATTTTTATAATACGTGCAAAATACATTTGTTTTGTTATGAATAGTGAAGATTTCTGTGTGTAATACCCTAGGTTATTTTATCATAAACCAGATCTTGTTGATTTCCTAATGTCATAATCTTTCAATCTTTAAGGAAATTAGAGCTTTTCTTACACCTCCATTAAGGTATGCTTGCAAAAGACAAGCCCCCCCGCCATCACCACCTTCAATACGCAATATGGGGTAGTGAGTAATAAAAAATGATGCTCTGTTTTCTTCTGAAATTCAACCCATGAATCAGTTAATTTATATGGAGATCTGCTAAGCTCACCATGCCATTTATACTTATTAATCCTTCTTTTATTAGCTATACTTACGAGAAAATTATACCGTAATTTTCCTACAAGCCTCAAGTCTCAACTAATTTGTGTAGTCAAAAATATTTTCAAGTGGCTTTTCTTTTCAACTAAAGAATTATTCATACTGTGTGTCTCAGTTTGACTGAATGTTTCTCATTATTTGTACATGTGTACTTTATTCTGTTGGTAAGAATAAGCACTCAGGACTTGAGGTTGGTTGTACTTGTCAGTGGTTCTTGGCCTTTATCCATCAGTTCTATTGCCTTTCCCAATGGTGGGAGTACTTTTTTTTTTTTTTAGTTCTAATCACTTATTAACATTTTTTATAAAGACAAGGTTGATTTATGAGTAAGGGTAGAAAGAAATTCTGTCTTCTAAACTCTAGAATTCTGACAATTGATCTGACAGTTGTAGAAGTTTTTCAGCATTTTTCAGCATGGTGAAAATAGAAAGGGTATTTGGAACATAAACTTATGCCCATCAGCTCTTAGTCTATATGCTTCTCTCCCCCTCACACACTGAGTATCTAAGATTCAAATTTTATTTTCATCAATATTTGTGAAAGGTTACATTTACAGAGTTTTGTTATTTTGGGCTCTTCTTTTTGAATTCTAATTTTATAAAACCCCAAGGTTCAAATAAGCACTTAAAACATTTTATTGTTTCATTGAATTTACTATGCTATGGATTTGAAGAAATTTAAGTTCCGATTCTCAGTAAAGCAACAGAGGCATACACATTAAGGAGGTCAGACTGTAAGGTAGATATTCAAAAAGAGGATATGTCGAGTGGACCATGCATATCTCCCACAGAACATGCCTAGTCAGCTCAAGAAGGGAGGCCCTGTGACTGGAGAAACATAGGCAGTTAGGAATTAGTGGGAGGTCAAAAAGGCATCTGGGATTCAGTTTTTATAAGCTTTAGAGCATTGTAAAATCATGTGGCTTTAATAAGTCCCATAGAAAGACATTAAGTTTGAGCAGATACATGACACGCACTAAATTGTATTCTATGGAATCATTATGGATTATGAACACTTTGATTGTGGACCAGTTAGGATATTAAGATACGGCAATAATCCAGGTGAGAGGTGATGGTGGCTGATTGTGGACCACTTAGGGTATTAAGACATGGCAGTAATCCAGGTGAGAGGTGATGGTGGCTGATTGTGGACCAGTTAGGGTATTAAGATACGGCAATAATCCAGGTGAGAGATGATGGTGGCTGATTGTGGACCAGTTAGGGTATTAAGACATGGCAATAATCCAGGTGAGAGGTGATGGTGGCTGATTGTGGACCAGTTAGGGTATTAAGATACGGCAATAATCCATGTGAGAGGTGATGGTGGCTGATTGTGGACCAGTTAGGCTGTTAAGATATGGCAATAATCCAGGTGAGAGATGATGGTGGCTGATTGTGGACCAGTTAGGGTATTAAGATACAGCAGTAATCCAGGTGAGAGGTGATGGTGGCTGATTGTGGACCAGTTAGGGTATTAAGATATGGCAATAATCCAGGTGAGAGATGATGGTGGCTGATTGTGGACCAGTTAGGGTATTAAGACATGGCAATAATCCAGGTGAGAGGTGATGGTGGCTGATTGTGGACCAGTTAGGGTATTAAGATACGGCAATAATCCATGTGAGAGGTGATGGTGGCTGATTGTGGACCAGTTAGGGTATTAAGATACGGCAATAATCCAGGTGAGAGATGATGGTGGCTGATTGTGGACCAGTTAGGGTATTAAGACATGGCAATAATCCAGGTGAGAGGTGATGGTGGCTGATTGTGGACCAGTTAGGGTATTAAGATATGGCAATAATCCAGGTGAGAGATGATGGTGGCTGATTGTGGACCAGTTAGGGTATTAAGATACGGCAATAATCCATGTGAGAGGTGATGGTGGCTGATTGTGGACCAGTTAGGCTGTTAAGATATGGCAATAATCCAGGTGAGAGATGATGGTGGCTGATTGTGGACCAGTTAGGGTATTAAGACATGGCAATAATCCAGGTGAGAGGTGATGGTGGCTGATTGTGGACCAGTTAGGATATTAAGATATGGCAATGATCCAGGTGAGAGGTGATGGTGGCTGATTGTGGGCCAGTTAGGGTATTAAGATATGGCAATAATCCAGGTGAGAGGTGATGGTGGCTGATTGTGGACCAGTTAGGATATTAAGATACGGCAGTAATCCAGGTGAGAGGTGATGGTGGCTGACTGTGGACCAGTTAGGATACTAAGATATGGCAGTAATTCAGGTGAGAGGTGATGGTGGCTGATTGTGGACCAGTTAGGGTATTAAGATAAGACAATAATCCACGTGAGAGATGATGGTTCCTGATTGTGGACCAGTTAGGATATTGAGATACGGCAATTATCCAGGTGAGAGATGATGGTGGCTTTTCGTAGTAGAACTGATCAGAAGTGGTTGGATTCTTGTTATTTTTGAAAGATTTACTGTTAGATTTGATGTGGGTGTGAAAAAATAGAGGTATCGAAGATGAATTCAAGGATTTTGACTCAATCAGTTAGAAGAATGAAATTGCCATTTGTGTAAGGGGGAGAAGGCTGTGAGAGCAGGCTGTGTGTGGTAAAGGTGAGAAGTTTAGTTTTCAACATGTTAAGTTTCACTTGCCTATTAGTTAACTATGAAGGTATGTAGGTATAGAAGGCTGGTATTTAAATGTATATGGCTGGAGTTCAGGGGAAAAGTCTGGCTGGAGTTATAAATATTGAAGTTGTCTGCACAAAAATGCTATTTTAAGTCCTGGAACTGAATGAGATCACTCAAGGAGACAGGGTATATAGAAAAACAAAAACAAACAAACAAAAACAGAGAGAGAGAGAGAGAGAGAGAGTGAGTGAGTTCTGGAACATTCCAATATTAACTAATAGGAAAGATGAGAGAGGACCAGCCAAGGAGACGATAAATGAGGGCTGGCGATGTCAGAGGAAACCAAGGACAGTGGTGTGGGGTCAGAGGAAACCAACAGATAAGGAAGTGTTTAAAGAATGCTTACACATCAGGTAGATTGCTGACAGAAAACAGACTATTAGACTTAGCAATATTTTTAGTCCCTGATGATTTGTAAAAATGTTACCCACGTAACACAAAGAAAGAATTTTAGTGGAAGTATGGCTGACTGAAGCTATTAGAATGGTCTCAAAGGAAAATGGGAAGAGAACAAGGAAGTCAGATTAGAGACTGTGAGTATGAGAAACATTTCATAACAAGTTGCCACAAAGGGGAAGCAGAAAGTGAGGTCAAGTTTTTCTTTTTCTTAATCTGTAAGAGAAATAATGACATGTTTGAATATTCATGAGAATTACTAGTAGAGAGATGAAAAGTTGAAACAACACAAAGAAATATGAATCACTGGAACAATGTTCTTAAGTAGGCAAAGAAGGTTGGAATTTAGATGAGAGGAGAGTATTAAGAGCACAGAGTTCATTCACATCAACAGACGAGTGATCAGAATTATGTGAGCACAACTTCTGGCAGATGGGTAGATAAAGTGATGGGATTTCAAATTCATTTTCATCTGCTTTGGTTTTATCAGTATATGAAAAAGTATGTGCATGTGTGTAATCCTATACATGGGAAGTGCTTACCTGCTCAACTGATTAATATTGCTTATGTAATGAATATCTGGAAAAAGTTTAAAATCATTTAAAATAAATATGTCAGGTAAATTTCTTGAGCTACTCCCGCATCTGTGTTGCTGACTGAGATACTGGTGCAGGGGTAGACTGAGAGTGAGGCTTAATGAAGTGTGAACTTCAGGACTGCTCTCTTGCATAGGTCCTTTGTAACACTGTGGGAGGGGCCCTGGCCATTTTACACTCATAGTTTATTTTTTCTTAAAGGGCAGTTTACCTAGGAGCAGCTTTGAACCTCAGTCTGCCCATGCATCTTCCTGTAACTGACTTGGGAAAACAATGGTCTAAGCCTTTTTGCCTTATAAATCTTGAGCAAGTGCTTCTCACTGACAGATTCCAACCTGGCCCTTGGAACTGTACAGAGAAGGAGATTCTGGGAAATGTCATTCTTTTGCTTTTGAAAAGGCTGAGGGTGATGCTGAGTTGACAAGAGACTATCCAGCATATTACCCTATGGAAGGAAATACAATTAATTGTATAAGGAGACTTTAAGCCATTCAAGGGACTAGGGCTTAAAGGAAGGAAACATTTATGTATTAGCATATCTGAAAGTGGAAAACTGAAGTATTAATCGAAACCTGATTGATGCTAAAACAACACAGAAGGGTAACGGTCAGTTCAGAATAAAAAAGTAGAGGAACAAGAGAGCAAAGATTTTTCAGGGTGTGAGCCACATTTGTAATTTAAAAGTCTCTAGCAGCCACAATAAAAAAGTTAAACAGATGAAATTAATTTTAACTATTATACTTAACTCAGTATATCCAAAATATGTATTATCATTTCAACAGTTCATATATAATTATTAATAATATATTTTACATTATTTTTCTTGTTTTGTACTGTCTTCAGACTCTATTGTGTATTTTATGCTTATAGCATATCCCAATTTGAACTGGCCACGTTGAAAGTGCTCAGTGTGGTTAGTGGCTACAGCATTGAGTAGCACAAGTCTTCTAGACAACTAGAAGTTTAGCCTGAATAATCCTAAGGGACCCCCATTGTGAAAAAGTCCTGAACTTGAACTCTGGACCACATACCAGTCTGTGGTGATCCATCAAGATAATGCTACCTGTTAGGCTGTTTTGTGCTTCTTTTATGACATTTAATATCCAAACAACTTACACGAACCATAATTCCTTAACTCTGAATAACTCTTTACTGGTGTCACTGATAACTAGTGTATGTAAAGAAAGTTAACTTACATTATCCATTTTGTGCACCACTGCCTTTGCAAACATACACTCTTCTTTAATTTTAACATATATTGGCATGCCAAAATGAAGATATATTATGGACTTTCTTCCTTTTCACCAAGAGAAATAAGAGTAGAGTGGAGGATTGACTATGTTACTTCCCTTTGGGAAGCTGAATTTGGGGTTCAGAAAATGCTGCATTTCTGTACCTGTAATTAAGGGGAGGGAAAGAACAATTATTGAGAAGTTTAAAATGTAGGTTAAAAACCCTGATTATTTCAGCATATGTTGATTTCATATACAAGTTTCACCTTTGAAAAGAAGAACATATACCATGATTTGGTTATAGTGAAACAACTATTGAGATTTTTAAATGGCTAAATATATTTCTTATATATTTATAAAATTGCTTAACTTCTAAAATTGCTTAAAAATCTCAAAACATAAAATGTGTATTATTTGCTCTACTTCTCTAGTTTACTGGAACAGTTGAGGACAGGGTGCATATCAAAATCCATGGAACATTGGTGTGTGTTGTATTTTAACATCATTATCCATATGTGCCACAATTGGAAATAAAGTGAAAGCTATTTTTGCAAAATTTCTGTCACCTCAAAGATAGAAGAAAATGGGGGTGAATACCTACAAAGAGAAATGAAAAGTAAATGTAATTCCTTTTGATTGTATCTATCCAGCTATCTCTATCTCTGTCCATCTATCTGCTAACCCTACCCCACCCCCATCTCTTGCTCATTTTCATTAGAAAATTTAAAACCCTTTTGAAATAGTCTTTTCAAATTATTTATTTTCTGTAGTAAACTTAAGATATTGTGTTTCAGTTTCTTTGTGGGTATGTATGTGTAAAGATTATAAGGTTACAGATAACTGCTACTTGCATTTCCTTAGTAATGCTCATGATCTATAATAGAAGCTCTATTTTAGTATGTGAAAGACATAGAAAAATGCAAGTGTTTATAAATTGGAGAAAGAAATGAGAGCCAGAAGCCTGGGAAATTGTATAAAGATTAATAATGCCATTGGAAATCCAATTTGCCTGCACAGAAAATCATATTTTCTGGGAGAAATATTAGTATCAGAGATGCCTAAATGGGTTATTTAAAGATTAGATTTCGAAGGATGGAAGAGTAAGAACAAAAACAAAATCAAACAAATAAGGACTAATATTGTAGAAACTTGAGATCTTACTGATGATTGATTGCCACCTACTTAAATAGCTTTTGATAGTAATAAAATATAAAGGATTATCCAGAGTTCTATATTTTGAAAGAATTTGTGTAGATCATTAAATATATTTTGCTCAGATTAGCCTAGAGAAATTTAAAATACCCTGTGGTACCAGATAATGGGCATCAGAATAAAAAAGGATATGAACTTAACACATAGGTTCTCAAATCCTGACTCTACAGGAATGAAGTAGTGGAATTCACTTTTACAGAAAAGATTATTAAAATACAGCCATCTACCTTTTCATGTGATTTTATTCCTTTTAAAATGTTAGCATATTTTCAGGAAAATTTATGCAGATACTGGATGAAATCTGTCTCAGTGTTTCCATATATTGTAAATACATAAATATGGTATCCACATTCATGTTATGACAAATCTGAAGCAATTTTTAGGCACTGGACAGATTATGTTTTTCTTTTTGTAATTTCTAAATTACAAAATTTAGAAATCTCTCTCCAAATATAATTTTAGGGACTATATTCATCATAGGCATTTTTTTAAATTCATAGTGGAATTTTATTTTATAAGTATCAATGTTAGCTCTAATTTTTCTAATCAGTTTAATCTGAGAATACCAAAATAAATTTATGAGACCTTGTTTAAAAATTATCTAGGAGGTCATCGGCTTTAAAATCTGCTTAAAAATAGAATTATAAAATTAAATAGCATACAGATCTGCTCTTTCTACCCTGTTTCAGTTTATATGGCATTCTTTTCCGGGAAGATTTTTGATCTGTAGTTATACCTATCCATCTTCTACCTATATTTTAAGGCCAAAATCAAAACTTTTGCTAATCCCTTGAGATTTAGAAAGAGCTTCCACTCAGTGCTTTCTACCTTAGTTCACTTTTGTTTTTGAGAAATTCTCTTCCATTTATAGTTTGTAATATTGATATTTTTTGGTCTCTGTACCTTGATTTTAAACTCCTTGAAGCCAAGAACTAAATTTTTACATTGTACTTTTTCTTTATACTTAGAAAGAAAAATTGACAAGGTATCAGGTCTTTAATAGTTGTTAACCAATTAAGGCATTGTTTCAACTTGTATGTGTGAGAGAGTAATGCACTGCACATGAATAGTTTCACTAGTGTGGAGAAAATGAAATAAAATAGGATATCTTAATTAAAAAATACAGTTTTATGATGACTTGGATATAGTAATTAAGGAGTGTTACCAGTTAAATGAGTTTTGAGAGTGTTTCTAGGTTTGGAGCCTGAAGAAACAGTGATAATCCTAATTTAAATGATTTGTGGATGAAAATTATTTTATTTTTTTCTTTTGAGTTTTTGGTGCATTAGAGGGATCAAAATTAATTTTAAGTTTAGTGATCATCAGCAAAAAAGATATGTTAAAGTTCTCATTAACTTAGAGCAGAATGTGAAGAGAAATGAGGAACAAAAGCTATGGAAGAGCGTTGTGGACCTTGCCTAGGCCCTGTTCCAAACTCCATGTTTGAGATCTCAATCTTTTTGTTGAAATAAGATGTAAGTAAACATTTTACTTATTGTAAAATAAGTTGTAAAAGATGACTTTACATCAACAATAACATCTTGGGAATAGGATGGAATAAGAGATTTTGGTAATCATCACATTACAAATACCAAGCTTAATTATTAATATTAGATGTAAGACACCACCATCAGCAGCACAGTTAGCATTATGAAAATTAACATTTATTGCCCAACGTTCTGCTAAGATTGTATTTTATTTCATCCTCTTAATGTAATCAAGTAGGTATTGTTATTTCCCCCATTTTATAGGTGAGAGGACTAGGGGACTACTTAGGGGAGTTGTCAAAGGTCTCACAAAATGCAGGGGATACTATTTTTATTTGAACTTCGGCTAAACCCATGATTTTACTTTTAATGTCCATAAAATATTGATATACCACAGTTTACAAATATTGTCAGTTTTGTCCTCATTTTAACGTTTTTTATTTTTTTGCTCTGTACCCTAAATTGTGAATGTCGAGTATTTCCTGCAACCAAAATCGATTAAATAGGTATGGATGCTCCAACTCTCTCTCTCTCTCTCTCTCTTATCTTCTATACAAAAAAAAAAAAAAAAAGAAATTTGATAAGAGTGTTATAACTTTAAAAGCTCAGTGCAAATGTCTCTTTGGGAACACCTAAACTAGATAAAGGTATAATTTGATTATTGACCTTAGCCATTCCATTCAATGAAAAACATGTATGTATATTTTATGTATTTCCATGACATGTCTTCTGGATTAAAAAATAAAAATGTAAGAAGTAAAGGAAGACTACTTCAATATTTTTCTCCAAATAATAGAGGTAAGTATAGAGAAAAGTCTGTGTGTAACAGTTCAGTGTATTTAGGCATTCTATTAGAGATAGTAGTAATGTAGAAAGCTTCTGAAGTTTTTTCACTATTTTTTTGGCCTGGTCTTAATACATGAACTTGGAAAGATGCTTGCTTTAGATGATACAACTGGTTGATCCCATTTCTCCCCTCTTGTAATCAGTGGTAGTGTATATCTTCTTGAGAGATTGTAGTTTATAAGGGATAAGAGTACAAGTTCTGAAGACAGACTGAATAGGTTGGAATTTCAACTATACCATTTACTTAAACAGCCCTAAGAAAATTTCTTTCTTTTATTTTATTTATTATTTTTATTGAGATATAGTTGATTTACAATACTATATTAGCTTCAAGTGTACAACATAGTGATTCAAAGTTTTTATAGGTTATACTCCATTTATTATAAAATATTGATTACATTACCTGTGCTGTACAATATATCCTTGTAGCTTATTTATTTTATACATAGTGGTTTGTACCTCTTACTCCCCTACCCCTATCTTTCCCCCTTCTCCCTTCCCTCTCCCCACTGGTAGCCACTAATTTGTTCTCTATATCTGTGAGTCTGTTTCTATTTTGTTATATTCATTGCTTTTATTTTTTAGGTTCCACATATAAGTGATGACATACAGTATTTGTCTTTCTCTGTCTGACTTATTTCACTTAGCTAATACCCTCCAGGCCCATTGATGTTGTTGCAAATGGCAAAATTTTATTCTTTTTTTATGGCTGAGTTGTATTCCATTGTGTGTATATATATATAATACATATACATATATACATAGTATATATATATAGAGAGAGAGAGAGACATGTATATATACCATATGTGTGTGTGTGTGTATATATATATATATATATATATATATATATATATATATACACCACATCTTCTTTATTCATTCATCTGATCAAAGACCCTTAGGTTGCTTCTATTTCTTGAGTATTGTAAATAATGCTGCTATGAATATTGAAGTGCATGTATCTTTTCAAATTAGTCTTTTCTTTTCTTTTGGATCTGTACTCAGGAGTGGAATTGCTGGATCATATTTCTATTTTTAGTTTTGTTCTATTTTTAGTTTTGTTTTGTTTATTTAGTTTTGTTTATTTTGTTCTATTTTTAGTTTTGTGAGGAACCTTCATACTATTTTCCACAGTGGCATCACCAATTTACATTCCCACCATCATTTTACAAGGGTTCTCTTTCCTGCACATCCTTACCAACATTTGTTTGTAGTCTTTTTGATGATGGCCATTCAGACAGGTGTGAGGTGCTATCTCATTGTGGTTTTGATTTGCATTTCTTTGATAATTAGTGATGTTGAGCATCTTTTTATGTACCTGTTAGCCATTTGTATGTCTTCTTTGGAAAAAAAGTCTATTCAGGTCTTCTGCTCATTTTTAAATTGGATTATTTGTTTTTTGATATTGAGTTGTATGAGCTGTATATATATTTTGGATATTAATCTGTTATTAGTCATATCACTTGTCCTGCTTGACAAGTGATATGTGGACTGAGATTCTTTTTACCACTACTTCAAAATGTTCTACTTGCTTGCTACTGGCCCATATGCCCAAGTGATAGATATGCTCTGCCCTTCAAGTCACATAAAGTGGTGTAACCTTCCTCATAAACCAGATTCCCAAGGAGGAAGTGTGATCCATCTTGATATATTTTAAAGAAACTAAACAAAATGAAACTTAGGCCTTGAAGGTGGGTCTCTATTTCCTGTCCTCAGGATTTGAGCCTCAGTGGCAAATGCTAATTTATACACAAGTCTTATTCTTTGATGCCATACAGTTTTAGTTTAGTAAGATAAGGGAATATTGATGAAAGAGTTGATCATCTTCAAGTGTGAGAATCAGCGTCCATGTTGCATTCTGGATGCTTTCTGCAGAAAAAGGTGGCATTTATTTGGCTTTCCCATCCTGAAGCACTTAATAGAATCAAAAATAACATTTGTTGACTTGAATTGACCCTTGTATACTGTATATAATTTTTAAAAGAATTAAAATGCTGTGTGCACTTTTAGAAACACCTGGTGTAGGTGAAACAATTTCAGACTAGGGACACATGAGAGAATTACAGGAAGGAAAGATCTTCCTTGCATGATTAGAAAAAAATTAGGCAGAAAACAATTTTTTCTTCTCGAATCTTTTTGGCTCTTCTTACATTCTCATAATCTTTTTGTAATATAAGATACAAGCATGAGACAAGACACATAAGTGAAGAATTTGTCTGTGTTTATTGGAGAGCAGCAGTTCTGCCTACACATTGTTGAAGTGCTTGCTTTAGAATGGTTGGCAGGATGCAAGGATGGCAGTGAGTGAAAAAGTGATGTGCAGAGACCTCTAGAGACGGGAAAGCTTAACTACACTTAGTGCTCTGCATATGTGGTTCAGTGCTGTACTGTAATTGAATTACTCAGGGACCTATAACACAGCTATAAAGAGAACAAGATATTATTCTGTTCCTAGTAATGGGGTTTAAAATCAGTGTTCTCAGAAGCCTTACGTTTTTGGCTACTTTCCCCTTAATGAGTTAATTAAGGTAAAATATGCTTTATATTTGCTTTACTGCAAAAACAATGATTAAACAACAGATGTTCATACCCCAAAAATATAAATTATCAATGAGGGCAGAATATTTATTTTTAGAAAAAACATAGTAAGCAGTTACCTGCTGCTATGATATAAGGATATTCTATTTACTTTTTATTTGTATTGGAAAAAACAAAGCTGGTGTTACATTTATTTTCCTTTTTTTGAAGTATTGGACTTCGCCTTTTGATATCTTTGACTTTGGCTGGAAAACTTATTTAAATGTCTGTTATACTAGTCCCATAAGAATTTATTGGAATGAAAATGCTTTACAATGTTTACAGTGTTGTAAACACATTTTACAGTCAATTGTGTCCTCATATTAACTGTCTTTCCTCTGCACACTGAATTGTGAATGTTGAATACTTCCTGCAACAAAGAAACAGATCAATTAAACATATTACCATCTCCCTCTTTCTCTCTATCTCTCTTTTTCTCCAGCAGACTTCTGTGTATTAGTCATTAGTGTATTAGGGTTCTATTAAAAACAAAACAAAACCAATAGGAAATGTGTGTATGAATATACGTGTGTGTGTGTGAGAGAGAGAGACAGAGACAGAGAGATGGTGAGAGACAGAGAAAGAGAGAGAGGAAAGATTTGGGGGGTTGGTACGTCCAAAATCTGCAGGGCAGGCCAACAGACTGAAGATCCAGGAAAATGTTGATGTTGTCATCTCTAGTCCAAAAGCAGTCTGGAGACAATGCCTTTTTCTGTTAAGTATTTAAGTCTTTTCTCTTAAGGCCTTCAGCTGATTTAATGAGGCCCATCCACATTATGGAAGGTAATCTACTGATTAATCACATCTGAAAAATTCCTGTACAGCAACATCTAAACTGGTATTTGATCAGAAACTAAGTAGTATGACCTAGCCAGGTTGCCACATAAAATTTACCATCATACTGAGTAATTTCTGTAATAATTTTATATAGTTAGACTGCTCTAAATAAATCAAAACAAACCAAAGCAATCAAAACATGAACACAAACATACACATGGACACACAATTATATGATGATTAGTGATAGTTTTAGTTTATTAGTAGTATAAATTCTGTCTAATCACAGTAAAATATTTCTCACAAAGAAGTGAGAAATTAAGTAAATATCTTACAGTTAAAGTTTGCTGCTCCCTGATGCTCCGGCTACTGGAATGAAGATATTCCCTTATCACTGATTTCATTTAAAAAGATAAATCAAACTTTAAAATCCCACTATTTTTATAACTCACACCCAAGTAGTAGTTTTTGCATAAAAACATAATTTTTATTAATCAACATTTTTTCTCATGGAAATGTTGGTTGAGATGTATTTCCTTTATATTTCAAATAAAAATGGAAAGATACTGAATGCCAAATATTTATTGTTGGGCTGGTAAAATGAGGACAGTAAATTTGCTAATACTCTTGTTTTTCCCTTAAGTACAACTAGTATTTTGTCCTATATTGATACTAAAGATGAAATCCTCTTAGTTAGAAGTTAGGTTTTAATTGATATCACATATGTAAAAACTAGATAAACTGAGCTGTCTCCAGCCACCAATATATATTTAAATAGGAGTTTAGTATAGAATACTCACTGACTCTGGCTTTTACAATGTAATACTATTTGTAAATAAAAATATGGCATATTTTTAGAGTACTTTCACTAGTATTCTCTTTTGGAGGGGCGTTTGAATTCTTTTAACCTGAAGTGAATAGAATATGACTGTGGATTCATTTGCCTAATTTTAAAAAAATTGCTCACACACGAAGTAGTTTGTACAAGGTCATATGGCAATTTAGCAACACAGCCAGAGGTAAAATCTACTTTTATTAGTTTCCAGTACAATGTTATATAATCACTTGAGATTTACGAAATAGGGAACAAGCAACTGGGAAAAAACTCTACTAACTTTAATTCCTCACAGACCTAAGGAAATGGTAATATATTATCTATATATTATTAATAGTAATGTATTAGAATACGTACAGTGATCTGATATAGCTAATTTAATATATCTAGTAAAACCCATAATAATATAAATGTCTGAACAACAATTGTAAGTTTTATTTTGTTTTAAAGCTATGTAGGTTAGTAATTAAGTTTAATAATTTAGTTTAAGATTAATAATTTAGTTTATATCATGAACTATATTCATTTTATATGGTTAATAGACTGAGTTTCTTTTCTTTCTGAATCTAAATATAGTAATAAATAAATGATAAGTATTTAAATATAAAACAAGCAAAATCTCAGCATTAGATGGCTAGATGAATCTGAATACACAAAAATACTGGATTAGAAACCAGAACAAAAGGAATATATAGAAGTGAGCACAGTTGTGATAAAAGTAATGATAAAAAGTATTGGGGCACAGCAATTTGTCAGAGTGGAAAGAACCAGTCAGGAAATAGGTGAGTTGTAATTACAAAGGTAGCCTTCTCTTTCATAGGAAGGTAGACTGTATTAAATTAGCCTATGCAGTATATGTCCAGAGTAACTGATAATTGGAATAAAGAATCATCAGGAGAAATAGTTTGCAACAATCACGTGCTTAATGCTAACTGAAATCGTTTTGGTACTGCCCACGCAAGGATACTAAATTTGAGAAAGTTCATCTTGATAAAATTTCAGGCTAAGATATAACTGATAAAGAGATTCATTTCTGAAATCAGGTATATGAGAGAATATAAAGAGACCCATGGAAACAGCTTCTGGAGGAATGAGGGAAGGAACAGGTGATTGCTGAGTTTGAAGCTAGTGGAAATAAGACAAACTTTTCTTACTTTACCATGTTGCTTAAGCTTTCTTTTACTCAGAGTGACATGCTGTCACCTTTCAGGGAAGATCTTCTCATATCTTATTTGCATTAATAACATTTATTTGATTTTTGTGTCTGACTGAGACAAAAAAAAAAGCAGCAGGAAGAAATTTATTTTGAGAGACATTAGCCAAATTCTGAGTACACACATATACGTGCATTAAAGAAATATATAACTATGTCTTCATATGCTTACATCTCTGAGAAATCATAATGCTGCTTGAGATATACAGAATAATTCTCCCACTCCAAGTTAACGTTATTTTTACATGTCACCATCGAGCAGCTTTGACTGTTCTTGAACTTCATGTAAATGGGATCAGGTAATATGTACACCTTTGTGTCTGGTCTTTCACTCAACCTGCTTTTGAGATTCTGTAATGTTTTTGTTTATCAGAAGTGGGTTCTTTTTATTGCTATACAAAATTCCATTATTTGTAAAAAAACAAAAACAAAAACAAAAAAACATAATATTTTTCTCCATTCTCCTGAGGATGGAAATTTGGGTTGTCTCCAGTTTGGAGAAAAGCTGTTATGAACATTCTTGTATGTGTCATTACACTTAATTCTTTTGGGTATACACCAAAGAGTGGAAATTCTTGATGATAGTGTAGGCATGTACCCAACTTTGTCAAAAACTGCAGGAGTATTTCCAAGGGGTTGAAAAAATTTATCCTCTCATGAGTATAAATGGGAGTTCTATTTGCTCCACAACTTCTCTGACACTTGGAATTGTCAGTCTTTTTAAAAGTCAGTTATTCATGGTGTGTGGTGGTATCTCACTGTGGTTTTAATTTCCATTGCACTGGTGACTGATGGTGCTGAGCATCTTTTCATATGCTTATTGGCCATTTGAGTGAGGTGGCTGTTCAAATGTTTGACCATTTTGTTTGTTTGTTTACTTGTTGTTTAATTTATTGGAGTACTTTATATATTCTGGACCTGAATTCTTAGGAAAAGGCCTTCCTTGCCTTTTCATTTAATTAACAGTGTCTTTTGCTAAACTAAAAATTTGAATACTGATGAAATCTAATCGGTCAATTTTCTTTCAAATATGTTTAGTGTTTTTTGAATCTTGTTTAAAAATAACTTTATGATATTCTCCAGTGTTTTCTTCTAGAGACTGAGTTGTTTTAGCTTCCACATTACATGTAAGTTTGAGATCTATCTTGAATTAATTTCTGCTTATGATATTTGGGAGAGGTAAGAGTCTACTTTTTCTAAATGCATATCCAGCTTCTCCATTATTTCCTTCCCCATTTAATTGTGTGGGTGTTTTTGTATAAATTAGTGACTCTATAGGTGAAAATCTTTTTCTGGATTTCTGCTATTCTCTTCTATTTTATATGTGTCTTTGCATTTCTATATAAACCTTGTTGCTTTTCACAAAAAAACCAAAGTCCCAAAGTTGGGACTTTGGGATTAAGTATGTAGATCAGTTAGAGTAATTGATATTTCAAAATATTGTCTCTCAGAATCCCTAAACATAGTGCTTTTTCTCCACATATTAGGTTTCATTTAATTTCTCTTGGAAACATTTTATAGTTTTCATTGTAGTGGAACTCCAGCACATTTTAAAGAATTAATGTGTTACTTATAATGATAATTACAATCAATGATAATTTTAATTAACCAAGAAATTATTACAGTAAGTCCTCTACATACGAACAGGTTCTGTTCTGAGAGCACGTTCGTAAGTCCAATTTGTTTTTAAGGGCAACAGAGTTAGCCTAGGTACCCAACTAACACAATTGGCTATATAGTACTGTACTGTAATAGGTTTATAATACTTTTCACACAGATAATAAATAAAAAACAGACACAAAAAATAAAGAAAACATTTTTCATCTTACAGTACAGGACCTTGAAAAGTACAGTGGTACAGTACAACAGCTGGCATGCAGGGGCACGTTCGCATCTTTGAAAGTTCGCAACTTGAAGGTTCATATGTAGGGGACTTACTGTATTCTTATCGTGTCTTGGCTTCTTTCCTCCCTTCCCATTTAATTTCTTCGTTGTTGAGTTACCTATCTTCCTGGTTCTTCAGTCTTTCAATGGGTGACCTGAAGAATTCACCTTCTTCTTGCCAGTTGCTCTTCTTGTCACCCCAGCTGGAAGTGAAAATCTTTATATGGAGGAAGATAAATTATTGAAATACTGTTTAAAGAGTAACAATCCTGCCATAAAACATATGCCAGACTATAGTCTTCAGGACTCCAGGATATAGACAATTGTGACTTTATCCACTGGAGCTTGGTCTTTTTGGATTTCCAGCAAGACCCAGTCCTTCTGGGTTGTGTCTGCTGCCACAAACTTAAAAGTCATTGGTTTCCCTTCCCTGGTTTTCAGAGCTCCAGAAGCATAATACTCAGTTGTTTCAGAAGGCAGATCATTACTAAGGCTGACAGAGATGGATCAGCAGTCTAATTTTTGCTGCCTGTGTGCCTTGTGTGCCAGGCAAGGTGACCAGCAGTCTGGGGTCACATAAACTCCAGGTGATGGAAGTCAAGTGTATGTTTCCAAAATAATAGGTCTTCACATTACCTAATATAAAGTGTAAACTTTCCAGTGCTTTTCTCCTTTGAGACAGTTAACAAAGATGTTCAGTGTTCTTATTTATTTTCTCTCTCCCCAAAACTATTTCTCTTTGGAAAAAAAAGTGTGACCCTAAGCTTCAGAATATCTTTCCCATAGCTCAAAAGACTACTTTACATACCATTGTAAAGCAATTATACTCCAATAAAGATGTTAAAAAAAAAAAAAAAAAGAGATGATGGGAGCGTAAACCCATGGTCCTCAAGCAGGAGCGATTTTGCGTCCTCTACGGAAAAAAAAAAAAAAAAAAACAAAAAAAGACTACTTTAATCTTGAGATATTCAAATTAACCTTTTTTTTTTTTTTACTTTGCTTTCTTTCCCTCAGGAAATGTTAACCAAGCAATAAATTGAGTGAACACGTTAATAAACACATACTTTGTGTGGAGGAATTTGAGGAATCGTCTCTCTATACACTATGCAAATGCACATCAATTTGCTTCACTATATCTAGAAACCTTTGAACTGGACATTTAGAGAATCTAAAGTTCAAAATTCTTTCAACTGTATGCACAATTAACTTACTTAAAGAAATAAATTTTATACATATCACATCTGAAGCTATTACGAGCATTATCTAATTACAGGAAAATAGGTAGGACGTGAAAGTATGTTGATAAAATACAATGAAAAACAAAATGACTTACTGAATGCACTGTGGTCTGAGTGTCAACCAAGTGTGGCCTTAGGTAAATCATTTTAACCTCTGTGAGTCTAAGTTTCTATAAATAAGGATCATTAATTGCTCATCAATTCAAGGATTCTTTGAATCTGTGAAACATAGAATGGTTGCTGCTTCAAAGATGTTTGGAGTCCATGAAAAGAAACTCTGTTATTTTGTTTTGTAAGGCAATAGGTTAAAAGTATTTAGGTCCTGCTGTTTGATTCTTAACTGCTTATGTTAAATTGCTTAAATTTACCAATTAATTGCTTATAGTTACCAATTAAATGTGCAGTGTTATTCCGAAGTTTATTCATTTATCAGCTTCAGAGATATTCAACAACTCTGATATACAACAACTAATTAACCAAAACAAAAAAAAAACCCCAAAACTAGACATAGCAAGAAGGGTTATTCTCAACTTATACCATCAGAAGAAATCAAAGGGACATAATCAGGAGATTGAAGGCTATCATAAAAATAGAAAGTTATGGTCTCTTGTTTAGTTTCCAGATGTGAAGAAGTTTTTGGCCCTAGAATCCACTAATTAAAGGAAAGAATGTGTTCCCAGGAGAAAGAACATACAACACTGTAACATATGTACACAATAAGTATCCCCTCAATTGTGCCCCCAAAGGTACCTATGGTAATTTACTTGAATAAATGCTCACTGGATAAAAGGAACTATCCAGATATTTTGAGGACTGTGGATTATTAGGTTGAAGTTGACATTGATACTCAGCTACTCAGAGAATCATCATGACATATTGGTTGGAGCGAGAGTGTATGGAAGGCAGGGAATAAGTGGAATACTGCCCAGGTGACTCACAGCAGCATCACTGGGTCCACAAATGCATTTCCCTGATCCCTGAATGAACAACTGGGGTAGACATACTTTGATCTTGGTGCAACTCTCACATTCTTTCTTTGGCCTGTGGGGAAGGAACTATTGTAGTCTGCTAGGCCAATAGTAGCTTAGGGAAATCAACTTCTCTACCTCCAGCCAAGAGAGTAATTCATAAACAACATCACATGTCATTGTAGGGTGTACTGTAGAAATTAAGACCACTTTTAAAGACATGAAGATTGCAGGGGTGATAAACTACTATCATGTCTCCCTTTAATTTAGTAGTGTGACCCCCCAAACTAAAGAGATCTTGGAAGATTACAGACTACTGCAGACTCTACTGTGTGGTAGGCTCCATTGCAGTTACCATGGTGGATCTTTGCTAGAGAAGATAAATATAACCACAGGTGCATTATATGCAGCTATTGAAGTGGCAAATACCTTTTAAAATTTTTCTTTCAGAAAAGAGAATCTGAAACAATTTGCTTTAATATGAAATGGATGATAGTGTACATTGATGGTTTTACCCCAGGGCTGCATTAACTCTCCTATCCTCTGCCATAACATGGTTCAAAGAGGTCTGGAATCTCTGGACATTCTGCACACTATCACATTTGTCCACTATATTGATTACCTCATTTAATCAGGCTGGATGAGCAGGAATTAGCTAGTAATCTGGGGGCCTTGGAAAGACACATAAGTTTTGGTCAGATGGAGACCCTACAAAGACTTAGGAGCTGCCACATCAATAACTTTGTAGAGGTCTAGTCATTAAGAGCATGCTGGAACTTCCTATCCAAGGAAAAAGAAAAAAAATTCCAGCAAATAAGGAAGCATGACTCTTATTAAGCTGTTTTGGTTTTTAGAGACAGTATACTCTGTACTTGAGAATACTGCTCTGTCCCATAAACCAGGTAAGTGAAAGGCTGCAAGCTTTCAGTGACATCCAGGGTAGGAAAAGTTTCTGCATCAGGTCCAGGTTGAAATGTGAATAGCCCTTCAACTGGGTCCACACGACTTGGCAGATCCTCTAGTTTTAAAGAGATTAGTGCTGAACCAAGCTGCCATATGGAATCTGTGACAGACTCCAGCATGAGAATCACAATACAGGCCTCTTGTTTTTGAAGCAACGGGATGCAATATGAGGTAGAAAACTGAACCCTTTATGAAGACAGCTCCTGTTTTTCTACATGATTATGGGATGGAAATTTACTCTAATTCTGAGATTACCCATCATGAGATGGGTTCTGTCAGCCTAACCAAAGTTTGGAAGGCCCAAGAATAATGCATCGTAAAATGGGAGTCACACATCCAAGACTCAGTATGAGCAAGACCAGAAGGCATGGGAAAACTGCATGTGCAGGAAACCCAGACCTCACATGGCATCCATCAGTATTTCCTCAGTTTACACCTACCTATGGCCGAACAGGGAATATGTCATGACCAGCTGACTGAGGAAGAAAATGACCCATTTTGTTTTATATATGGGTCAGCTCAAATGTGGGAGCAAGCTAAAAACAATCAGTAGCTGCACTATAGCTTCATTCAGGGCTGGACTCGAAAGACAGAGGGCAAGGGAAATATCTCCCGAAAGATAGAGCTTCAGGTTGTATACCAGGTCATTCACTTAGTGTAATAAAAGAAGTGCTGCAAGGTTAGAATATATACTGACTCATTCTTGGTGACAAATAGCCTTGCCGAATCCAGGAAAGAGAATGATTGGAAGATCAGGGACAAGGTGTCTAAGGTAGAGGCATGTAGTTGGAAATGATGGGGTGGGTAAGAAGTGTGAAGATGCTTGTATATTATGTTAATCCTCATCAGAGATCACTACCATGGAAGAGTCACTAAAAAAGCAAACAAGCAAAATGACTCAGCAAATCGGAACCAGTGAGCTTCTGTCATTAGTAATCCCACGGCTGGCACAATAAACTCATTTTAAAAAATGGTCATGGGGTGGCAGATATGGGGTTGATTCTCAGACCCAACAGCATGGGCCCTCACTTACCAAGGCTGTGCTAGCTACTGCCATCTCAAATGTTCAACCTGCTGGCAACAGAGAACAATACTAAGATCCTAAAGTGGCATCATTCTTTGAGGACACCAAGATGCCACTTGGTGACAAGTTGACATTTGGAGTTCCTTCTAACCTGGAACCAGACATTTATTCTGATTGGAAGAGATACAAATTCCAGGTAAAAGGTTGCCTTTTCTGTATGCGGTTCCTCAGCCAGCACCAGTATGTGAAAGCTAATGGAGTGTTTGATCCATTGACACAGGATCCCTCGTACCATAGGGTCTGTCCAGAGGAGCTCCTTTATAGTGAAGAATATGGTGAATAAGACCATTACAGTGGGATTCACTGGCCTTAACATATACCACATCGACCAAAAGCTGCAACTTGGATAGAGCATTGGAGTAGCATGCTGAAGTCACAGGTGAAGCGCCACCTCTGAAATGATACTTTAAGATGAGAGAGTCGTTCTCCAGAATATAGTATATCTTCTCATAAAAGACCTTTATGTAGTGCTCAGCCTGAATAGGAAGATTACATAGGTCTACATATGCAGTAATGAAAACAGTAGTAGACCTAATTATAATCAATCCCAATAACTCCCTTGAGGAACCTGTCTTCCTATCTTCACAACATTAGAAGCCTTGGTTTCCAAAGGAGAAACATTTCTGCCTGGGACACAGCAAGGGTGTCATTGAGCTGTAGAGCTATGGCTACCGCCTGGACACTTTGGCTCAGGTTTGTCCATGATCCAGCAGGCAAGAAGAGGAATAACCATTTTCAACGGTGTAATTGATTATAGGAATCAGGAGAGGAGGAGTTGCTGAAGAATAATGGAGGAGTAGGTTTGTACCCAGACAATCCACTTGGGTACTGTTTAATATTCTTTCTTTAATTTTGATAGTAAATTTACAACTGGCCTGAGATTGGCATGGTGGCCAGAGTCCTAGACTCCTCAGGCATGAGGATCTGGGTCACACCATTAGCTAGGCCAGCAGAGATACTAGCAGAAGCTGAGGGGATGGTAGAGTAGGAAGAAAATGAGTATCATTATGGCCCTGGAATGAGCTGTTATCATGTGGATTGTAGTTCATCCCACTAACTTTCCTTGTCTAAGTTTCCTTCAAGAAGAGATGCTCAACAGAATCTTAGAGAACTGCTCCCCGATTGTATGTGTAAAATTGGATCTGATTGGGGTGGACCATGGAGGACACACAGATGCACTACCTAAGTATGATCCCCCTTCAAGGTAGGGATTGTTGCCTCCATAGGGAGTGCTGGCAGTAGAAAGCCTTCAGCTGTAGCCCCTTCAGGAATTGCCTCAGTTGTAGAGAGCCACTTTGCCCAGTCATGATCTGAGGTAGTAGCCCACATCCAGTGAATGGTTAAGCTCGAGTGTAAAGTCTAGCTCAACATGAACAGCTCTCAGAGGACATTTCAGCTCCACAGACTCATGTGGCATTAGCTGAAATTGTCAGGCCTGAATCTAACTTGACTTCTTTACCCAATCTTTCTTCTAAGGGCCTTCCTTAATAAATATCCTGAACATTAAATTCTTTCAGAATCTGCTTCCCATTTAACAAAACCTCCAACAAATCCTGTTACTTGACCCACACACTTTTGCTTTATGTATTTTGAGGTTCCATATTTGACCTTGTAGTGTAGGCCCTGACTTTTTGTAATGCAAGCACTGGCTTTTCTTTTTGTAATGCAAGTGCCTGACTTAAGCTTTGATTGCCAAGGAATCTGCTACAAAAAGGCATCCATTTCAAAGAGGCATCTGCTTCAAGGAAGACTGTCTCAAACAAACGCTTTGCCAGCCACAGGACTAGGTAAAGAGCCAGGCTGCCCTTCCCCACTGAGGTTCTTTTATTTTAGAGATCTTGGTTGATTTCCATAACTGACCATTTGCGCCACTTTTTTTCTCTTCCTGCACTTCAAATTCCAGCTCTTATGTTTTAAAATCACTGGTAAAGAGTAAGTCTGTGAAACTCTAGACCCCATCCTTGACCCCAGTAAGAGGGCCCCCAGGTATTTCTAGCCTATGGCCTTATTCTCCATAGGCTGAGACCAGCACAAAACAGACCTGTACAATTTTATGAATAGCATGTATTGATTGGGTATTTAAATTGTATCATTATTAAATAACCGTCTTTATTGTCTGTGGCAGTGTTATCTTAAATTGTACTTTGCTTGAGATTAATTTTGGTATCTCTGCTTTATTTTTGTTTTGCCTGTTTATCATTTTCTTTAAAACAATGTATATCTCCATTCTTTTAGGTGTATGTTTTGTAAGCAGAGTATATTTTGACCTTTTAAAAAGCCAATTTAATTGCGCCCTTTAATAGGAGAGCTGAAGTCCTTTGTTTATTGCTGTAATTG
The DNA here is from genome assembly GCF_949774975.1 of Lagenorhynchus albirostris. Lineage (NCBI taxonomy): Eukaryota > Metazoa > Chordata > Mammalia > Artiodactyla > Delphinidae > Lagenorhynchus > Lagenorhynchus albirostris. The sequence continues at coordinate 141,601,879 of NC_083098.1, read as the reverse complement.
ATATACTTGGCATTATTGAATGTATAATTGTGTTTCTCTTACTTATTCCTTTTCATTCTTTCATTTATTCATTTTTCTTCTGTCTCTAGCTATGTGGTTTATGGGGTTCTTCTTCATACTCTCCAGTGATTTGAGAGGCACATGCCACTCATATTTGGCAGCAGTTAACATAAAGTTTTAAGTAGGCACCTCAGCTTTTCAAAGCCTGGCAGACAGTTTGTGGAGAAAATAACTTCATAACCAAAAAAGCATAAGCACTGTATCTCTGATGCATTTTAATTTACACTTGATCCTAAGAAACTCATTATAGGAAATGAGTTTTTCAACAGTTTTTCCTTAGTAACATAAGGCAATGAGCAATTTAGATACACAAGAACATTTTACATTTTTGGATCCAAATTTAGTAATTTTAGAATTTTTTGTTTACATTTTTAAAACGACTAACAGTAAACTAACTCAAATGTAGTTTGATGTTGAAAGGAATTTAGCTCAGTTTGTGAGTATTTATACAGAATTCCTCTTGAAACCAAAATAATTTTATTGAAATCAACCATAGTTTACTTAACAACACATTTAGAAAATATTGTGTATGTTTTCCCAGCAGACAAACCATTCAGAACCTACAAATCTGATGTTTCTGCTAACCTTTTCATCAAAAGCTGTTTCAAAGATGTGAGAAGATTAGCAAATGATTAGTTTAAACTTTCTATTTTAGTGTAATCAAATAGTTCACATTTCTAGATTGCGTTTTTTTAATCGACCAGTATTATTTTCTTATGCAGCCCAGCTGTTTTTGACAGACAGAATAGTGCAATTTGGAAGAAGTGGGAAGAGAAGTTTCTAATCTAACTACAGAGATAGAAAATTACCTCTGGTGCCAAATACGAGGGAAATCTACAAAATAAGAATAAAATTAAATGCCACAATTCTTAAGAATGACATAAAAGAACTGGACATGGGTATCACTTGAGTATTACCTTTGACTGTGTCAGGCAGTCTATTCTAACTCATTTTTGTACTAAGATACTTGAAGTTCTCAGGAATATTACAGAATATAAAATGTATTTTCTGGCATTACCAACTAATAACTTGTGTTTACCTATTCCATAATTCCAGTTAATACCATTCCAGTTTTTATTTCTTACTCTGAACATTAAATAAATATGCTCTAATCTGAGTCACTAATAACAAAAAACGATTAGGCATGAAAAGAATTGATGCAAAACTATCAACAGTTCTTATTTTTAAGATTTTTGTAGTGATTTATTAACGTATAGTTAGTTACATAGTTCTTTAGTTTAATTAATTTGATGTGGAAGTCATGGATAAAGTCATGCATAGAATTATCATTATATTAAAATATTTTTTCTATTCCATCAATAAGTAGAATTTAAATAATTGCTCGTAATAATGCTCATTTTAGAATCATCACTGACAACTTTGTACCCAAATCTCATTTCCTGTCAATAAATATTTTTTTGAAATTAGATATTGGTTTCCATATTTATATATAAATCAATATATAATTTTTCGATTATTTTATTGTGATAAAATACATATAACATTAAATTTGTGATATTAACTATTTTTAAGTTTATAGTTCAGTGGTGTGAAGTACATTCATATTGCTTTGCAACTATCACCATCATCCATTTCCAGAACCATTTTCTCTCACGAAACTGAAACTCTGTATCCATTAAACAATAACTCCCTGTTCCCCCATTGCCCACCCCAAGACAACTACCATTCTATCAGTACTTTCTGTCTATATGATTTTGACTACTCATGTAAGTATGTCATATAAGTGGAATCATACTGTATTTATCTTTTTGTGACTGGCTTAACATAATTTTTTCAAGGTTCATCCATATTGTAGTATATGTCAGTTTCCTTCTTTTTTGAAGCTGAAGAATATCCCATTGTATGTACATAACACATTTTGCTTTTCCATTCATCCATCAATGACACTTGGGTTGCTTCCATATTTTAGCTTTTGTTAATACTGCTGATATGAACATCAATGTATGAATATATCTTTTGATACCCAGCTTTAAATGCTTTAGGGTATATACCCAGGAGTGGAATTGCTGGATCATATGGTAATTCTATTTTTAATTTTTTCCAGTGATCACTATACTGTCTTCCACAGAGATTGTGCCATTTTACATTCCCACCAACAGTTCACAAGGATTCAAATTTCTCCACATCATCAATTTCTCCACATAATAACCAACACATTATTTTCTGATTTTTGAAGTTTTGTTGAAAATTTTGTCCTATCTCCAATGAATGGTCTTGACACTCTTGTCAAAAATAATTTGACAATATTTGTGAGGGTTTATTTCTGGGCTCTCTATTCTTTTTCATTTGTCTATATGTCTATCTTTATGACAATACTACATATTCTATTATTTCATGGTTTAGGTTTCATAAGTTTTGTGTTACCAGGAATCTGTGTTACTTAATTTGTTGGCATACAATTGCTAACAATATTCTCTTGTAATCTTTTAAAAAATATTCTGTCTAATTGGTGGTAATAGCCCCACTTTCATTTCTGCTTTTTGTAATTTGAGTCTTCTTTCTTTTTCTCTTAGTCTATCTAGCTACGTGTTTATTTTGTGAAATTTTTCAAAAGAACCAACTTCTGGTTTCATTGATTTACTTAAGTCTCTTTCTGTTCTCCATTTTGTTTGTCTCTGCTCTAATTTTTATTATTTCCTTTTTTCTGCTAGCTTTGGGTTTAGTTCTTCTTTTTATAGTTTCTTACATTGTAAAGTTAGGTTATTGATTTGAGACCTTTTTAATTTTTTAAGGAAAGTATTTATAGATATAAAATTTCCCCTTAGCGCTGCTTTTGTGTTTTCATTTTCATTCATCTTAAATATTTTCTAATTTTCCTTGTCATTTATCCTTTGATCCATTGATTGTTTAAGAATGTGTTATTTAATTTCCATAAATTTGTGAATTTTCCAGTTTTTTCTTCTTTTTAAAAAATAATATTTATTGAAGTATAGCTGATTTACAAGATTGCATTTGTTTCTGCTGTACAACAAAGTAATTCAGTTATACATATATATAATAGTTTGCATCTGCTAATCCCAAACTCTCAATCCATTCCTCCCCCACCCCTCCTCCCTCTTGGCAACCACAAGTCGGTTCTCTGTCTGTCAGTCTGTTTCTGTTTCATAGATAACTTCATTTGTGTCATATTTTAGATTCCACAATAAGTGATATCCTGTGGTGTTTGTCTTTCTCTGTCTGACTTACTTCACTTAGTATGATAATCTCTGTGTCCATCCATGTTGCTGAAGATGACATTATTTAATTCTTTTTTATGGCTGAGCAGTATTCCATTGTGTATATATACCACATTTTCTTTATTCATTCATCTGTCCATGGACACTTAGGTTATTTCCATGTTTCGGCTATTGTAAATAGTGCTGCTATGAACATTGGGGTGCATGTATCTTTTCAAATTATAGTTTTCTCCAGATATATGCCCAGGAGTGGGATTGCAGATCAATTTTTGGTTTTTTGAGGAGCCTCCATACCGTTTTCCATAGTGGCTGTACCAATTTACTTTTCCACCAACAGTGTGGGAGGGTTCCTTTTTCTCCAGCATTTGTTATTGGTAGACCTTTTAATGATGGCCGTTCTGACTGGTGTGAGATGGTACCTCATTGTAGTTCTGATTTGCATTTCTCTAATAATTAGCGATATTGAACATCTTTACATATGCCTGTTGGCCATCTGTACATCTTCTTTGGAGAAATGTCTATTTACGTATTCTGCCAAGTTTTTGATTGGGTTTTTTTCTGGTTTTTGTTATTGAGTTATATGAACTGTTTGCATATTTAGGAAATTAAGCCCTCATCAGTCGCATCATTTGCAAATATTATCTCTCAGACCATAGGTTGTGTTTTCGTTTGTTTATGGTTTCCTTCGCTGTGCAAAAGCTTATAAGTTTGATTAGGTCCCATTTGTTTATTTTTGCTTTTATTTCTATTGCTTTTGTAGACTGACCTAAGAAAACATTGGTATGATTTATGTCAGAGAATGTTTTGCTTATGTTCTCTTCTAGGAGTTTCATGGTGTCTTGTCTTACAGTTAAGTCTTTAAGCCATTTTGAGTTTATTTTTGTATGTGGTGAGAGAGTGTGTTCTAACTTCATTGATTTACATGTGGCTGTCCAACTTTCCCGAGACCACTTGCTGAAGAGACTGTCTTTTCTCCATTGTATATTCTTGCCTCCTTTGTTGAAGATTAATTGACCAAAGGTGTGTGGGTTTATTTCTAGGCTCTCATTTCTGTTCCATCAGTCCGTTGGTCTGTTTTTGTACCAATACCATGTTGTTTTGATTACTGTAGCTTTGCAATCCAGCTTTCCCTCTGTTATGCATTTCTAACGTTGTCCTGTTGTGATCAGAGAAGTTCCATTTTATGATATCTTTATTTTTAAATTTAGTCAGATTTAATTTATGGTCTAACATATGATCTATCTTGGAAAATTTTCCATGTGCTCTTGAGAAGAATGTGTATTCTGTTGTTGCATAGAATGTTTTGTAAATGCCTTTTAGATCTAGTTGACTTATTGTGCTGTTCAAGTCCTCTATTTCCTTACTTACCTTCTTTCTGGTTTTTCTTTCCATTATGGAGAGTGAGGTATTAAGTACCCAATTATTGTTGTAGAACTGTCTATTTCTCCCTTTAATTCTGTCAGTTTGTCCTTCATAGATTTTGATGTTATGTTATTAGGTATATTAATGTTTATAATTGTTATTTATTTTTGCTGTATTGAACCTTTTATTAATATTTAATGTCCTTCTTTGTCCTTTGAAATCTTTTTTGAATTAAAGTCTATTTTGTTTGATGTTAGCACAGCCACTCTTGCTCTCTTCTGGTTACTATTTACATAGAATATCTTTTCCCATCCTTTAATTTTTAAGCTACTCTGTCTTTTGATCTAAAGTAAGTCTCTTGTAGGTAGCATATAACTGGATCTTTTTTTTTAATCCATTCTTTCAATTTCTGTCTTTTTATTGGAGAGTTTAATTTGCTTATACTTGAAGTAATTACTAGTAAGGAAGACTTGCTTCTGTCATTTTGCTATTTGTTTTCTATACACCTTACACCTCTTTTGTCTCCATTTCTTGCATTACTGTCTTCTTTTTTGCTTAGTTGATCTTTTGTAGTGAAATACTTGAATTGATTTTTCATTTCCTTTTATGTGTATACTTTAGTTTTTTGTGGTTACCATGTGGATTACATTTAACATCATAAAGTTTTAGCACTGTAATTTGAATTCATACCAGTTTAACTTTTTTTTAAAAAATTATTTATTTATTTATTTTTGGCTGCAATGGGTCTTCGTTGCTGTGCACGGGCTTTTCTCTAGTTGCGGCGAGCAGGGCAACTCTTCATTGCGGTGCACAGGCTTCTCATTGCGGTGGCTTCTCTTGTTGCGGAGCATGGGCTCTAGGTGTGCAGGCTTCAGTAGTTGTGGCACATGGGCCCAGTAGTTGTGGCTTGTGGGCTCAAGAGCACAGGCTCCGTAGCTGTGGCACATGGGATTAGTTGCTCCGCAGCATGTGGGATCTTCTGGGACCAGGGCTCGAACCCCCATCCCCTGCATTGGCAGGCAGACTCTTAACCACTGCGCCACCAGGGAAGTCCCCAGTTTAACTTTAATAACATGCAAAAACTCTGCTCCTTTATAGGTCTGTCCCCACTTCTCTCAGTTGTTGATCTCACAAATTACATCTTTATACTTTGTGTGTCCAAAAACATACTAATAGAATTTTAAGTTGTTTGTCTCTTAAATTATATAGAAAACAAAATTATAATAATATTTGCTTTCATACTAATAATTATTTTTAAAGATATATTAGTCTCTTAAATTATGTGGAAAACAAAAAGTGGAGTTAAACACCATTGTTACAATAATACTAACCTTTTAAATTGCCCATGTGTTTACCTTTACTGAGATCTTTATTTCCTCATACTGTGTAGTGTCCTTTCATTTCAACCTGTGGGACTATCTTTAGTATTTCTTACAAGACAGATGTAGTGATAAGAAATTCTCTCAGCTTCTCTTTATCTAGGAATGTTTTAATTTCTTCCTCATTTTTGAAGAAAAGTTTTACTGGACTGGATTCTTTATTGATAGTTTTTTTTTTTTTTCTTTTAGTACATTGAATGTATCAACCCACTGCCTTTTGGCTAAGACATCTTCTATAATCTTTTTGAGAATCCCTTGTATGTGATGAGGTGCTTCTCTCTTGCTGCTTTCAAGATTCTCTTTGTCTTTCAAATGTGTTTCACAGGGGTCTCTTTGAGTTCATTCTACTTGGAGTTTGTTCAGCTTCTTGGAAGTTTATATATATGTCTTTAATCAAATTTGGGAATATTTTGGCCATTAATTCTTCCGATAATGCCTCTGCCCTTCATCTCTCTCCTCTCCTTCTGGGACTTCTGCAGTACTTACGTGGTCTACTTGATGGTGTCCCACAAGTTTCTTATGTTCTATTAACTTTTCTTCAATTTTTTTTTCTTTCTGTTCCATGGGCTTGATGATTTTCATCGCCCCATCTTCGAATTAATTGATTATTTTTTCTGCCTGCTCAAATCTGCCTTTGAATCCATCTAGTGAAGTTTTCATTTCAGTTATATTTTCAGCTTCAGAATTTGTTTTTATTTTAGGTTTTCTGTCATCTTATTGATACTTCCATTTTGTTCATACATCATTTTCTTGATTTCATTCATATCTTCCTTTGTTTTTTAAGCATCTTTAAGACAGTTATTTTATAGCCTTTGTCTAATAGATCCACCTATGGGTCTTTTCATAAACACTTTCTATTGGTTTATTTTTTTCGTTTGAATGGGCCATATTTTCCTGTTTCTTTGTATGCCTTGAGAATTTTGTTGAAAACTGGACATTTGGATCTAATAATGTGGTAACTCTAGAAATCAGATTCTCCCTCTTCCCTAGGATTTTCTTTTGTTTGTTTTTTGTTTCATTGTTTTGATTGTTGTGTGCTGTCTCTGAGCTGATTATCAGCTTGAGGTGCATACTTAACGTCTTCTAGTTCTTTTATGAGCTTGCACCTTTCCTTTGGCATGCATGGCCACTTTCTTATTTTTCCCATATATAAGTTTGTTTTTGCATATCCTAGTCTTTAATGTCTGGTTCCCAAACAAGGAGTTTTAAACATCTTGGAAGTTACTTCAGCCAGATCAGGAGGAGCTTGCAGTCATGAGAGGAGGTGGCTACTTGCCTCCTTGTGTGACCTCCTCTGAACCTTTGTGTTCAGGAGGAACAATCAGCTCAGAACACAGGTCTTCTGTAGTTGGAGGGCAGGGCCCTTTTTGTCCACACTGGCTGGTACAAGTTGTGTGCAGCTGTTCTTGGAATGCATGCCCTGCTGCCTGACATAGGGGCTGGGGGATAGGGAGGATGTGTAGCTGTTATGGTGCTCACAGCTGAAATGGTCTGAAATTAACTACAGTTTTACCTTCTGGGCCTTTCCCTGGAAGTTTCAAGCCTTTAATAGATTCCAGAATTCCAAAACATTTACATCAGAGACACTCTACAAATTGTCATCTAGGTGGGGAGACAGATTCTTGGTGTTTCCTACTCTGCCATCTTCCAAGAATCCCCTGCTATATATATAATTTTATATAATAAATATAAAGTATGGAATTAATATAATTAAAATTTTAGTAGGTTTAGTAGATTAATTAATTGGCAAGAAGAACTTATATTAGCTAATTTCATTAAGACATAGTAAATACAAAAAGAGGATATTGAGTATATGCAGTGAGAAAATGATTAACTGTTGACAGGAGAATAAGAATGAAAACAGAAGATAAAAGGATAATTTTGAGGGCCTTACAATTTTTAATAAGTTTTGACCCTACAAAACTTCGTTTGGTTGGGGGAAAATGTAGGCTTTCTTCAAAGATAACTTTGTGAAATAATATATGTAGTCAGTGCCAAATCACAAACTTTATCAACGTTATCGTCATGAGTTTTGTTGTTGTTACAGTTTAGCAAGGCCACCATCATTTTAATAGGTTTGTTAGTTTACTCAATGTATCACAATACTCATGCGTAATGTATAAATTGAACTACAAGAAATCAGAGGTCAGTAGATTCATTCAAGACATTTTAACTTATCTTTCTTCACTTTTTACCAGGACAGAACACACTCCCCCTACCTCTATTGACACATCTAAACAACTTCCTCTTTTGGCTTGCCCTCATTCCAAATTCTAAATTTTAGATTCTATCAGGACTCAGTCCTCAGATGTCTTATTCTGTTCAACTGTGCTTATTTCCTGGATGATCTCATCTAATCCCATGTTACTGAATATTCACTATATTTATTACTTATGGCTTAAAATTTTAGAGTGACCATATACTGTATCATTTAAATAAGTACAATTCTTGGAGTGAAAAGACAAGTTTCTGGGAGGGAAAAATACTATTGTCCTAGGAGTACCTATTAATTTCTGTGGTTTTAAATACCATCTAGATCAGGGGTCAGCATACTTTAGCATCAAATGCTAAATAATGGTACATTATTTAGGCTATGTGGGTCATATAGTCTCTATCACAACTATGCAATTTGGCCAATGTAGTGTGAAAGCAGTCATAGGCAGTGTGTTAATTAGGTGGCATGGCTGTTTTTCAATAAAACTGTATTTGTAGAAACAGATGTTGGTTCAGTGTTGACCCACAGGCCATAGTTTGCCTACCCTAATAAATACCATCAAAATACTAATTACTCCCCAATATGTATCGTTATCTATGACATCATCTTATAGTACCAGATGCATATGTCCAACTTTCTACTTGATATCTCTTAAAAAATATCCAATATGTAGCTCAAACTTAAAAGCAGAATACCTGGTATCTCCATTACACATCTGTCATTTCCCTAGTGTTCCCATCACAGCAGTTAGGAACACCAGGCACCTAGCTGTTCAAGCCAAAACCCTTGAAGTGTTTATGTTTGATCTCCCTCATTCTGTCCTTATCCTCATTCTATCTATCAGTAAGTTTTGCTGTCTATACACTCAAAATATGACCTGAATCTGACAGTTGCTCACTATCTTAACCACTGTTCGTCACCACCAAGTACAAAGCACCACCCTCACTCTTCCACATTAATGTAATAACCTCCAATGGATTGCTCTTGCTCTTTCCTGCTCAAGTAGCTTGCACATTCATAAGAACATCCACATGCCTTATAATGGCATTGTATTTTTTCACTCACATCATATTTTACAGCTCTTTATTTTAACTCTAATTCTGTTCTAGTCATAGTTTTATTTTTGCTTTTTCTTGATTGTGTCAAACCTCAGGAAAACTGTACTCACTGCTTTTTTTTTTTTTTTAATTAGCCAAGTGGGGTTTTTTTATTGGTAGGTAGGAAAAAAAATTCTGACTGCCCTTCAAGATTATTCCAAATCTTAATGACGTAATACTGTTTGGGTTTACAATATTACAGAGGTTGGGCTTTCCTGACTATGTTTAAAGAAGCTATTAAGGGATTACCTGAAGGACCATTCTTAATTGCTCCTGGTTGATCAAAGGGGCACTTTTTCTTGATCTACCATAGCAAAAGAATGAGAAACCCATAGTCAGTAAGCATAAAACTGGTCATACCTTGGAGAGTTATGTGCCTGCTTTGGATCTGAGAATGTGTCTGGTGGAAGTTTGGCACATTATTTATTCTTATCTCAGATTCTTTGTATTCACTCTTTCTCCTAAAATAATCAGTTTGCTCTGGATTTTCAACAGATTTGTGCAACATTCATGTGGTCCCTAGAACTACCCTGAGGTTTAGTAGCTTACTAAAAGAACTCAAAGATCTCGGAATAGCTATTATCCTCATGGATACAGTGTATTACAGTGGAAGGATACAGATTAAAATCAGCAATGGAAAAGATGCATGCAGTAGAGTCCAGGAAAATGAGGGCCAGAGCTTCCAGTTGTCCTCTTTCAGTGGAGTCATGTGGACAGCACTAATTTCTTTGAAGAACAATGTGTGACAATACACATGGAGTATTGTCAGCCAAGGACACTCACAGGAACCTTGGTGTTCAGAGATTTTATTGGATATTGGTCACATAGACAAGGACAAACATCTGCATAGCTGACCTTAGTCTTCAGGCCCTCTGGAAACTGAGCTGATAACAGAGTTGCCCAAGAGTCCCACCATAAATCACATTGTTAGCATAGACTATCTGGCATGGTCCAAGGTCCCCAGGTAAACAAGGCACTCTTTTAAGTCAGGACATTCCCAGGGCTTAGAGATTCCCTCCCAGGAGTTGGGGACAAAGGGTCAGACCGTTCTTTGGTCAGGGTTAATCTTTTATTGCACAGCTTGCTTCCTCATATCATCCAAGTTCTCTGATCAGCGCTTCAGGAAGGCTTCGTTAACCACATAATCTATAATCATTGGCACTATCGCTCACCCCTCAATCTGCTATCTTATTTTTTACCTTTGCACTTACCAATAAGTTACATGCTAATTTGTTTGTTTATTTTATAATGCTTGTCCCTCAACTAGAATGTGAACTCTATGTGGGCAGAATTTTTCTCTAAGTCACTATTACATCCCTGTGGATTAGGTCCTGAAAAGATATTTTCAATAAGTGAATCTAAAACAAGTAGACTTGGTTAATTCAATCGCTCAAGTATGTATATGTAAAATGTAATATCTTGAACAAAGTCTGATGTAGAGTTAATAATTTTTTGTGAGTGGGACAAAACCAAAATTTGTCAATTATGTTTTCTTTCTTGGATTTTTCTTATTACATGAAGACTGAATTGTTTAACATGCTATTTCTCATTCAATATGAGAGATTATCACAGTTTGATAAATGTCATGTTCTCAGAGATTATAAGGATTTTTGATAGTTGTGAAAATAAATTATTGATTTAAACTATATTAAAGATTAAGAAAATTCAGCATTTTATCCCACTTATAAAGGTAAGAGATTGATTTTTTAATTTTTATTTTATTATTTTTAAATAGATCTTTATTGGAGTATAATTGCTTCACAATGCTGTGTTAGTTTCTGTTGTACAACAAAGTGAATCAATCATATTCATACATATATCCCCATATCCCCTCCCTCTTGAGCCTCCCTCCCACCCTCACTATCCCACATATCTAGGTCATTGCAAAGCACCGAGCTGATCTCCCTGTGCTATGCAGTTGCTTCCCACTTGCCATCCATTTTACATTCGGTAGTATATATATGTCAATGCTACTCTCTCAGTTCATCCCAGCTTCCCTTTCCCTGCTGTGTCCTCAAGTACATTCTCTACGTCTGCGTCTTTATTCCTGCCCTGCCACTATGTTCATCAGAACCATTTTTTGTTTGTTTTTTAGATTCCATATATATGTGTTAGCATACGGTATTTGTTTTTCTCTTTCTGACTTACTTCACTCTGTATGACAGACTCTAGGTCTATCCACCTCACTACAAATAACTTACTTCCGTTTCTTTTTATGGCTGGGTAATATTCCATTGTATATATGTGCCATATCTTCCTTATCCATTCATCTGCCAAAGGACATTTAGGTTGGTTCCATGTCCTTACTATTGTAAACAGTGCTACAGTGAACATTGTGGTACATGTCTCTTTTAGAATTATGGCTTTCTTAGGGTATATGCCCAGTAGTGGGATTGCTGGGTCATATGGTAGTTCTGTTTTTAGTTTTTTAAAGTACCTCCGTATTGTTCTCCATAGTGGTTGTATCAATTTACATTCTCACCAACAGTGCAGGAGGGTTCCTTTTTTACCATGCCCTTTCCAGAATTTATTGTGTCTAGATTTTTGATAATGGCCATTCTGAGCAGTGTGAGGTGATACCTCATTGTAGTTTTGATTTGCATTTCTCTAATAATTAGTGATGTTGAGCATGTTTTCATGTTCCTCTTGGCCATGTGTATAGCTTCTTTGGTGAAATGTCTATTTAGGTCTTCCGTCCGTTTTTTAATTGAATTGTTTGTTTTTCTGATATTGATCTCCTTGAGTTGTTTGTATATTGTGGAGATTAATCCTTTGTCTGTTGTTTCATTTGCTAATATTTTCTCCCATTCTGAGGGTTGTCTTTTCATCTTGTTTATGGTTTCCTTTGCTATGCAAAAGATTTGAAGTTTAATTAAGTCCAATTTGTTTATTTTTGTTTTTATTTCCATTACTGTAGTTCAAAAAATATCTTGCTGTAGTTTATGTCAAACAGTGTTTATCCTATGTTTTTCTCTAAGAGTTTTATAGTGTCTAGTCTTATTTAGATCTTTAATCCATTTTGAGTTTATTTTAGTGTATGGTGTTAGAGAGTGTTCTAATTTCATTCTTTTACATGTAGCTGTCCAGTTTTCCCAGCACCACTTATTGAAGAGGCTGTCTTTTCTCCATTGTATGTTCTTGCCTCCTTTGTTGTAAATTAGGTGACCGTATGTGCGTGGGTTTATCTCTGGGCTTTCTATCTTGTACCATTGATCTATATTTCTGTTTTTGTGCCAGTACCATACTGTCTTTATTACTGTTGCTTCGTAGTATAGTTTGAAGTTGGGGATCCTGATTCCTCCAGCTCCATTTTTCTTTCTCAAGATTGCTTTGGTTATTCAGGGTCTTTTGTGTTTCCATATGAATTGTAAAATTTTTTGTTTTAATTCTGTGAAGAATGCCACTGGTTGTTTGATAGGGATTACATTGAATCTGTGGATTGCTTTGGGTAGTATAGTCATTTTCATAATATTGGTTCTTCCAATCCAAGAACATGGTATATCTCTCCATTTGTTTATGTCATCTTTGATTTCTTTCATCAGTGTTTTATAGTTTTCTCAGTACAAGTCTTTTGCCTCCTTAGGTAAGTTTATTTATAGGTATTTTATTTTTTTTTGGTTGCAGTGGTAAATGGGTTTATTTCCTTAATTTCTCTTTCTGATTTTTCACTGTTGGTGTATAGGAATGCCAGAGATTTCCTTGCATTAATGTTATATCGTGCAACCTTACCAAATTCACTGATTAATTCTAGTAGTGTTCTGGTGGCATCTTTAGGATTTTCTCTGTATAGTACCATGTTATCAGGAAACAGCAACAGTTTTACTTCTTCTTTTCCAATTTGTATTCCTTTTATTTCCTTTTCTTCTCTGATTGCCGTGGCTAGGATTTCCAAAACTATGTTGAGTAAGAGTGGTGAGATTGGACATCCTTGTCTTGTTCCTGATCTTAGTGGAAATACTTTCAGTTTTTCACCATTGAGTATGAAGTTTGATGTGGGTTTGTCATATATGGCCTTAATTATGTTGTGGTAAGTTCCCTCTATGTCCATTTTCTGGACTGTTTTTATCATAAATCGGTGTTGAATTTTGTCAAAATCTTTTTCTGCATCTGTTGAGATGATCATATGGTTTTTATTCTTTAATTTGTTGATATGGTGTATCACATTGGTTGATTTGCATATATTGAAGAATCCTTGCATCCCTGGGATAAATCCCACTTGATTATGGTGTATGATCCTTTTAATATGTTGTTGGATTCTGTTTGCTAGTATTTTGTTCAGGATTTTTGCATCTATGTTCATCAGTGATATTGTTATATAATTTTCTTTTTTGTGATATCTTTTTCTGGTGTTGGTATCAGAGTAATGGTGGCTTTAGTAGAATGAGTTTAGGAGTGTTTCTCCCTCTGCAATATTTTTGGAAGAGTTTGAGAAGGATAGATGTTAGCTCTTCTCTAAATGTTTGATAGAATTCACCTGTGAAGCCATCTGGTCCTGGACTTTTGTGTGTTGGAATGTTTTTATTTACAGTTTCAATTTCATTACTTGTGATAATTCTGTTTATATTTTCTAACTCTTCCTGGTTCAGTCTTGGAAAAGTGTACCTTTCCAAGACTTTGTCCATTTCTTCTTTTTTGTCCATTTTATTGGCATACAGTTGTTGGTAGTAGTCTCTTATAATCCTTTGTATTTCTGCAGTGTCAGTTGTGATTTCCTCTTTTTCATTTCTAATTTTATTGTTTTGCATCCTCTCTTTTTTCTTGATGAGTCTGGCTATGGGTTTATCAATTTTGTTTATCTTCTCAAAGAACCAGCTTTTAGTTTTATTAATCTTTGCTATTTTTTTCTTCATTTCTATTTCATTTATTTCTGCTCTGATCTTTATGATTTCATTCTGTCTACTGACTTTGGTTTTTCTTTTTTCTTCTTTCTCTAGTTGCTTTAGGTGTAGGGTTATATTGTTTATTTGAGATTCTTCTTGTTTCTTGAGGTGAGGTTGAATTGATATAAACTTCCCTCTTAGAACTGCTTTTGCTGCATCCCATAGGTTTTGGGTCATTTTGTTTCATTGTCATTTGCTTCTATGTATTTTTTAATTTATTCTTTGATTTTTGCAGTAATCTCTTTGTTATTTAGTAGTGCAGTGTTTAGCCTCCATGTATTTGTGGCTTTTACAGTTTTTTCCTGTAATCGATTTCCAATCTCCTAGTGTTGTGGTCAGAAAAGATTCTTGGTGCGATTTCAATTTTCTTAAATTTTCCGAGGCTTGATTGTGACCCAAGTTGTGATCTATCCTGGAGAATGTTCTGTATGCACTTGAGAAGAAAGTTATTCTGCCACTTTTGGGTAAAATGTTCTGTAAATATCAATTAAATCTATCCGGTCTATTGTGTCATTTAAAGCTTGTGTTTCCTTATTTATTTTCTGTTTTGATGATCTGTCCATTGCTGTAAGTGGGGTGTTAAAGTCCTTACTATTATTGTGTTACTGTTGATTTCCCCTTTCATGGTTGTTAGCATTTGCCTTATGTATTGAGGTGCTCCTATGCTGGGTGCATAAACATTTATAATTGTTATATCTTCTTCTTGGATTTATCCCTTGATCATTATATAATGTCCTTCCTTATCTCTTGTAACAGTCTTTATTTTAAAGTCTATCTTATCTGATATGAGTATTGCTACTCCAGCTTTCTTTTGATTTCCATTTGCATGGAGTATCTTTTTCCATCCTTTCACTTTCAGTCTGTATGTGTCCATAGGTCTGAAGTCGGTCTCTTTTAGACAGCATATATATGTGTCTTGTTTTTCTGTGCATTCAGCCAGTCTGTGTCTTTTGGTTGAGGCTTTAAATCCATTTACATTCAAGATTATCATCGATATGTATGTTCCTATTAGCATTTTCTTAATTGTTTTGGGTTTGTTTTTGTGGGTCTTTTTCTTCTCTTGTGTTTGCCACCTAGAAAAGTTTCTTTAGCATTTGTTGTAAATCTGGTTTGGTGGTGCTGAATTCTCTTAGCTTTTGCTTGTTTGAAAATCTTTTGATTTCTCTGTTGAATCTGAATGAGATCCTTGCTGGGTAGAGTATTCTTGATTGTAGGTTTTTATCTTTCATCACTTTAAGTGTATCCTGCCACTCCCTTCTGGCCTGCAGAGTTTCTGCTGAAAAATCAGCTGATAACCTTATGGGATTCCTTTGTATGTTACTTTTTGTTTTCCCTTGCTGCTTTTAATATTTGTTCTTTGAATTTAATTTTTGATAGTTTGATTAATATGTGTCTTGGTGTGTTTCTCCTGTATGGGATTCTCTGTGCTTCCTGGACTTGGGTGACTATTTGCTTTCCCATGTTAGGAAGTTTTCCACTATAACCTCTTCAAATATTTTCTCAGACCCTTTCTTTTTCTCTTTTTCTTCTGAGACCCCTATAATTCGAATATTGGTGCTTTTAGTGTTTTCCCAGAGGTCTCTGAGATTGTCTTCAATTCCTTTTACTTTATTCTGCTCCTCAGCAGTTATTTCCACCATTTTGTCTTCCAGCTCACTTATTCGTTCTTCTGCCTCAGTTATTCTGTTATTGATTCCTTCTAGTGTATTTTTCATTTCAGTTATTGTGTTTTCATCTCTGTTTGTTTGTCCTTTAGTTCTTCTAGATCTTTGTTAAACATTTCTTGTATTTTCGCAATCCATGCCTCCATTCTATTTCCAAGATTCTGGATCATCTTTACTATCATTACTCTGAATTCTTTTTCTGGTAGATTGCCTATTTCCTCTTCATTTATTTGGTCCTGTAGGTTTTTACCTTGCTCCTTCATCTGTGACACATTTTTTTGCCATCTCATTTTTTTTTTCCCCTTTTTTTATGAGTGGGATTGTGTTCCTGTCTTACCGGTTGTTTGGCCTGAGACTTCCAACACTGCAGTTTGTACACTGCTGGTTTGAGCTGGGTCTTGGTCCTGAGATGGGGACCTCTAGGAGATCTCACTCCAAATATTCTCTGGGGTCTGAGGTTCTCTGTTACTCCAGTGGTTCAGACTTGGAGCTCCCACTGCAGGAGCTCCAGCCCAACCCTTGGCTCGTGAACCAAGATCCCGCAAGCCACATGGGGCAGCAAAAAAAAAAAAAGAACAATAACAAAGTGAAAAATATAATTAGAGTAGGAAACTAACAACTATGTTAGAAAAAGTATAAAAATAAAAATGTAGAAGAAACAACAACTGGAATGTAAAACAGAACCACAATAGAAATAAAGAGGAGGAGAAAAGAAAAAAAGGTGGAAAGGCCTTGGTTGTGGAGGGCAGGGCCTAAGCTGAAGTGAGGTTTTTGGTGGTGGGCAAGGCCTATGCTTAGTCCCCACAGGGCTGGAAAAGGTAGGGGGAGGATGGAGTGGGGAGTGGGGCTTAGGCTCTACAGAACAGAAGGGGCCCAGGCGTGTCTTCTGCCTCTGGTCTCAGAGAGCGGAGGACCCCACCTGGGAGCCCAGCAGGCTTCCTGGGCTCAGGTGGGTGGGGCAAACTCTGCTCCCTTCCCACTCCTCTGGTCCTAGAGAGCCCCTCCCGCCAGCCTCTCCTGTTTTCTCCCTGCCGCTCTTCTATGCCCCCAGACGAACACAGCCCAGAGGGGATCTCTGAGGGCGTAGGTCCTGGCCTGAGAGCCGGGTAGACTTCTCCAGCCGATTGGGCAGGGGAAACGCTGTGCACACTCCCCTCTGATCCAAGCCCCCGAGGGTCACTCCAGATGTGGGAACCCCTCCCCCCTCTCAGCCACCCCTCAGGGGGCACTGGTCCTGTCTGGCCTCCACTTCTACTCCCCACTCAGTCCCCCCATTTCTTACTGGTTCGCTTGGGAGTTCTTCCCATCTCCCTGGGTGTTGGGGTCCCCCACCAGCGTCTGGCAGTCACCCTAGTTGTGGCGAGGCACAAACTCTGTGTCTTACCACACTGCCATCTTGACTCCTCTCCAAGATTGATTTTTTTAGATATCTCAAATCAGGCAGAATTGAAATCATGTTTATTTCTTCATTAGGCAACGAATTCTACAATTTCTTCTTTAGAAAGATAAAAATTTAAGTATTAGTGTTCTATGCAAGGTCATATTAATAAAAACATTATTTTTCCAGTACATTGTGATAATTAAAAAGATTGGGATAGATTGCATTTTGGTAAACATCAGTGAAAGATTCACGTATAGAAAAAAGTGTCTAACATGAACAACTCAGTCCTAAATCTAAATGTGAACATCGACTGAGAATGTCCTTTGAGAAGAAATATACTAAAGAATTGTATAAAACTTACTCATACATGGTTATTATACTAGTTTTTCCACTAATTGTTAAAGAATCACTAGGTAGTATTTCATTCCACTCTCATCTGTTGAATCTCTATTTAATGTCTTTCAATTCAAAGAAGTACATAGCGTGGAAGAATAAAGACACAGGATACTTTTAGATTTTATATTACCCCTTATGAAGTAACATTATATTTGAACATGTTTTTATATCTCTCTGTTTATGGAAAGATTAGCTCATGCATGTACTAATGACAGGAAGGAAGTTATCATAGAACAAATTATTTTGTGTGAGTCTCAGGAAAGAGATATGTCATATAATGTGTAACGTAAAGGTCACCTGGAAATTTGATACTTTTGGAAACAAATATAATTGTGTTATGTAGAAATTATAATATTCATTTTGATGAATATTTGAATAAGTAGAAAAGCCTTCATGTTGGCTTTATAGTACAAAATTATATCTACAAGTCAGACTCTAGAGAAAAAGATAAATAGTATAAAGGATGAAAATGATTTGTAGGTTAGCAAAATAAAAATACACATATATAATTTTACTTTCAGCATTTCATAGACTCATGAAACTGAAAGGAACATTACAGGTTACCAAATTCAAAATTCTGATTTTTCAAACAAGAATCAGAAAAGCTTATCTTAGTACTGAAAAAGGTGCTTGCTGATGGAAGCCTCATTTTTAATAACATAATGAAAGCAGAATTTTTGGTAAATGGCCTTTGTTGCTTGTGAAGCGTGCTTTAGTGTGTGTGTTTCTGTTATATGTAATTCTTAATTTTAAGAGAGTTGTCATCTATTTGTTGTTAATCCTTACGTCTGCTATATAGAAATTTCCTTCTTCAGTACCTATGCAATGTCTATATCTCTGTGGAGGACCAACTCCTGTGTGTCACCCCAATTCCGTAAACATGGATAGTAATTGCTTCCTACTTTGGGCTTCCGTAGCTCTGGGCTCAAAACACTAGAATAGTGCATGCTACTTTTTTTTTTTTTTTTTTTTTTTTTTTAGTTTAGTTGTCCAGCATATCCTCCACAATACCACCAGAGAAATCTTCCTGAAAGACATTTGATCCTAAGTTTAAGAACCAAGTTCAACTAGAGAATAGAATTGTAAGTTGTTGATTTCGTTGGATAGAATAAGTTTCAAAGTTTTGAAACTTTTCAATAAGTTTCAAGTTTTATTCATGGTTTTACTGTTTTCTGAGTTTTTAAGATTCAGAAAGCTAAACTCTTAACCATTATGCTTACAGGAATGAAAAAAGAAAAGTTAAGGAGAAAAACCCAAAATGAATTTGTAGGTGGAATTCATTATATAGATGTATATTTTTTAACTTCAGAAAAATGAAAAGTGACATTTTATAATATAAAATAGTGTCTGAAATATTAATGCATTAGCAAAAGTATTTTCTAGAAATCTCAATAATTCTTTTTCAGTAATATAAAGAATGACCTTTATCACATTTTAAATGATCAGAACACCATTTTTGTTAAAACTCACCTCACAAAAAATATTGATACCATTAAAATTTAAGCCATTTAAAAAAAATGATAAAAACTAGATCAAGGGAATACACGTAGTTTTAAAAAATAAAAGCAAATGGTATTGATGGAGTTAAAAAAAAACTCAGCAATTCTTTGCCCTAACCTTCTACATGCCCTAGTATAATATACTCAGCGAGACTTTAATTATCCCTGTTTAGCCGTGTTCTGGCACTTACCTTCACATATCTAACATATATGCTTATGCTGCTGTTTTTTGATTCATCAACTGTAGATATTTTTCCATTGTTTTGGGGCTATGATAGATGAGCTATTAATTTATTTCTGCACCAGCACTCCCACTTCTTTCCTTTTCCAATCCTTGGTCATTTTGACACCCTAACCTTTTAAAATTGATTATGCCTGTTGCCTTTTTTCTTAATATTGAAACTTTGAATTTTTTAATCAATGTAAACATCATCATTTGAATTTCCATTTTGTGAGATGAGCATGTAAGTGCCTCTATGCTTCTTTACCTTGACTTTCACTTTAAAGCTAAAAATATGTGTATTCTATTGTGTCAAGCATAATTAAATGTTTTGTGCTTTCTCTGTATCTTGATTTATAAAGTTGAAAATATTGGTTTATTATTATGATTGGGTAATTTTTGTTTAATTCAGAACCTAGTGGTCTACACGGTTGCATCTCATCATCAGGTTTCTAATGTCACAGCAGCAGTGCCATTCAAAATGTCCCTAGTATCGGTGGCAAGTGTATTTTTACTTTTTACACTCTTTTAACTCTTAAAATCATGCTGACTTTGTGTTTACATCTTTTTGGACCGTGACTATATTTGGCAAGACTGTAATCAACAGCCAATGTTCTCTGATTGAATTTCTTTTGCTTGTTGATAGAACTATATGTTGCAGTATCTTTAAGATGGCAGGAGAGCCATTTCTTAAAAGCCATTTTACCATAAAGTATTAATAAACAGGATTTAAATTTGTTCCTGTAGCAGTGTTACAAAAAGTAACTCACTACTGCCACAGCTCCCTACTGCTGCTTTTGGAGACTAAGGGGTGAAGAGAATTTGAGAATAAAGACCATAAGAAATATGTTCACAATTCTTGGGTTTTACTCTCATTTTCTCAAGTCAATATGCAAATAATTTCCTTGTGAGGACACTTCCGTGCAAGTCAATGTTCAGTGATTTTGCATTAATAAACATTTCTTGTCAACTGAAAACTGACTAGTAATTTGGTGGGAAACAGAGTTCTAGATTTTATCCCATTTTATTCTCTTCCTTTAAGACATTGCTCCAATTTTTTGATATCTCTTACTGAAGAAAAGTATGATGCTAGTCTGATGCTTGTTTCTTGGAAGGCCATTTGTCTGTTGTTGTTCTGTTGTTTTTTGTTTGAAAGGGTTTGGAACATTCTTTTTGTCTTTAAAGTGTAACATTCTATAATAGTTTGTCTATGTGTGAATTTTAAAAATATTATATAGCTTGATACTCAGTGCTCAGTGAGCTTCTTGTGCTCTTATAGAATTTTTTCCCTCCTGTGCAGACAGTTTTGTATCAACAGTGCTATTTTAGTTTTCCAAAAGCACTTTCTTATACTCTCCTCCTCTTTCCTAATTCCCTGTACTTGTGTTAGGAAGTTAGAGCTTCTTGAATCTCTTGAATATCTTGAAATTCTCTAAAGAAAATTAATCTCACACACACCCACATATATACGCACAGACATATCTCCTTATGGTAACGTTATTTGTCTTTAAAGATAGATTTTTAACAATGAAACAATAAGAAGTTTGACTGGATGCTGTATGTTATTAGGCAGAACTTGGCAACTGATAGCTTCTGCTCTAGTGTCAGATGTTGCTGTGTTATGATAAAGAGGACTCTACTAGGAAATGATTATATACTCTGCTCTGTTTGTATCCTGATAATATATTTACCTTTGTTAGGAATATTTTATGTTTGTATGGAAGACTTTATTTCCATTCTCCTAGTGTGTAGGTGTATGCATTTGTACACAAGGGTTTGTAAGAGAGAATTAAGTTAATCCTAAATTTCAGGACCATATTTTACCCTTGTTTAGATTCATAATGAATATTCTAAACTGGAGATCTGTGTGTGCACCTCTTTGTCTGTAGATGTCTAGAAGAAAGAGAATTTCATTTGTTGTGTGTGTGTGAAATATCTGCAGAGAAGGGGATTATTAATGCCTTCTTTCAAAAGTTCTGTTAGTCTTTTTTTTCTAGAACTATTAAAATGAATTGTGAATATTTTATAACAGCATTAAACACAGTCGTTTCTCATTAGACAGTACAGAAAATCTACTTTGGCATGAAGAAGATTTTTGAAAATGTATTTTCCAAAGAGCTCATGTAATTATATTTAATGCAAAGAAGAAATTATTTGTCATTTTTTTCCCTACAATTGTGTTGAATTGCCAAGAGTGTCTAATTAAACAAAGACCATGGAAACAGCAACAACTCACTCCATTATTTATGCAAACATTTGTAGAGCAGAAAATTGTAAATTAGCATTATATCAAGTTTTACAAATATTGTCTAACTCATGCTTACAAATCAGTATTAGATTTCATGAGAATATTGTTACCATGTATAATTAAAGATCAGAAGATTTACTACGTGGCATGGGAAGTAAAAAGTGAAAAGGCAAGAGTAAGTTATTCATTGAAATTATCTTTTTCACATTTTCAGTAGAATAAATGCTTCAGGTAAATGCAATTCAAGTTTGAAGCAATGTTAATTAGTTTCAGTGACTTTTGATAAGAAGTTATTTGAGCCTGACTATTCTGAATTAGCCATATTTCTTTTTGAAATGTATATTTCAGATTATAGCTAAACTTCTAAATAATGGAATGCTATGAATTGTTTTTATAGTAATCAGTAGTGTATTTAGAATTTTTTTTGTAAATTACTTAAGGAGCTAGATCTGAAAATTATAATTACAGAATAAATATATATTTTTGGCAGCTTAAGTATTAGTTAACTATTAATTGGAAAAAGTATCATGAAGAAATATTCCATAGTACCTTAAGTACAATTGGAGCAATGCCTAATCTCTCTACATAGAACTCTAAAGAAACCTGAAAAGATAAACTAATTAGTTTAAAAGATAAACTAATAAGCATTTTGATAATTGAGCTATTTGTGGGGGGCGGTTGTGAAATATTAAGGGATACGAATTTCTCCTTTATGTGCATTAAATTAAGATATTTGAAACAATGACCAAAAGATTCAGAACTCCAAGAGATAAAAATAATTCAAAGTGTTATGAAAAGTAAAACTCCATTTATTTTCTACTCAAGAGAAAAATAAGGCATTATCCAATATTACCTACACTGACATTTCTTATTTCTCTCCTAGTGAGCTTTTCCTTTTTTGTTTCAACCATCTAAACAGTGGAAACTTCCATCCACAATTTTAGAGAGCTCACTAAAAGTTGTCATTCATTTCCCTTTCAAGACAGAGGTGATCTGGTCCCAATATCTCTCATGAACATAGATGCAAAATCCTCAACAAAATTTTAGCAAATCAAATATAACTTTTATGTATTTATACAAATATATAACTTTAAAAACTTTTTAATAACTCTTAAGTATATTTATATAAACTTTAAAAATATAAAAATAATAATACCCATGAATGAGGTGTATTTCATGTATGAAAAGGTGGTTCAGTATTTGAAAATCAATCATTGTCATCCACTATGTCAGCAAACTTAAAAGGAAAAATCATATGATGATATCAATTGGCATAGAAAAAGCAATTGACACTTCTGACACTACTGTATAACATGGAATGGATGGGCAACCAAGATTTGCTGTATGGCAGTATTCAGTATCTTGTGGTGACCTGTGATGGAGAATAATCAGAAAAAAAAAAAAGTATATATATGGGTGGGTCACTTTGCTGTGCACCTGGAGTTGACACAGTGTTTAGGATCGGCCTATACTTCAAGGCAAAAAAAAGAAAGAGAGAAAGAAAGAAAAAGCCTTTGATAGAATTCAAACCCAATTATGATTTTTTTAAAAAAACCTCTTAATACACTAGGAATAAAGGAGAACTTCCTTAACCTTATAAAGAACATCTACAGCTAACATAATACTTAATGATAAAAGATTGAATGTTTCCTAAGATCAAGAACAGGGTAAGGATGTCTGTTCCCAGGACTCATATTCAAATAATTCCAGAATTTCTAGCCACTGCAATAAGAAAAAAATACAAAATAAAAAGGCATACAGTTTGTAAAGGAAGGAGTAAAAGTCTTTGTAGATGAAATGATTGTATATGTAGAAAATCCCAAGGAATTTACAGAAAAAAAAAAAAAAGAATGGCTTAGAACTGAGTCACAGGATTCAAGATCAACACACAAAAATCAATTGCATTTCTATATACCAACAATGAACGCTTGGGAAATGAAAATAAAAATGCAATATAACTCCCAATTGTACCACAGAAAATGAAATCATTAGGTGTAACTATAATAAAACTATAAAATGCTATTGAAATAAATGAAAGTAGATTTACTATTTAAAGAGACATACCAAATTCATGGTACAGTATCAAGACTGTGATATTGCTGGGTGAGACACATAGATCAATGGAACCAAATACAGAACTCAAAAGTAGATCCACACTAATATGTCTAACTTTTGATAAAGGAACAAAAACAATTCAGTGGAGGAGGGCTACCTTTTCAAAGAGTGGGGCTAGAGAAATGGGATAGCAATAGACAAAAAAAGAGAATCTCCATGTGAAACTCACACCTTATATAAAAATTAACTCAAAATAGATCATGGAATTAAAGTAAAATGTAAACCTATAAAACTTCGAGACAAAAATATAGGAAAAAAAGTCTTTAGGTCCTAAGTCCAAGTGAAGGGTTATTAGACATGATACCAAAAGCATAATCCATAAAAGAAAATATTGGTAATTTACCTCACTAACATTAAAAACTTTTGGTCTGTAAAAAATCTGTTAAGAGGATGAAACGTCAAGCTGCAAACTAGGAGAACATATTTGTTAATCTTGTAGTTACCAGAGAACTTTTATCTTTACTAAATAAAGAACTATGAAACATCAACCTTGAAAAAACAATAAAATTAGAAAAATGGCAAAAAAAAAATGAATGGATATTTCACCAAAGAAGATACACAGTTATCAAATCATCATGTGAGAAGATGTTCAAATTTATTACCATTAGGAAAATGCAAATTAAAATTGCAACAGCATATTACTATATACCACTCAGAATGGCTAAAATAAAAAAAAAGTGAGAAAACTATATGCTGATAAAAATGTGGAAAACTTGTATCACTGATACATGAGAATTTAAAATGGCCTAGCTAGTCTGAAAAACTAGTTTAGCAGTCCCTTTTAAAACTAAAATGGACTTACCATGTGATCCAACAATTTCACTTCTGGGCATTTATCCCAGAGAAGTGAAAATTTATTTTCACACAGACGCTTGTACATGACAGGTTTATTTACTTATTTATTTTTAAAAATAGTGTAAAACTTGAAACTCCTCAAACGCCCTTCAATAAGTGAAGGGTTAAACAACTGTGGTATATCCACACCATGCCATAATATCCAGCAATATATGGAAACAACCTATTGATATACACACAATTTTAATGAACCTCAAGAAAATTATGTGAAGTGAAAAAAGCCATTATTGCATGATTCCATTACATTTGTGAAATAACATAATTAGAAAGATGAAGAATTGATTGGTGGTTACAAGAGTTTAGGGAAAGTAGGAAGAGCTGGGTGTGGCTGTAAAGATAATAGCCTGAAGGAGATTTGTGGTAATGGTACAGGTGAGTATCTTGATTGTTGGGGTGCTTACATGTAGCTACCCCTGTGATAAAATTGCATATAGCACACACACACACACACACACACACACACACACACACACACACACACACACGAGAGCCTGCGTAGCTGGTGAAATCTGAGTAAAGTCTATGAATTGTGCCAACATCAATTTCCTGAATTTGATGCTGTACTCTACTTATACAAGATGTTAAAAGGAGAGGCTGGGTAAAGGGTGGAATGAGACCTATCTATATATTTTTTTGCAATTTCCTATGAATCTATGTATATTTCAAAGTAAAGACTTAAATAAAGCATTATTTGAGCCACTTGGAATTCTTTCACATGAGGTATGAGAAAGAGATCTGTCTCAGTTTCCTAGGGCTGCCGTAACAAATCATCACAAACTAGGTGGCTTAAAACAGAAATTTACTCTCTCACAGTTCTTGGAGACTAGAAGTCCAAAATCAAGGTGTTGGCAAGGTTGATTTCTTTTGGAGGCTCTGAGGGAGGATCTGTTCCATGCCCCTCTCCTAGATTTTGGTGGTGGCTGGTAATCCTGGTGTTCCTTGACAATTGCATCATTCCAATCTCTGCCTCCATTGTCACATGGCATTCCCCCATGTCTGTGTGTCTCTATGTCCAAATTTGCCTCTTTTTATAAGGACACCAGTCATTGGAGTAGGGCCTACCCCGATCCAGTATGACCTCATCTTAACTTGATTACATTGCAAAAACTTTTTCAAATAAGGTTGCATTCTCAAGTACAGCGGGTAAGCTATGCTCCAAGAATTTATAATCAAGCAGAAATATCATCAAACTAGTGTACTAATTTTTTAAATCACTGGGCCAATATTGTCAATTTCTCACTTTTATCAAGTAGCTATCCTCAACTGCAATTAATTCTGTATTGTTACCATTCAATAGAATATTAATTTTCACCTCCATCTTAATGTATATTACTGCTCAGAGAGATGTCCCACCTGACTTGCACATTTAGTAATATCATAGACCCTTTAGATCCAGGTTATGGAACCTCCTCCAGAATTTGCAACCACACTTTATATTCTATAAGACTCTTGTAGTTATAATTTGTATTGTGGCTACATATATTTTTTATTCTCCAAAGTGTCTTACTAAGTTTTGCTCCATGATTAGAGAATGAGCTCATGAGGTCTGTGCCCATGTTGTTATCTATAACCATGTCTTGTGCATGTGTGCATGTGTGTGTGTGTGTGTGTGTGTGTGTGTATTTCTCCAAGGAGAAAAATGAATATTCATATAAAGCACTTAAATAATTGATTGAATATGTGAATGTATCTTTAAAGTAGATAAATGAGATTACTGACATATGGGCATTTTGATCCCATTGTGTGCCTCACATGTGTGCTCTAAATAGATGTTTGTCTTCATATAAAGAGACTGTTAATACAATCTGAATTATAATTGCACAATATTACTTGTTTTATTAAGATAAAAAATTAAAACTATAGGAAGATAGATGGATAAGGGAAATATTTTATTTTTTATACTATGATTTCAAAGTTGCAGTTGTTTGCAGAGAAACAGGAATAAATATAGATTTCATATAACAAAATGGAACTAGTCAACAAAAATGGAAGAGATTTTGGTGCTTCTATCTCTATTTCCTCTATCGCTTTCCTCTGTAGTCTTCATAGTCATATTCCTAGGCTAATAAAGTGCTGCATTTTTTCCTTCAGTTTCCTCATTCCTTTTTCTTGGTATCTTGAATTACTTTAGTTTCTGTTGACTTTACCCAATAAAGCCTGCAGAAATACTCTGTAAGATCTTATTTTTAGAATGTTAATTATGTAAAATTTAATAAATTACAATTTTAATTTACCATTTTTGATTCTTCTGGCTTTGATATTCCCTTAATGCCATTTTAATTTCATTATGTTTGTAATATTTTGACTGTCTTTATTGCTTGCTTTATATTCTATGTTAATTACTTTGTTTCTCTTCTAAACTAATTTTCTCCTTCACTTCTCAAGGGAATTTTCTCACTTAAACAATACAGGAAAAATCAACAACTCTTCCAAAATATAAACTCTGGCTTTAAGGAAGAATAATTCAATCCACTATGAAAATATCTGGGTTAGTAATCATTATATATTTAAAAAGCAACGTGCAAGGCACTGCATACAGTTTCAAAAACAGATAAGGGAGAGTTATTGACCTGTAGAGCTTATAATCAAGTCAAATGCATAAGAAGAAGGATACATTAATTGTATTACAGACAAATTAAAATGAAGGGAAGAGGAAAGTCACAAAGGCATGATGTTCAGAAGACCAAGGGTAGAGAGAATAGGGAAGAGAGAGGAAGGATTAAAAGAATGTTTAGGTGTCGATGAAGGCTTTTTGGATAATCTGCCATTTAAATAGGGCCTAAAGCAAATGAAGATTTTAACAGATAACATAATTGAGTTTTTCGGAATGCCGTCTTTCCCATAAACATTTTTATAGTCATTGAGAAAGTTATTCTACCACCTTAAACTTTGACCTCTTAGCTGAAAAATAAAAAAAGAGTATATGAATACTACCTACGTTATAAAGCTGTTATGAAGTTTAAGTGTGATCCATTTAAAACACCTTGAAAATTTTATGTACTGTGTGTTCCATAATTTTTCTTTTTTCACTGTTTTTGGCAGAAAATCTGGGATGGTCATCATAGATTATTTTTTTGGGGGGGAAATACGTTTATTTTATTTTATTAATTTTTATTGGAGTATTGTTGCTTTACATTGTTGTGTTAGTTTCTACTATACAGCGAAGTGAGTCAACTATACACATACATATATCCCCTCTTTTTTGGATTTCCTTCCCATTTAGGTCAACACAGAGCACTGAGTAGAGTTCCCTGTGGTTCACAGTAAGTTCTCATGAGTTATCTATTTTATACTTAGTATCAATAGTGTATATATGTCAATCCTAATCTCCCAATTCATCCCAACACCCCTTCCCCCCTTGGTATCCATATGTTTGTTGTTTATGTCTGTGTCTCTATTTCTGCTTTGTAAATAAGATCGTCTAAAACTATTTTTTCAGATTCCACATATATGCATTAATATACGATATTTGTTTTTCTCTTTCCAACTTACTTCACTCTGTATGACAGTCTCTAGGTCCATCCACGTCTCTACAGATGACCCAATTTCATTCCTTTTTATGTCTCAGTAATATTCCACTGTATATATGTACCATATTTTCTCTATCCATTTCTCTGTTGATGGACGTTTAGGTTGTTTCCATGTCCTGGCTATTGTAAATAGTGCTACAGTGAACATTGGGGTGCATATGTCTTTTTGAATTATGGTTTTCTCTGGGTATATGCCCAGTAGTGGGATTGCTAGGTCACACGGTAGTTCTATTTTTAGTTTTTTAAGGAACCTCCATACTGTTCTCCATAGTGGCTGTGTCAATTTACATTCCCACCAAGAGTGCAAGAAGGTTCCCTTTTCTCCACACCCTCTCAGCATTTATTGTTTGTAGATTTTGTGATGATGGCCATTCTGACCAGTGTGAGGTGATATCTCATTTTAGTTTTGATTTGCATTTCTCTAATAATTAGTGATGTTGAGCATTTTTTCATGTGTTTGTTGGCCATCTGTATGTCTTCTTTGGAGAAAGGTCTATTTAGGTCTTCTGCCCATTTTTCAATCAATTTGTTTGTTTTTTTGATATTGAGTTGTATGAGCTGTTTGTATATTTTGGAGATAAATCCTTTGTCCGTTGCTTCATTTGCAAATATTTTCTCTCATTCAGAGGGTTGTCTTTTCATCTTGTTTATGGTTTCCTTTGCTGTGCAAAAGCTTTGAAGTTTAATTAGATCCCATTTGTTCTTTTTTGGTTTTTATTCTCATTACTCTAAGAGATGGGTCAAAAAAGATCTTGCTGTGATTTATGTCAGAGAGTGTTCTTCCTGTGTTTTCCTCTAAGAGTTTTATAGTGTCTGGCCTTACATTTAGGTATATAATTCATTTTGATTTCATTTTTGTGTATGGTGTTAGGGAGTGTTCTAATTTCATTCTTTTATATGTAGCTGTCCAGTTTTCCCAGCACCACTTATAGAAGAGGCTGTCTTTGGTCCATTGTATATTCTGGCCTCCTTTGTCATAGATTAGGTGAGCATAGGTGCATGGGTTTTTCTCTGGTCTTTCTATCTTGTTCCATTGATCTATCACCCTGAAACCAAAACTAGACAAAGATATCACAAAAAAAAGAAAATTACAGGCCAATATCACTGGTGAACATAGATGCAAAAATCCTCAACAAAATACTAGCAAGCCGAATTCAACAACACATTAAAAGGATCGTACATCATTATCAAGTGGGATTTATCCCAGGGATGCAAGAATTCTTCAGTATAGGCAACTCAATCAATGTGATACACCATATTAACAAATTGAAGAGTAAAAACCATGTGATCTTCTCAATAGATGCAGAAAAAGCTTTTGATAAAATTCAGCATCCATTTATGATAAAAACTCTCCAGAAAGTGGGCATAGAGGGACCCTACCTCAACATAAGAAAGGCCATATATGACAAACTCACAGCAAACATTATTCTCAATGGTGAAAAACTGAAAACACTTCCTCTAAAATCAGGAGCAAGACAAGGGTGCCCATTCTCGCCACTGTTATTCAACATAGTTTTGGAAGTCCTAGCCACAGCAATCAGAGAAGAAAAAGAAATAAAAGGAATCAAAATTGGCACAGAAGAAGTAAAAAGGTCACTGTTTGCAAATGACATGACACTATACATAGAAAATCCTAAAAAGGCCACCAGAAAACTACTTGAGCTAACCAATGAATTTAGTGAAGTCACACGATACAAAATTAATACATAGAAATCTCTTGCATTCCTATATACTAACAATGAAATATCAGAAAGAGAAATTAAGGAAACAATCTCATTTACCATCACAACAAAAAGGATAAAATACCTAGCAATAAACCTACCTAAGGAGGCAAAAGACTTGTATGCAGAAAACTATAAGATACTGATGAAAGAAATCAAAGACTACACAAACAGATGGAGCGATATACCATGGTCTTTGTTTGGAATAATCAATATTGTGAAAATGACTATACTACCCAAAGCAATGTACAGATTCAGTGCAATCCCTGTCAAATTACCAATGGCATTTTTCACAAAACTAGAACAAAAAATTTTACAATGTGTATGGAAACACAAAAGACCTCAAATAGCAAAAGCAATCTTGAAGGAAAAAAAGGGAGCTGGAGGAATCAGGCTCCCTGACTTTACAGTATACTACAGGGTACAGTTATCAAGACAGTATGGTAGTGGCACAAAAACAGAAATATAGATCAATGGTACAGGATAGAAAGCCCAGAGATAAACCCACACACCTATGGGATGATCATCATAGATTAATGCCAATATGAACAAAGGTAAATGTCCTACAGATTTTAGCAAAATAAATCCAACAGTACATTAAATATAGTATACTATGACTAAGTAAGTTTCACCAGGTATGTAAGGACAGATTAGACTTATTAGAGAACCTACTTACATAATTTTCCTTATTTAAAATTTAAAGAGAGAAAAATGAATTAAGTACATATTTGTGGAAAATGTCTTTACTGAAAATCAATATCCATGTATCATAAAAACTTTTAGCAAACTAAGAATGCAGGATACTTCCTAAAGCTAATGAAGAACAGCATAGTATTTAATGGCAAAGTGTTAGAAGCATATTCTTTAAAAGTGAAGAATGAGAACAAATATCTTTTCTAACCACTTTAATGCACTATTATATCTGAGGCCTTAACCAACTCAGGAAGACAAAGATAGGAACTAGTGTAGGAACTGGAGAGAAGGAACAATGCTAATATACTGACAAATTAATAGAATGGATAAGATTTTAAGTAGGTTTCTTGGCTACAAAATCATTTTTCAATTAATTACATTCCTATTCCTGGATAAAAAGAATATGAAAATATCAGTTTAAAAGGATGAAATTTACAATATGATGTACACAGGAATGCATTTGACGGGAGATGTCCAAGTCTTTTATGGAGAAAATTTTTTTAAACTTTATTAATGGCATAAAATATAGTGTAAACAATTGGAGATATATATATATATATATATATATATATAGTGTTCATGTGTAAAAAAGATTCATTATCACATAGATGTCAATTCTCTTCAGATTAATGAATGTATTCAATGTAATTCTCATTAAAATCTCAATTTTTTTGGTGGAACTTGACAAGCTGATATAAAAATATATATGAACTAGCAAAGACTCAGTGACAATCAAGATAATTTTAAGGAAAAATGAGAGAGTCAATGCAGTGACACAAGTTAAGACATACCATAAACCATTGGTAACTGAGACACTGGAATTTTGCTGTGGTGAAGACAATCATTGCCACAACAGAAGCCCAGGTATAGATCCATGTTTTTTGAATACTTTATATATGACAGAGGTGGAATTACAGGTCAGTGGAGAACAAGTGATGCTAAAATTTGTTTTCCATTTTAAAAAGTGAATCATTGCTTCACATTGTATACAAAATTCCTAGGTATTAAATATTTCTGTGTAAGAAAACTTTAGAAATTTTAATAGAAAATATGAATTTTCTTCATGACTGAAGGATACAGAGTATTTAAGATATATGAAAACAGAAGACATATAGAAACACGTGTGATAGCTTGATTATGTTTAAATTTATTGCTTGAAAAAATACCTGAAAAGATACTATTAAAGAGTAAAAGCCAAGTTTTAGGCTAGAAGAATATATTTGAAATACACATAACTGGCAGATAATTAGTATCTAGAATTCAAAATATCCTCCTGTAAATCAAAAGTAAGATGCAGAAATGCTAAAGTGTAAAAGTGGCAAAATATGCAAACTCAGTTTCTGCGGGGGGCTGTATAATACATAAATACATGAAAAGAATTTCAAATTCTTCAGAAATTATGGAAATGTGAAATTATAACTATAATTCAATACCTGTCATTTCCCTCAACTGAACAGTAATTTAAATGTCTTCCAATAACAATGTTGGAAAGAAAGTAAGGAAATAGGAAATCTCATATATTGCTGCTGGAAGTGTAAATTGTTACAGCCACTATGGGGAGCGATTTGGCAATACCTAGGAGAAGTAAATATGTGCATACTCTTGAGACACCCATTTTGTATAGCCCAAAGTGTGTAATACACAGAAAGTCTTCCACATGTGTACAAGAAAAAAATATAAAAATAATGTTTGTATCATTTTTTGCTGTAGCAAAACAGCATTAACAATAATGAAACTCTGAAACAACGTGAATAACCAAACCAATACTTTTGGTCTAGTCATTCTGTGGAAACCAACATAGTGGTAAAAATGGCAAACTATATTTACATTTATCGAAGTGGATAAACCTAAAACATACAGAGTTGAACTAAAGGGATTTTCAGAATGGCATATAGTGTAGGACAGCGGTCTCCAACCTTTTTGGCACCAGGGTCCGGTTTCATGGAAGACAGTTTCTCCACTGACGGCGGGGGTGGGGGTGGAGGGGTACGTGTTCAGGTGGTAATGCGAGTGATGGTTCAGCCGGTAATGTGAGCGATGGGGAGCGATGGGGAGCGGCAGATGAAGCTTTGCTCGCTCGCCCCTCATCTCCTACTGTGTAGCCTGGTTCCTAACAGGCTGTGGACCAGTACTGGTCTGGGGGTTGGGTACCCCTGGTGTAGGGTACCATTTATATGGAAAAATATGCACAACATTATTTAGAGACAAGTACATAATTAGGAAATGGATTATAAACATGAGAATTACAAAGATTGAATTCAGGATTGTAGTTAGCTCTGCGGGGAGGGGACAGTAGAGAGGTGAATGTGAGCTAGGATTTAACTATGCTTAAAAAGGTTTATTTCTTCAGCTGAGTGGTGATTATCCATGTTTACATTGTTGCATAGTAATATGGTGTATATGATCATATGTATATCATATAACATCTATAATATATAACATATATATGATTATTTATACAGTTCTCTTTTTCATGCCTGAAATATTTCAAAATAAATAGTATGTAACAATTAATGAAGGGAGGAGGCAATTTAGGAGAGTACTGTCAAAGAGTAAGCCATTGGTGATTTGACATAGTGTAGTAGACATCACATCACATCACATATTCTTTAAATATCCAGAATTTGAACACATGAGAGTGCCTGCCTTGTGTCATGTCACACTGTCTCCAGGTAGGGCTCCTATTTTGCAGCCATCGTTGATCATTTCAGACTGGAGAAGAGCATTTTTTCTTCAGTCCTGCAATACTTCAAGGTGACAGACTTTGTCAACTTTGCTTCCCTTGCCAATGTAAAGTGTTGTGATTTCCCCCTGAGTGACTTGCTCAGGTCTGATTTCTCTGTTTTGCAGGATTTTGCTAAACAGAACAATATCCCAAATCTTTTCTATTTTTAACATTTCTGTTACTGCTATATGTAGCCTGATGACTCAGTCCACTGTTCAAGATAAGGAAGGTGAAAATTTGACCAAATATTCTTCCATTGCATTACAAGGGTCATCAGGTTTCCAATCAAAATTTCCAGTTGATATTTGTGAGTCCTTATTATTCACCTCCCATCCTTCCCATTCAGTCAATTACACATTTATGCAGCATCATAGTTTTAGGTACCAAATTCTTAGGGAATTTATCACTTAGGGAAACAGCACAAATAATATTGGCTTCTCACATAACACTGTTCAAAAGATGGCAATTCAGAGCTAGTTCGGGGGAAAGGCAGACACAGCTGATATGATCTCCATTGTCTTCAGAAAATCTTTCTCCTCTGCCATGCTCAACATGAGGTTCCAACTTCATTGTCAGAAGAAGTCATCTACAGTTCCATCTGAAATACTCACGTTCGAGGCTGCAGGAAGGAGAACAGTGAACACGCTAGCTGTTTGTCCCCGATTTATGAACCTTCTCAGAAGCTTCATACCAATCTTCACATAAGTCTATATGAGTACTTTGGGCTGCAAGAGAGGCAGGGACCTGTAATAGTTTAGCTGACCTGCCTAGAATAAAATTATATTTCTACTGTTCTAATATTTATTAAAGTTTTAACTTTTTCAGGACTGTTCCTCTTTTATTGATTGTCCAACATGTTTTATGTGTTTGTAGAATAACTCAAGCATCATCATGGTGGTTGAAGAGGAGCAGTCAGTTCATTTGTCTATCCTTTTGCTAATCTTGAGGTTTTCACTAACCTTTAAGCAGATGTCACTCATACATCTGGACACAAGGCATTCCCACAGACTTTTGCTATATAAGTGTCCTGTGCTCTAGGTGCTGTCCAGATTCTGAGGTTTGCCTTCAAGTAATCAGTACTGTCTTGGTTCTTTCTGAATCTTGGCTGATTCCTCCTTCCGTGGCTTATAAACTGCTCAACCTGCCACCATCTGCAGGACTACATGTCATGCCCTCTGGCTCCCAATGGGAGCATGCAATGATGTTTGCATCCTTTCAAAGAGACATGAAAGCTGGGCAGTAGAAACTCTGGTCTCTCCTTATCTAAAGATATGTTGCAGGCTTCCCTGGTGGCACAGTGGTTAAGAATCCGCCTGACAATGCAGGGGACACGGGTTCGATCCCTGGTCCGGGAAGATCGCACATGCCGCAGAGCAACTAAGCCCGTGCGCCACAACTACTAGAGCCCATGCTCTGCGGCAAGAAAATCCATGACAATGAGAAGCCCGCGCACCTCAAGAAGAGACGCCCCTGCTTGCCTCAATTAGAGAAAGCCAATGCACAGCAATGAAGACCCAACACAGCCAAAAACAAAAACAAAAAACAAATGAATAAATAAATTTATAAAAAATGAAAAAGTAAAGATATGTTGCTATATTTTTAATGTGCTGCAGCTAAGCCATTGGTTTTTGACTTAGGAACCATTTCCTATAAAGGCCAAAATGCATAGCAGTGCACAGCATCTATTACTTATGATTCTCTCTTCCATCCTATAGGAGCTTCTTTTCCCTGAATATTCACCTTCTTTTGATTCAGCATTTAAAACAAAAGCAAAGTAATTTGTTTATCCTCTTTCTCTTTCCTCTATCCTCTCCTTTTCCTGCTCTTCTTCTGGAAACAGAAGAATTTTTTATATTTCCTTTCTGTCAACTGGGAACTTTTTGACAACTTTTTCTAGTTCTTTCTCACTGTACCTGAAATTACCCTTCCTCTTAAGTCATGTGGCTTAAACTTAGTGAAAGAAGGAGAGCAAAGGAATTTGTTTTATGGAGGAAACAATGTATCTATCTAATAGTTCGTACATATTTCTCATATTAATAGCCCTAAACCTTTGGAGATTGTCCTACATAGACATTAATTCATTTTCAAACTCAACATTCTCTCAAATCTCATAAGAAAAAATAATAAAAGTCCAGTCTGCTCAGATCCTCACTGTGTCTTATAAATTTTGCTGACTCAGTAGTCCATAGAATGCCAGTACATTTTCTCTGGCCTGTTTTTTTTGTCTGTGCTGAACATAGGAATGAACCTTGGTTTCAATGTCTACTGCTTCCTCAAGGAAATATAGATGGGTGAACTTCTGGACAATGAACTGAAGGAAGATAGCTTCCTTCAAGTGATTCTTTTCTGAGTTGGGACTGGCTCTCTCACACAACATCTACAAAGAAATCTCCCTTGCTATTACAAATAATATGTTTATTTCAGTCTATTTCTGGTACACTAATGACAATTTCTGATTATTTTAAAAGAAAATTCTTTCACCATGTCCTGGATTTCAGTTCAAACATTCTTTATATTTATTGACAGTGAATGATGATTTGTCCAAATTGCTTCTCTAGTTATTTCTAGTTTGGGTTCACTCACCAAAAGATGATGTCAGGGTATAGGGTTCTATCAAAGTGCTTTCTATCACTTTCTTATTAGCTTTTTAGCTTAAAATGCTAACAGTTAATAGTTAATTAAATAATAGTTAATACTTATAAAGCATTTGTAATGAGAAGGCACTGTTCGTTGTGCTTTATTGTATTTATCCTACGTAATCCTTGCAACATCCCTACTAGTGTTCTTATCTTACAGAGTGGAAGACCAAGGGTTAAGAATGGTTAAGTAACTTACTTAAGTCTCATCACTAGAAAATGGTAGAACCAGGATTCATCCTAAGCAGCCTGGCCCAGCATCTGTGCTTTAAACAATATATTATACTGTCATTCTCAGATTGATTCCTGAATCTGATAAATTGTATTTTCTAATCAAATAAAGTTTCTGAACCTGCAAATTTGTGGAAGATCCTGGAAGGATGAATTTGCCAATTAAATTCTATTCTGAGACGGGAAGAAATATTTTGGAGGCCAGCCATTTTACTCCAGGCAGCAGACCTCTGTGTTTCCATGCACTGTTGGATTTTTCTTCCAAAATTTATGACAAGGATAGGTATAGACAACTTAAATGAATTAAAGATAGAAAAGTATTTATTAGTCTTGAAAGTATTGCAATGACTGTTGGCCCGAGAGCAGATTCTTGGATGTGATTCAGCCAAAATCTGCTTGAATTGTAAATGGTAGGAGAATATGTACCAACAACTTGATGAGAAGAGAAAAAACAGGAAAAAAAAAAAAGGAGATATTGGTAATTAGAGAGACAAGAATATTAAAAAAAAAAAGACAATTTTAGGGAGAAATAATGGTAACTTTTTATAGAATGAAGGGAATGAATGCCACTAAGCAAGAAGAGATTAGATATAGGACAGAGAGGCAAGTTATAAGCGATAGAGGCAAGTCTGCAGAGAAGATGTTGGTTATCTGAGCTATCAGAAAATATTAGTGTCTACTGATTAGCAATCCTTTCAAGATAATTAAAAGTAGAAGCAAAGTTTTCTTAGTGGCATGATGTGAGATGACTCAAGTGACAATTTTGGAGTGTGCAGTGGAAGACTGAAAGTAGTCAAGTCACTGAAAGCAGGGGGTATAGAATAGGAAGACAGAAAGTCACAAAGGTTCTTAAATCAGAAGATTGTCTTCTCCTAGGAAAATGAGAGGGGCAAATATGGAGAGTGGCAGAGCTACAAAGATAAATTTCACCTAGTATGAAATTTTTATTATGAGCAGTCCAGTTAGTAGAATTTATTGCAATTTTAGTGTTCAAGAAGCTATTAGAGAAAATACGTGTCAAACTGAAAGTAATGTAACTAATGTGAAAGGATGTGATTTTTCAATGCTATACAAAACTACTCAGTAACTGGTGTGCTGCACAGTTTCATTCTGTTCACATATAATAGAAAAATCACCATGACAATATATCTTCTTCGCCATTCACTATCATAAATTTAGCTTTCTTGCTGACACTTACTTTTGTGTAATGATACTTTTTCACCATCATGCATCTTCATCTGAAAACCAGAAGTAGTCTCTTTTGTTGAATTCCTAAATAAGTAAATGACATTGATAAAGTTGAGACATTGTTTTAAATAAAGTTATAAGGAAGAATTGCCTTCTTAGAATAAATTGGCTTGGGCTTTGTATAATTTTTTTAAATTCTTAATTTTTTAAAAAAAGGGAAGGGACATGGAACAATGTTCTCATCCTTAAATTCTCCGATTTTGTGCACAAATTCCTCGGGGACTGAACTAACATTTTGTGGCAGATACTGTACTGGTTTGGTACAGATTAGCAAAACAGCTACTGTTTTCCTCTTTTGCTTCCATGGACTCTGAATTCCCCACTATAGTGCTCTCCCTAGCAGTTTGGAAACCCAGTAGAAAACTAGTGTGAATGACTGTCTAAATTTTAGATGGACCTGGAATGTCTTTTGATCACCAGTCTGTTTGTTGGCATTTACAGCTATTATTGCTTATCAAAATCTTAATTCTGTATTGTGAATGTCCTTCATCACCATTTCTTCTTCCTTTTTCCTTCTTCTTCTCTCTTCCTCCTTCCTCCTTCTCCTTCTCCTCCTTCTCATGCTGCCAATAGGGGTCACGGTGAGATAAAATTTGGAGTATGTTTGTGTGTTTTTGTAATTTTACTGACAAATTTTCATTGCTAAAGCCTTACTTTGTGGCTTAACAAAGGTTTAGCATGCTCTCATGACGCCATTAGGCATCAAGGTCTTAACAAACAAACTCTTCTAAAAGTTAAGTCAGATTAGCCTCGCTATTTTTCTTACTTTCCAAATCCCCCAAGACTACAGCTACCAACGAGGGAGAAAGTTAGGACTGGCAATACAAAATGTTAGCATTTTCTTTAGCACTTATGGTCTACCAGATGTTGTAGTAGTTGAAGTTTTCTTCTTTATTTCTTATTATAGATAAGGGAAATCAACACTATTATTACCGTATTATCCTATTTGACAAACACCTAGAGATTATATAAGTGATGTGAAGTGAGATAAGTCCTCTCATTCTAGCCCCGGTGCTGATACTTCTCAAGGGAACTGTTGTAACTAACCCATCATGCTTTAATTCCATGTTGTTATCACTCACTGTGTAGAGCAGAGACATCCTCTATACCAATTTCATCCCCTAAATGCTCTAAAGTTTCTTGTCCTTTAGTCAGGTCCACTACCCAAATCTTTTCCACTGTGCTATCCTGAACTGACCATATTTAACAAGCAAATTATTGTATCTATCACCATTTCTTTAGATCATTTCCATCAACTCCTTGACATAACCAAAAGTCTGCCTGATGACATCTACCTCTCTCCTATAGCCCTTGCAAGTGGTGTCAGTATGGGTGAAGATGTAGAACAACTATAAATCACATGCATTGTTGGAGGGAATATAAATTGATATAACCAACCTGTCAAACTAGCAGCGTGTAAAGTCTATAACCCAGTTTATTATCATTGGTATAAAAAGTGTTGACAAATGTGGGCATTTTTGTTTCATTCCCAAACTGAAAGAAAAATATTTAATATTTCATTATTGTATAGGATGTTTGCCATTTATTGGTGTAAGGTATTTATCTGATTAAAGAAATTCCCTTCTATTTTTGGTTTACTGAATAAATTTTTAAAAAATCATGAATAGGAGTTAAATTTTGTCAAAAGTTTGATTTGTGGCTATGAAGAAAATCATATGATTTTTCTGCTTTTCTCAGTGAATATGATAAAACATATTAGCTATTTTGAATGATAAGCTACCCTTGCATTTCTGGAATAACCTTGGTTCGGTAATGATAAGTTACCCTTTGTATATATCCCTTGGTATTACTTGCATATATTCTCTATGATTTGTTTGGTATGTGTGTGTGTGTGTGTGTGTGTGTGTGTGTGTGTGTGTGTGTGTATTTGTTTAAGAGACTACTTTTTTGGAGCTCTTTTAGTTTCATAGCAAAGTTGTGCAGAGGTTACAGAGAGTTCCCATGTAAACCTTGCTCCCACACCTGTACAACTTCTCCCACTATCAACATCTCCCAACACAACGGTACATTAGTTAAAATCAGTGAACCTACATTGGCAGAGCATTGTCACCCAAAGTCCATAGTTTACATTAGGGTTCACACTGATGTACATTCTGTGATTCTGGACAAATGTATAAACATGTATCCACCATCGTAATATCATACAAAATAGTTTCACTACCTTAAAAATCCTCTGTGCTCTGTCTGCTATTCCGCCTTCCCATTTAACCACTGGAGAATGCTGATTTTTTTATCTCCACAGTTTATCTTTTTCATAATGTCATATAGATGGAAACATATAGTATGTAGCCTTTTTAGACTGGCTATTTTCATGCATTAATATGCATTTAAGGTTCTTCCACGTCTTTTCATGGCTTGATATCTCGCTTCTTTTTAGCTTTGAATAATATTCCATTGTCTGGACGTACCACAGTTTATTTATCCATTCACCTACTGAGGACATCTTAGTTGCTTCCAAGTTTTGGCAATTGCGAATAATGTTGCTATAAACATCTCTGTGTGTGTTTTTGTGTGGAGATAGGTTTTCTATTCTTTTGGATAAATACCAAGGATCAGATTGTCTGTTTCTTCTTGTATGAGCTTTGGCAGATTGTGTCTTTCAAGGAATTGGTGCATGTTATCTAGGCTATTGAATTTAAGGGCAAAGTTTATGGTATTCCTTCTTTATCCTTTTGACTTCCATGGGACCTGTAGTGATGTCCTCTCTTTGATTTCTTTTTTCTTAGTTAACCTGGCTAGAGGTTTATTGATTTTATTGATCTTTTTAATGAACCAAGTTTTGGTTTCATTGACTTTCTCTAATTGATTTCCTGCTTTAAATTGCACTTATTTATGCTTTAATGCTTATTATTTCTCCTCTTCTGCTTATTTTGGATTTAACTTGCTGTTCTCTTTCTAGTTTCTCAATATAGAAACTTAAATTATTGATTTTAGATCTTTCTTCTTTTCTAATATATGCATTCAATGCTATAAATTTCCTCTAACCACTGTTTACTGCATCTCACAGATTTTGTTAAGTTGTATTTAATTTTCCTTTAGATCAAAATATTTTAAATTCTCTCTTGAAATTTCTTCTTTGACCCTTGTGTTATTCAGAAGTATGTTGTTTAATTTCCAGGTAGTTTGGGTGTTTCCAGCTATTTTTTTGTTATAGATTTCTAGTTTAATTCTACTGTGGTCTGAGAGCAGGCAATGTATCATTTTTATTATTTTAAATGTGTTAAGTTGTGTTTTATCTCTTTAAAGATTTTGCATATTTGTTCATAAGGTAGGCTGATCTGTAATTTTCCTCTTTTATATCCTTTTTAGGATTTGGTAGTAAGGTTATTTGTGCACTAAAACCATAAAACCAAAGAGTTACTTCTTTTTCTAATCTGTGGATGATCAGCATTTTGTTTTTTCTCTGTAAATGATTGGAAAAATTAATTGATGGAAATATCTGGTCTTGTGTTTACTTAGTGACAAAGATTTCTAATAAGATATTCAATATCATTAGTAAATACTCAGATTTTCTATATCTTCTTTGTCAGCTTTGTTTAGCTGTGTTTTTTTAGGTATTTGTCTTTTAAATTTTGTGAAATTTATTCATTTTAAGTTCTTCATAAGAGCTCCTTTTTTTTGATATCTTTAGGATTTGTATGTTTATTCCTGATAATAGTAATTTATCCTTCCTTTCTCCCTCTCTCTCTCTTTCTTACTCCTGCTAAACCTAGGTTTTCTAGAAGCTCATCATATTTTATTACATTTTTAAATGATCATATTTTAATATTTTAGATATTCTTTATTGTACATTTTTTTTCTTTTCATTGATATACTCTTATTTTTACTATTCCCTAAATTGTACTTGTGCTTACTTTTTTTTCTTTCAGAGTGTGTTTCATGCTTTAATTATTTTCTATTCTTTTTTATTTCTGTGTTTATTTAGGTATTTTTACTGACTTCTTCATTGCACTTTTGGTTGTTTCTACTGCATCAAACATGTCAGTAACCCATCTATTAAATTCTTAATTTCAAATATTGTTATTTTCAGTTTTATAATGATTATTTTACCTTTTCTGTGCATTCGAATCTTTGACTATATTCTAATTTTTATCTATTTTGTCTATTCTTCCCTCTATTATCTTAAACATATAAATCATAGTTATTTAAAAGTCTTCTCCTGAATAATCCCTAGATCATCTCAGCATCTACTTCTATGGCATGATTTTATCTTGAACATCATCTTAAATATTGGTCACATTTTATTGGCTCTTAATATGTCTAAGATTTTTATTATTATATTTTGAACATTTTATATAAATTAGCTATAGAATATGATGTTAGCCTTCCTCAGCAAGCATTATTATTTCCTATATTAGAGATATGTAACTGATCATCCCAGTCTTGCCTGGGATGAAGCTGGGCCTGAGTTGAATTACCATTTAGTAAGATAGTATGTACCTCTGGTTTATTCTTCTTACTAGGATGTGGCCCTCTGTGAATTTCAGTTGAAACCTTATTAAGTCTTTCTTTCCTAGGCAATTTTTTTGCCTTTCCAAGGCAATTCATTTCAGCTCTTTTTGGTGTTTTCAGCAAAGCACTTTAGCTGTGTTTCCCATGCAGATTCAAAATTTAGTACAATTTTTGAGGGAACATTTGTGTTTTGAGACTGCTCTATTCTCTCATTCTGTTACTTCAATCCCCAGTGAGTTCTAAAATCTCTACTGCAACAGGACAAAGAGTGACTCATGTAAAACTAAGATCTGGGAGTGTCAGGTTTTTGTTTTTCTTTTTTAACAAATATGTATGCAATATCTATCTTTATCACTATACTTTTATTTAATAAACAAAAAAAGATTTGTATTGATTGTAGTAACAGTGGCACCAAATATTATAAGTGCATAATGAATATTTGCTGAGCAAATGAATCAATTAAATTAAACATTGTATATGAATGTGTATTTTCCATGTGATACCATAAATATGTTGGATCAAACTTCCTAATGATGACAGTATTTTCAAAAAGGGAATATTTTTAGGACGTGATGTTGATTCCATTTTAAATTGTAAAAATATCTGTTTTTAGTTTCATAACTCTGCTACAAAAATCATAGATTGAAACCATCTAATTGAAGCAAATCAACTTTAAGCATTACAGTTGTTTTAAATGGAATTGTATTTATCTTCAATGGAATTAAAGGGAAGCATGGACAAGATAAAGTCTATTAAGAGGGCTCTACTACAGAACCTTACATAATACTAGTGCCTAATAATTTTCAGCTTTATCATTGGGCAACATCACCACACTATTAACATGTTGAATCAGTTCTACCACATTAATAATGGAAAATTATGGAAAATGACCTTTTCTCATAAGGTCACCACTCATAAGACAAACAAAAATGTTTTCTTAATGCTGCCCAGTTTCACCTCTTTAATGGTTACACATTTGCTGGAAGGATTAGCATGATTTTTTACTTGTGAAGTTTTCTCTTGTTAATGATTATGGAATTGGAGCATGTGAGTATCTGACATTGCATTTAGGTAGATACGTGAATAGTTTATCTCTCCTTTGAGAAGCCAAACTCATCCCCAGAAGAAACGGTTATTCTTCTTTTGCTGAGAAAAGGACCACTACATCCATCAAGACAACGTAAAAAATGTTCTTGAATCAAACTTCATATTGTTTAATTATTTCAAACTATATTTCTTTTTTTTTTTTTTTTTTGCGGTACGTGGGCCTCTCACTGTTGTGGCCTCTCCCGTTGCGGAGCACAGGCTCCGGACACGCAGGCTCAGTGGCCATGGCTCACGGGCCCAGCCGCTCCACGGCATGTGGGATCTTCCCGGACCGGGGCACGAACCCGTGTCCCCTGCATTGGCAAGCTGACTCTCAACCACTGCGTCACCAGGGAAGCCCTCAAACTATATTTCTTAAAGACTTTAAGTCTTTCCTTAGCTAAACTTTGGTTGTGAATGAGAAGTGAATGAGAAGCTCAGTGAGTGTCCCCTTGTGCCCTTCACCCTTCATTTAACAAGAGAATCTTCATTTGAATCTGTTTCAAATGGAAGTTTCACATGTTTATGCTAAACTATTACGTTGTTTAGTGTCTTCTAGTGGCATTTGTTTTCATTTTTTTTTACTCCTAGTGCTATATGTTTAATGTTAGGTTGACTGTCAAACCTTGGATTTGTCATAAATAAACGACCTATATTGGCTGTTTATTTATTCTCATGTTTCTGGTTTATTACCTATGAATTCTAAGAACTTGGTATGTTTGATTTGAAATAGCTGTAATTTGTTAGATAAATGATATTTCCTTATGAGTGTGAAGAGTTGTATTGTTGAACTTGAAGCAGATTTACTCTGACTCTTTCAAGAGATTAGAATTACATTTAGCCAGAAGGAGTCTGATTTATAGCTCTATATAACAAATGCTACATTTCTAAAAATATGGTACTACATAAAAAAGAAATGGGATACTTTGATACTGGGTTCTTTGTCACTATATTCTACAAGGATGTAT
This sequence comes from Lagenorhynchus albirostris, assembly GCF_949774975.1. Classification (NCBI taxonomy): domain Eukaryota; kingdom Metazoa; phylum Chordata; class Mammalia; order Artiodactyla; family Delphinidae; genus Lagenorhynchus; species Lagenorhynchus albirostris. The sequence continues at coordinate 141,558,000 of NC_083098.1, read as the reverse complement.
GGGAACTTTATTGAATTCATGGTTAGAGTAGAGAATTTCAAAGATTTCTTCTGAGTCTAAGACTGTATGAGTTATCTTCATATAAATTAGATTATTTATTTGTATAATTAAGTTAATACATATAACTTGATTTTATAAATTGTAGATAGACTGAAAAGGCCCATCTGGTTTGTGATAAAAAGGAAAGTCTAAACCTTTAGACTGGTTGTTAAGATTGTTAATTTTATTACATATGCCTTAAATTTTTTGTACACATTCTATTGCTGAAATGGGAGTAGGTTTTGTTTTTTTAAAGTTAACATTTCTCAATATACATTAGTGTTTGCTCACCTTAAAAGAATAAAATTCTGTTTGTATTAAAATTAAATATTATCTTAAAAATTTGTATTTTTCTTCAGATGTCCAATTTAAATAAAGATATCTTTAAATATTTGGTTCAATCACCAAAATAGGTCTTAAGAAACAGTAAAGTAAGTCCAGAGTGAGGAAAATTATTTTGTTCCTGTTGTGTTACTTCCTTGATATTATGGTGATGTGTAGACTGAATCATCTTGTTTAAGTTGGCCCAGCTCACAGTAGTCAAGCATTCTGAGAGTCAGTGTGCTGCCAAATCCATGTGCTTTAAATCACTATGTTTAAGTAGTAAACATGTGTCTTTCTAAGAACGATGGCTTGACAGAAACCGTAGAGATAAGATCATGTACCTCCAAGAGGCTGCTTAAGCAAAAATCAAGGGAGTCAAAAACATGGACACTGTTTATTAATATTCTGTAAAATGATGAGAAAGTAGAGATCTCATAATGCTGTAGTTCTACATGTCTTTGTGATCAAGGTATCCTACAGAAGATAAGAGTACTGAAATACACTGTTTGGGATTAAAAGCACTCCTTTTAGTCACCAAAAGAATTGTATTAGTTCAATTTAAAGCTTTTAATAGACCAAAGGATAGTAAAGATGCCAAAACATTCAAAAAGATAAATTTTGAGGTACCAGAAAAGTGTGTAATTTTCAGATTTTATCAGACTCAGCAGACAACCAGTCTGAGAAAGAAATATGTGATCTCCAATTATTTAAGTGCTTCACAGAAGCAAAATAGTAAACTGATTAGAGAAGTTATATTTTGAAATGATAGCAATAGAGTTTATTCTGTCAGTGAATGTTACAGAATATCTCTTCTAAATGAACACGTTCTGCTTTATATTTCACATAGAAAGAATATAAATTTTACTTCAAAATATATTATAATTTTTTAGGCTAGACATTTTAATTGTGAAATGGTTAAAATATTGTAATGCTCTTAGCAATTATTGAGTTGTTTTAATATATTTGAGTGCTTCTACAGACATTTTCATATTAATTTTTGTGTAGTCCATCATTTATTAATGTTTTAATGATTTAAAAAGCATATTTTAATTAATTTGTTTATGTATATACTTATCACATATTCAATCAATTTATTTCATAATCCAGTATATATCAAGCATGAACTTAGACAACAAGATAAATGTGGTTGAAGTTTTGGCCAAAGAAAAAAAACATTAGCATATAAACCAGGAAAATAATGAAATAATTTTAACTTTTTTTTCAGTTAGATAAAATGATATAACTTAATTTCATATTAAATATCATTGAGGGATATATATTTGAACTGAGTTACTTCATCCAAATTTTCAAGCTAGTGTGAAGTAGAAATCTAGGGCAGTAATTAGGCCATTAGGCCTTTCTCTACCTTTATTTAAGACTTGATTTATTTATAGCATGGATATTTCAGACATGTGTGAAGAACAGAAATTGATGATATAATTATGAAAAATGAAACTTCTGAAAAAAGTGATTTGTTATGAATTAATAATTCCAGATATTTAAAAACATTTTTCTACTATTTTTATTTCCATCATTGGTCTCATTTGTATCAAAAAACATTTCAATAATCTGTTTAAAATCCACCATTTTCTCTAGATAGAAAGGTATGTTGGTAAGTAGATGCTCTCTCTGGTCAACAAAATGGAAAGTAATGCAAAGTCCAGTGGCAAACGCTGTGGAATATTAAGCAGGAGAAAAAAAAGGGTTAGGATCAGTAATTCTATGTACCACACACCTATCACAGCCTACTAGTGATAATTTTACATATCAGGAATAAACATTTCCAGGGTAAAGTGAACATGGATTTATTGCTCTGAATAAAAGCATGAGTCTTTATTGCACAAAAATAGGTTGGTTGAAATTTCCATCAGAATTTTAATTGAGCATAAGCCTTTCCAGCTACCATCACTGAATATTGGAAAAGTCCCAGGTATACTAGATAATGAGTGTGGCCAAACAGTTTTTTAATGCCTTTATAGTCAAGGTAGTGAACCTAACAATGATTAACACAACGAATTATATTGCTCTCCTTTATTCTGAGGAAATATACTACTTAATTTTGCTACAGGAAAGTAGATTTTAATAGGCACCGTTCAAGAATGAAAATAAGTACCAATTTATTTTCAAATAAGCATTAAAAATATGCAACCCTTTGCATTAATTGTAACAGTTAATCAGTACAATGTCACAGTAGTTTATATTATTGTAGTTGTTATTATTGTTGTTATTGTTATTCCATTTTTCCAAGGGAAAAAGAAATACAGCTCAAATAAATTACTTGCCTAACGTTCTATTAATATATTGATATAAAAGTCTAAATAGAAAAATACACTTAAAGCTATGTACACACTTCTACATTTAAAATAGATAACGAACAAGGACCTACTGTAAAAAAAAAAGTGCTAAGGATAAAACTGCCAAATTTAAATGCTTTAATCAGCTAAACCACCTTTGAAAGCGTGAAGTGGAAATAAAGACATTGAAGACATAAAAAAGAGAAAGCTGTAGTAAGCTTTAGAGCTATGTAGTAAAAACAAAACTATATGCCATAATTAAAATTTTGATAATAGTAGAATGTGAGGAAATAGGCACTACCATGTTGGCCACCTATGATTATGTATAAAACTGAACATGCACACATTCTTTCATGAAACAATTTATCCAGTAGGAATTATTTTCACATGTTTATAGTTGCATCTAAAGATGTTCATTAATTAAAATTCTTTAGAGTATTATTTGTAATAACACAAAAAATGTAAATAATATGAATATCCTTTAATAGAAGACTAAATTATTAATGGCCAATCTGTACTCTAAATGACTATACTGTTGTAGTAGGAGGTATTTAAATTAAAATACAGGAAACTGAAAATGTGGATAGTGCATTCCCACCTGTATAAAAATGAACATATAATTGTGGGTGAATATTATGTACTAATATATATGACCTTTTTGATGGTTTCTATGTTTTGAGAATAGAATTTTGGGTCTAGGTTGCGAATATGGCTCACACGTTTATATATTTAACATTTTAGTTTTTAATATGTGCAAGAGTCATTTCATGATAAAGAAAATTGTCATAATTTTAATAAAAGTGATTTTAGTGTTACTATATGCTAAACACTGTACTAGCACTTTATATTCACATGTAATTTAATCCTCAAACAACTCTAAGGAAGGTACCATTATTACCTTTGTTGTACAGATGAAATGAAATAGAAGGGCAGAGAAGTTAAACTAACCATCATTTGTATAGCCGGAAATGCTGGGTTGAGGAATCCAGGTATATCTCATTCCCAAGTTTGTGCTCTTCAGTACTTCACTCAATTTTAGAAATCAAAATAATATAGAAAAATAGAGTTCATGTGACAAGCTCCTGACCTACTTTTCATTCGACCTTACTTGCATCACACTTATACATGGAAGGAACATATGATTTTGTATAAATTAGAGACAAATTAGTATTTGAGGAAATTAAGTAACTCTTTTGTCTTTAGCATTTGGGGAAATTAAGTAATTCTTTTGTCTGTGATTGTAATCTGAGTATTTAGTTCTTTTAAGAAAGACAGAGGAGAACCGATTATGACTTGCAAACCTAAGACTCATTTCTGACATGACCTCCTTTGAATTGTCTTTATTTGTGTCCTTACGGCTTTCCAATCCTAGTGCAAAGAGCTCAGTAGATGCTGGCCTTAAAACAAGTAATCATTTTAAATATAAATTATTTTTATTTCCTCTATAAAAAACAAACATCTTGACACACTCGTCTGTTCTTAAAAGCTCATCTTAGTAGTGGAAGCATCTGTGAAAAACCAAACAGCTGAGAATCTAAATATAGAATCAGATTCAGTCTTTACAACATAAAGGTTGATAATGTGCTGCTGCTCAACATGTGAAACTATAAATGATAGTGCTATATGTTATATAAATTGCAATTTTAGAAATTGAACTTAATGCTGAATTATCTCTGAAGGAAATGCTTATTATTCATTGTCACATATATTGCACTATATTTTTCTCATGGGAATATGTCCATGTGTGACTTATAACTCCAAAGAAAAGTCAATAAATGACATACTTTTTGTTTGTTTCTTTCTTATCAATAGATATTAATATCTCAGGGCACAAAAATACTGCTATTTAAAGGATAAGGAAAGAGCACAGTTTAAAGAAATTTCAGCTAAAGCAATGCAATAGACTGATTTAATGTGAACCCAAATTAAACATTGTATTTTAAAGAAATAAAATATAATAAAACAATTATCCTAAAGAAAAAAATTTTTGGTTTGTTTTCTAGAAAAAGGGTTATATCCATTCCCAATTTCCTTCATAGTCAACATAATCCCATATGAATTAAATTGGGATAAATAATCCCATATGAATTTCACAGAATATGATTATGTGAAAAAATTTAATTTCAAAAAATGAAATTATATTTATTATGTTATATCTGCTAAGATAGAGAAATGTATTCATATATTTTTAGCAGTAGGAATTGAAATAAAACAGTTTTAATCAACTAAAAAAGTCATTAATCAAACACACTGTTTTTCCACTCATTCAGGTTTTTTGGCATTTCTTGACAGAATAGAATTGATAATGAACATCTGGTATTATATGGTTAATGAGTGTGAAATGATATTGAATTTCTTTTTCCATAGGGCTCCTGTGTCCTTTTCCTACCCCCATTAGAGAAATAAATACATAAAATTGTAGCCATTTGTGATGTATACATTTAATGTGAAATAGTCACAGTGCAACCTCTTAGTGTTTCCTTTACTGGTATATTTTTCAGAGTTGGAATAATTCTTATGGATTTAACCCACATGCTTACCAAAGAACGTGTTAAAATCCAGGAACATAAAACAGTAGAGCACTAATATATTTTCCAATCTTCAGTGTAGAGATTCTGCAAGAGGAAAGAATCCTATAATGAAGCTATAAAGAAATTTAGGATTGTAATTCAAAGATGTTTGGTTATGCCTTTTCATGGAGAATACTGCACATTTATCTCTTGTGTAATAAGGTAATGGGCAGCACAAAGGGTGAAGAAAAGAATATAGAAGAAATAAAATTAAATATTTTTGAACACTATATGCTTTAAATGCCTGAAAACACTTTATCCTCATAACATTTCAGTTATATTTTCAAATTTAAAAATGAGGAAATTGAGGCAACAAGAAGTTAAAGGTCTTGCCTGTGAACACATACATAGGAAGAGGGGAGGATTTGACCCAACACTGTCTAACTTAAAACCATTTTTTTGTTTGTTTCTCTTGATAGATCCTATTCCACACAGCATGGATTCTAGGAAAAGAGATTAACAGTAGAAAACAAAGGTTTAGAAACAGTGCTCAGTGTATGTGGCTATTTAAAGTATAATAAAAATGCTGTAAATTGGACAATAATTCTGTAAATGCTTTGGTAAATTTAGTCAGCCAGATGTTCCCTTCAAGTATGGTTGATCAATTAATTAGAATCTTCAGATTTTGATCAATTAATCAAAATCTTCAGATTAGAATGTAGTCAGAGGTGATAAAAGTAGTTCTGTAATTCACTGCTTAAAAACAAATACACACAAACAAGAATAGATTGTCAATTCTAACAAATCATTAAAAAATTATTAACTTTTTTGTAGTTAATATATGATGTTATGAAATGTTATTGAGCAAAAGAGTAATTACAGCATTGAATAAAAGCACACTTAAGTAAAAATGTATATACATGCTTGAGTGTAAGTATATAAAACTGGTATGTTGAACAAGCATGATTATTCTTATCTTCTAATAGGTATTCTAGCTGTGATAATCTTTCTATGACCCTGAACAAAAACTGGCCATGGTTTGTAATATTTTGCTTACTTTTATTTCACATACAATTTTAAAGTCATTTAAAAAATCTCAAAACACAGCCTCAATCAAAAACCCAGTATAAGATACAGAGCAACAGTTCGATCTACATTGTAAGATAAGGCCTTCTCTCCCATCTGCAGCTAATGCTAAAGTTTGGGGAGAGAGTGTTGTGGGCTTTTCCTTGTTTTCTCTGTTTTAACTCCTTGGGTTGCTAACTGAATCTTCAGTGACTTTGGTGCTAGCTTGTAGGAAAGGAGAAACTGCAAGAGAAGGGACAATGCTTTTTGTAAACTGCTGATGGCTTTCTGCTTTTGGGGGCTTGCAATGTTTAAAGTTGATTTCTCTCACTGGTGCTTTTTGGGCTTTATTAGGTGCTTTCCTGCTCCACCCCTTTGGTTCCAAGTCAGCCCTGTTTTTCTGGTTGTCCACTTCTCCGATTTTCTGGTTGTTAGAGTCTCCTTGTTCCAGTTCTGCTGGACAGTGGTTTCTTCACGCAATTTTTTCACTAACAGGTTTTAGAAATGTAGAAACTTCAACTTTCTTAGGCTTGAGAAAGACATTTGTTTTCTTTTTCTCTTTTATTATCTTTATTATTATCATTATTACTTATAAATTTATCATATGAAGAACTGTCTTATACACATTTTGGGGTATAATGTCTATAGTATTGGAATATCAGAGGGAAATGAGATAATCTCGTTTTTGCAAGCTTACATATATGTGTATAATTATGTGTGCATATTATGTGTGTATTTAAAGTGAAAGGGAAAAGGGATAAAAAGGAAGGAAGGCATGACTGTTTAGTTATTTTCTGACGATATTCTTAAATATTATAATACATTTTAAGTTTAAAAACATCTTTTCCCATGTTAAATTTCAAATAATAATGATTTTTAAAAGAAAAGAATGAAATTATGCTAAATGGATCTCGTAGAAATGAAATAGGGACATATATCATTCATATATTGTCTTATTCTCCTTTCTTAGATGTGTTTATTGAAGACATTTACCATATGAATTAAGTATACTCATCAACCATTTCTCTGGAACATTTTAATCAAATATGGAACATACCCTTCAGCAATATAACATGGCTATTTTCAGCACTAAAGTGTTTTTCTTTCCTCCCCCTTTCTATATAAATTTAATTATTTAAATGAAAGTAATCAGTTTCTAAAAGTTTGTCTTATTGTTATAAACCCCATGCTCATTGAGCTAGAATGCATGATTGATTATCCACGAAGATAATGTCTCGCTGAATAAGGAAAATATATTAATCATTTCTGTGAACAAAAACAACTTGTTACTTTAGAAAGCAAAAAGAAAGGGTGTAATACTAATTATATGTAGGATGTTTATGTAATTTTAAGATGTAACTTAAATAAATTATTTTTGCTAATAAGTCCAGTTAAAACCACTACTTCGTTGAAGCCATTTGTGATTATAATTAGTACATTTTATAGTTCTTGAAAGATTCATGATAAGATTCTATTTTCTCTTGACTTCACATAAAATCAAATATGACCTCTATTTTCTTCCCCTTTGTATATAAAAATAGTTATAGATTCAAAAGAATAGCACAGAGTAGTCTTGAGTACGCCTCAACCAGTTTCCCCAATGGTGATAGCTTGCTTAACTTTAATTACAAAATCAAATCCAGCAGATTTCCAGTAGTACACAGGTCTTATTCAGATTTCATCTATTTTTTTTAACATCTTTATTGGAGTATAATTGCTTTACAATGGTGTGTTAGTTTCTGCTTTATAACAAAGTGAATCAGTTATACATATACATGTGTTCCCATATCCCTTCCCTCTTGCGTCTCCCTCCCTCCCACCCTCCCTATCCCACCCCTCCAGGAGGTCACAAAGCACCGAGCTGATCTCCCTGTGCTATGCGGCTGCTTCCCACTAGCTATCTATTTTATGTTTGGTAGTGTGTATATATCCATGCCACTCTCTCACTTTGTCACAACAAATACTGTATGCTAACACATATATATGGAATCTAAGAAAAAAAAAAAAAGGTCATGAAGAAGCTAGGGGTACGACGGAAATAAAGACACAGACCTACTAGAGAATGGACTTGAGGATATGGGGAGGGGGAAGGGTAAGGTGTGACAGATTTCAACTATTTTACAAGCACTCTTATGTTTGTTTATGTGTGTGTGTGTATAGTTCTACTCGTATGTGAATTTATATAACTATCACCAAAATCAAGATATAGAAGTGTTCTATCACTGAAACATCCATTATGCTATCCTTTATAAGCATGCAATGCTTCCCCCCTTCCAAATCCACTGAAGTTATACATCCTAGACTTTAATAAGTTATTACATGTAATAAAAACCTAGAGCAAGTGCTTAAAAAAGCTATAGAAAGAGATACACTAAAAACCACTATGAATAAATAAAAGTGGATTCTAAAAATAAGTAACCCATAGAAAGGCAGGAAAAAGGAAACAAAAATGAAAAAAAAATCAGAAAATAAAAAAGAAAATGGCAGACTTAAGCCATCACATAAATAATTACATCAAATGTAAATAATCTAAATACATCACCTAAAAGAAAGTGATTGCTGAAGTGCATAAAAGACAAAAAAAAAAAAAAAAAACCCAAAACTATTAACCAATTACATGGGTAATGAGGAATGGAAGAAGTACTATCAAAGGCAGAAGGAAGTTTTCTGGGATGATAGGTATATTTACTGTTTTGATTGTGATGATGGTTTCACGGGTGTATACACATGTTAAAACTTATCAAACTATATACTTTATATATGTGCACTTTATTGTATTTCAGTTATATCTCAATAAAACTGTTAAATTATGGAATATTGCCACATCTTTCTGACCTTGACCTGTGTCTCTTTAATATATTTATCAGTGTATTTTTAATGAAGACATAGCAATATTGTTTAGGAAAACAGATAATATAAAAATGGAAGTATAGCTTACATATGAAATTTTCAAAATTGAAAACAGAACACATTGCACTGTATCTCTATTTACAATCCTAATATATTTCTCTGTAGTTTCTCTTATTCTAATCCCAGTGATAATCATTATACCTTCCTTTCATACCATACGTCGTCTACAGTTTCCCTCTCTCCTCGGTCTTGGCAGATGATTTTCCCTTTTTTTATTTGAAAAAATATAAAACACCAAAAATGAACTTACATTCCTCCTACCTGCAATCGGTCAATCAATAAATAAAATTTTACTATGCTTGCACCCATCTATTTCTTTTGTCCTATTTTGTTACAATGGAGGAAGCCAAGCACCATTCAATACCTCCATGTGTGCTGTAGATTCCATCCACTCTTGCACCATCTCAAGGATTTCAACACATCAAATGATCTTCTTGCTTTTAGTTTTTGGAAATCTTTACTGTTAAATAATCATGGTTGTTAGCATGACAATATGCCCTAGACAACCCCATTAAAAAATACTAAAATAAGTCCTCCACCTCGTATACAGATATTACTACAACTGTTTTTTCTCCTTCAGAGCCACAAAAGAGTTACTACATTTTTTTGTCTCCTTTTACTCAACACCCATTTAATCTTCATCTAACCAATGTTGCTTTTACTTCCCACTCTGCATCTTATTTACTGGTATCAAGCTACTGTCTTTACTCTTGATAAATTCAATAGACATATTTCTGTCTTTTCAGATCTCTCACCTATTTTCACCATTCCTTCTGAAACACAGTAAAGTCTTTCATGTTATCTCTTAGTTTTGCTCTCATTTCATGGTTGCTTTATGTTGTTTTCTGTTCTGGATCATATTCCTCTGTCTATATTCATAATTTTGGAATTCCTTAAAGCTTATTTCTTTTTCCTCTTCTCCTCTTTCCATATACTCATTCCCTAGGACATATCACTGACTCATTGAAATTTATCTTCCATTTAATTGCTGATTACTTCCTAACATAAATTCCTTGCCTAGATAATTCATTAGATAGCACCACTGTCTAATATCTAGCTCTCTGTGTGACATCACTACTTGAATATATTAATCACAGTAAAATCTAAAATGGAACTCTTGAGTTCCTCCACTTTTTAGGGATGTGTTTTCTACCCTTAATTTTACCCCTTAATAAGTGACATCACACTATTTGGTATCATCGCTGATTCCTTTCCTCCCTACCATCCCCCACATATAATCAACTTGTGAATTCAAGTTCTATTGAATTAATCTCAAAAATATATTTCAAATACCTACATTCCCTGAGTCCCCCAAATTTAAGACAAGGAAACATAAATTCCACCTCTTGATATGAAAAGTGGCAATGAATTTGTGGACATTTTTATTCTGCCACAATCTCACAGGTAGATTGCTGTCATATTTTATATTTTAAATTAAATGTTACCTCCTCCTAAGCCTTCCCTAATCATCATATTGAAATTGGGTGTCTTACCTTCTATATGTCTCACAGAATATTGCTTGTTTATGAGCATTTGTGATTTATTTTTGAAACGTATTTCTTTAAAATTCTTTACTTTTTCTCTGCTTCATCTAATATGAAGCAATTAATAAAAAGAGTATTAATCTATTTGTCCCTGTCTCTCTAGTGCCTAACATAGTACTGGTAATATATCAGGTATTCAATAGATATTTAATAAATAGCTTATTTATTTATTATTTTATTGAAGTATTGTTGATTCACAATGTTGTGTTAGTTTCTGGTGTACAACAAAATGATTCGGTTATATGTATATTCTTTTTTCATATTCTTTTTCATTATAGGTTATTACAAGATATTGAATATATTTCCCTGTGCTATACAATAGGACCTTGTTTATGTATTTTGTACATAGTTGTATGTATATGCTAATTCCAAACTCCTAATTTATCCCTCCCCATCACCTTTCTTCTTTGGTAACCATAAGTTTTTTTTTTTTCTATGTCTGTGAGTTTATTTCTGTTTTGTAAATAAGTCCATATGTATCCTATTTTAGATTCCACGTATAAGTGATATCATATGATATTTGTCTTTCTCTGTCTGACTTCACTTAGTATGGTAATCTCTAGGTCCATCCATGTTGCTGCAAATGGCATTATTTCATTCTTTTTTATGGCTGAGTAGTATTTCATTGTATGTATATGTGTGTGTATATATATATATATATATATATATATACATACATACACACCATATATCCTTTGTTCATTCATCTGGTTAAGGACATTTAGGTTGCTTCCATGTCTTGGCTATTGTAAATAGTACTGCTGTGAACATTGGGGTGCATGCATCTTTTTGAATTATAGTTTTCTCCAGAGATATGCCTAGGAGTGGGATTGTGGGATCATATGGCAACTCTATTTTTAGTTTTTTAGGGAACATCTGTATTGTTTTTTGTAGTGGCTGCACCAGTTTACATTCCCACCAGTATTGTAGGAAAGTTCCCTTTTCTCCACACCCTCTTCAGCATTTATTGTTTGTGGACTTTTTAATGATGGCCATTCTGACCAGTGCGAGGTGACACTTCATTGTAGCTTTGATTTGCATTTCTTTGCTATTTAGCGATGTTGAGCATCTTTTCATGTGCCTATTGGCACATATTCATTTATATGTCTTCTTTGGAGAAATATGTATTTAGGTCCTCTGCCAATATCTTTATTGGGTTGTTTGTGTTTTTTTGTTATTGAGTTATATGAGCTGTTTCTATATTTTGGAAATTAAGGCCTTATCATTCGCATCATTTGCAAATATTTTCTCCCATTCCATAGGTTGTCATTTCATTTTTTATTTATGGTTTCCTTTGCTGTGCAAAAGCTTATAATTTTGATTAGGTCCCATTTGTTTGTTTTTGCTTTTATTTCTATTGCTTTGGGAGACTGACCTAAGAAAACATTGGTACGATTTATGTCGGGGAATATTTTGCCTATGTTCTCTTCTAGGAGACTTAATACTGTTCTGTCTTTTATTTATGTCTTTAAGCCATTTTACGTTTATTTTTGTGTATGGTGTGGGGATTTGTTCTAAACTCATCGATTTACATGGAGCTGTCCAGCTTTCCCAACACCGCTGCTGAAGAGACTGCCTTTTCTCCATTGTATATTCTTGCCTCCTTTGTCCAAGATAAATTGATCAAAGGTGTGTTGGCTTATTTCTGGGCTCTTATTCTGTTCCATTGATCCATATGTCTGTTTTTGTGCCAATGGCACACATTTTAATAACTGTAACTTTGTAGTATTTTCTGAAGTGTGGGAGGGTTATACCTCCAGATTCATTCTTTTTCCTCAGGATTGCTTGGGCAATTCTGGGTCTTTTGTGATTCCACATAAATTTTAGGATTGTTTGTTCTAGTTCTGTGAAAAATGTCATGGGTTATTTGATAAGGATTGCATTAAAATCTGTAGATTGCTTTGGGTAGTATGGCCATTTTAACAATATAAATTCTTCCAATCCAGGAGCATGGGATATCTTTCCATTTCTTTGGATCATCTTCGGTTTCCTTTATCAATGTTTTACAATTGTCAGCATGTGAGTCTTTCACCTCCTTGGTCAGGTTTATTCCTAAGTATTTTAATTTTTTGATGTGATTTTAAAAGAGAATTTTTTTTTTACATTCCCTTTCTCATATTTCATTGTTAGGGTAAAGAAATACAACTGATTTCTGTATGTTAATCTTGTATCTCCTCCTACCTTGCTGAATTCATTTATTAGTTCTAGTAGATTTGTGTGGAATCTTTAGGGTCTTCTGTATATAATATCATGTCATGTGCATATAATGACAATTTTACCTCTTCCCTTCCAATTTGGACACCTTCTATTTCTTTTTCTTGTCTGATTGTGAGGCTAGGACTTCCAATACTATGTTGAATAGAAGTGGTGAGAGTGAGCATCCTTGTCTTGTTCCAGGTTTTAGTGGGAAGTCTTTCAGGTTTTCACCATTGAGTATTATGTTATCTGTGGGTTTGTCATAAATAGCTTTTATTATTTTGAGATATGTTCCGTCTATACCCACTTTGATAAGAGGTTTTTTTTAATCATGAGTGAACGTTGAATTTTATTTAATGCTTTTTCTGCAGCTATTTAGATTATCATGTGGTTTTTGTCCTTTCTTTTCTTGATGTGGTGTATCACATTGATTGATTTGTGTATGTTGAACCATCCTTGTGACCCTGGGATGAATCCAGCTTGATCGTGGTGTATGATATTTTTTATATGTTGTTGGATTTGGTTTGCTAATATTTTGTTGAGAATATTTGAATCTATATTGGCATGTAATTTTCTTTTTGGGTGGTGTCTTTATCTGGTTTCTGTATCAGAGTGATGGTGGCTTCATTGAATGACTTTGGGAGTGTTCCCACCTGTTCGATCATTTGGAAAAGTTTGAGAAGGATTGGTATAAATTCTTCTTTGTATATTTGGTAGAATTCCCCAGTGAAGCCATCCAGTCCTGGACTTTTGTTTGCAGGTAGTTTTTGTTTTTTTACACATTCTGTTTGACATCTGGTGATAGGTCTGTTCAAATTATGTTTCTTCCTGATTCAGTTTTGGTGGAATGTATGTTTCTAGAAACTTGTCCATTTCCTCTAGGATGTCCAATTTGTTGGCTTATAATTTTTCATAGTTACAGGGTTTTTTTGTTTTGTTTTGTTTTGTTTTTGCATTTCTGCAGTATCTGTTGCTTTTCTCCTCTTTTATTTACTTTTTTTTGTTTATTTGGGTCCTCACTCTTTTCTTCTTGGTGATCCTGGCCAGAGGTTTATTGATTTTGCCTACCCTTTTAAAAAACCAGCTCTCAGTTTTATTGATTTTTTCTATTTATTAAATCTCCATATTATTTGTGTGTGTGTGTGTGTGTGTGTGTGTGTGTGTGTGTGTGTGTTTTGCGGTATGCGAGCCTCTCACTGTTGTGGCCTCTCCCGTTGCTGAGAATAGGCTCCAGACGCGCAGGCCCAGCAGCCATGGCTCACAGGCCCAGCCGCTCCGCGGCATGTGGGATCTTCCCGGACCGGGGCACAAACCCATGTCCCCTGCATCGGCAGGCGGACTCTCAACCACTGCGCCACCAGGGAAGCCCTAAATCTCTATATTATTTATTTCACCTTTGATCTTTATTATTTCGTTCCTTCTGTTGACTTCAGGTTTGTTTGTTCCTCTTTTTCGAATTCTTTTAGGTAGTGGGTTAGGTTGTTTATTTGTGATTTTTCTTTCTTTTTTTTTGAGGAAGGCCTGTTTTGCTCTGAAGTTCTCTCTTAGGACTGCTTTTCTTGCATCCCATAGATTTTGTATGGTTGTATTTTCATTGTTATTTGTCTCAAGGTATTTTTTAATTTCCTCTTTGATTTTATTGTTGACTCATTGGTTTTTTAGTAGCATGTTTAGTCTCTGTACAGTCTTTTTTTTTTTTTTCTCATTTCTCTTTTTGTGGTTGACTTCTAGTTTTATGCCATTGTGGTCAGAAAAGATGCTTGAAATAATTTCTATTCTCTTAAATTTCTTGAGGTTTGTTTTGTGTCCTAGCATGTGGTCTATCCTAGAGAATATTCCATATGCACTTGAAAAGAATGTATATTCTGGTTTTTTTGGATGCAATTTCTTGAAAATATCAATTAAGTCTAATTGTTCTATTGTATTATTTAAGATCTCTGTTTCTGTATTTATTTTCTGTCTAGAATATCTGTCCATTATTGTCAGAGAGGTGTTAAAATCTCCTGCTATTATTGTATGCCCATCAATTTCTCCCTCTATGTCTGTTAGTATTTGTTTTGTTTTACCTTGGGTGCATATATGTTAACAAGTATAATATCCTCTTCTCGTACTGATCTTTTTATTATAGTGGTCTCCTTTTTCTTTATTTACAGCCTTTGTTTTCTTTTACATTTATTTATTTATTTGGCTGTGTCAGGTCTTAGTTGCGGCATGTGGGATCTTTGCGGCATGTGGGATCTTGCATTGTGGCTCACAAGCTCTTCGTTGCAGTTTATGGACTCCTCTAGTTGCAGCGCACAGGCTTCTCTCTAGTTGTGGCATGCAAGCTCCACAGCACTCGAGCTCAGTAGTTGTGGCATGCAGGCTCCAGAATGCATGGGCTCAGTAGTTGCAGCTCACGGGCTCCCTAGTTGTGGCACATGGTCTATAGAGTGAGTGGGCTCAGTAGTTATGGTGCACAGGTTTAATTGCCCCGTGGAATGTAAGATCTTAGTTTCCTGACCAGGGATTGAACCCACGTCCCCTGCATTGGAAGTTGGATTCTTAACCACTGGACAACCAGGTAAATCCCATGGCCATTGTTTTAAAGTCTATTTTGTTTGATATGAGTCTTGCTACTTTCTTGTCATTTCCATTTGCATGAAATATCTTTTTCCATCCCCTAATTTTCGATCTATGTGGATCCTTTACCCTAAAGTGGGTCTTTTGTAGGGAATATATTGTTTTTTAAGTATGTTAATCATTACTCTACTTGTTTTAGACTGATAGTCATATAGGCTGAAACACATTCTTAAAAAAAAAAAATCTATATTTTCTTACACCCCTCCCCCACATTTTATGATTTTGATGTCCTCTTTTATATCTACATATTTATCCTTTTGCTGTTGATTGTAGTTATCATCACTTTTCCAACTATGATTTTCTCTCTCCTATAGATTCTTGCTTCTTTTCTATTTAGAGAAGACCTTTCAATATTTCTTGTAGGATTGGTTTAGTATTGCTCCATTCTTTTAGTTTTTGCTTGTCTGAGAAATTCTTTATCTCTCCTACTTTTCTAAATGATAATATTGCTTTGTAGAGTATCCTAGGTTTCGGGTTTTTCACTTTCAGGACTTTGAATATATCTTGCCACTCCCTTCTGGCCTTCAACATTTCTGTAGAGAAATCAGCTGATAACCTTATGGGGGTTCCTTTGTAACTAACTCTTTGATTTTTTCTTGGTGCCTTTAGAATCCTCTCTTTATCTTTAAATTTTACCATTTTAATTATAATATGTCTTGGTGAAGGTCTGTTTGGTTTCATCTTGTTTGGGACCCTATATGCTAACTGTACCTGGATATCTATTTACTTCTTTAGGTTTGGGAAGTTTTCAGCCATAATTTCTTCAAATAAATTTTCAGTCCTCTTTTCTCTTTCTTCTTCTTCTGGGATCTCTGTTATGCTTAGGTTGCCTTGATTTATATGATCCCATAGGTCTCTCATACTCCTTTCTTTCTTTCTTTTTTTAATTTGTCTTTTCATTTGTCTGCTGTTCTAATTGGGTGATTTCCTTTATTCTGTCTTCCACATCACTTATTCCTTCTTCTGCATTATTTAACTTGTTATTTATTGCTTTTAGTGTGACTTTCATCTTGGCAAATTAGTTTTCTAATTTTAAGTGGCTCCTTTTTATATTTTCTTGTTCCTTGTTACAGTGATCTGCATTTCTATTGATAGCCTTTCGTACTTCCTTCAGTATTTTTATTACCTCCTTTTTGATCTCGGATTCTGGTAGACAGGAGAGGTCTGTTTCATTGTTTGTTCTTTCAGGGGAGTTTTCTTGTTCTTTAATTGGGGGTGGTTCCTCTGCTTCTTCATTTTACTTAAATTTCTCTGACTCTGAATTTAGGAAAACCAGTTATCTACTGTGATCTTGAAGGGCTCTTTTTATGTGGGAACATCCCTGTGTAGCCTGCATGAATCTAATATTTTTGGTGTGAGGGTTATTCTTAGTATAGTAAATACCTTTTTTTGTAATACATGAAATTTATATTTTTTATTAAAATGTTTTTCATAAATACAGATTAGTACGTCTTTGAGAACAACTCCTGTGAAAAACTTTAGAATTCAGTTTGTCATAAATTCAGTGTAAGTCACTATGACTATTAAGGCGTTAGGGAGGGAGTGTCACAAAACAAATGAACAACAAGATACATTAAAATAAACAGTTAAATAGAAAAATGATGTTCCAAACATGCTGATCAGTTCTCATTTGAAATATGTCCAGCTCTGAGAGTCATGTTTTTAGAAAGATAGAGAATAATGTGAGAATATGGAGTCAAGTGAAAATGTGACACATGAAACACCTGAGGGAACGTGGAATGTTTAGCTTGTGAAAGCCTGAGGGACAGATATAATTGGTATCTTCAAATGTTGAGCAACTGTCACATGTAAGATATTTTTCTCAGAAGTCTGATTAATAACATGTCATTTTATACTTAAAATGATACTTAAGCAACCCAGAATGATAACTCTAATTGGAATAAAAAAAAAGATTGAAAATGTTTCTGCAGTATTTCTTTAGGCTTCTATTGTTGCTTCTTCCTCTCACACCAGGGACTAGATTTAAAGCTTTCTTGTCTCCTTTGGTGTAATAATTACATTCACTTTTGGTCATAAAATGTCAGTCAGTTAAATACTTTTCTTTGTCATATTATTCATTTATTTATTAAGGTATTAACTATGTTTTAAGCATCTATACTGTGTAAAATCTAAAAACAACTGTGAGGAAATCAGAGGAGACCCTGTTGAAATAGTTTCTTCTTGTCAGAGAATGTGCCAGGGTGCTAGGTCAATATGAATGAAAATAAAATTCAGCGAATTCATTAAAAATCAGTATAAATGGTTAGGGTGGTAAAACTACTCTGCATGATAGTATAATGGTGGGTACTTGTCATTATACACTTGTCCGAATCCATACAATGTATAACACCAAAAGTGAACCCCACTGTAAACTATGGAGTTTGGGTGGCTGTGATGTGTCAATGTAGGTTCATCAATTTTAACAAATGTACCATTGTGGTGAGGATGTGTATAATGGAGGAAACTGTGCATGTGTGGGAAAAGGGGGTTTATGGGAAATCTCTACATACCTTTCAATTTTGCTGTGAACCTAAAACTGCTCTAAAAAAATGTCTAAAAAATGACCCAAAATTTATCTCTATAAACTATTTTTAAAATTTGTTACAATACATATTGATGTTCAAGAGTTTTGATAGATTTTGAACATTTTCACAAAATTTTGCCTGGCAATTTATTATTATTTTAAGCATCTGTTATTTATAATAGTATCTATACATTTTTAAGAATTCTTAAATTGATTTCTTTAAATTATTTTTCTGGTTCATGGTCTTTTTGGTATTTTTTAAATGTTTCCACAAATTATCAAAAAGAAAATTAATATCTGTAACCAAACAATGTATTGTGTGGCTAGGCAACTTGAATCCAAACTCATGTATGTATGTGTGTATATATTTATATTGAACTATAATTGATTTACAATGTGTTAATTACTGCTGTACAGCAAAGTGATTCAGTTATACATACATACATTCTTTTTATAATATTTTTTCCATTATGGTTTATCATAGGATATTTAACATCGTTCTCTGTGCCATATAGTAGGACCTTTACTTATACATTTTATATATAAAAGCTTATATCTGCTAACCCCAACCTCCCATTCCATCCTTCCCCCAACCCCCTCCTCCTTGGCAACCACCAGTCTGTTCTCTATGTAAATTATTCTTTTTCTGTTTTATAGATAGGTTCATTCGTGTCATATTTTAGCTTCCACATATATGTGATATCATATGGTATTTGTTTTTTTCTTTCTGACTTACTTCACTTAGTATGATAATCTCTAGTTGCATCCATGTTGCTGCAAATGGCATTATTTCATTCTTTTTTATGGCTAAGTAATACAAGCTCATTTATTAATTTACCTATTTTATTTTTTCTAAAGGCAAAATTTAGTACAAATAATAAAAGCCTCCCCTTTTCTCTGCAGAATTAATTTAATTCTTTCCAGAGCTTATTCCTAATTTAGCATGGGGAAATGTCTTTTTAACTTTGAAATTATCTCTTGTAAAGTCTTAGTGTTTGTGAGTATCAGAGGTTAAAGGTAAGAACGTGAGTTTAATCTTTTAGTCACTAGCATATTTGTATGTTGTGACAATACTTGGGGGTAATTAAATTTAAAAAAATGAATCCTGGCTCAAAATTAACCTCTAACAGTGTTAGATTTTGTTCAGAAAATAAATCCAAACCATTAAATATTTTTCTGAAGTTTAAGTGTATACTTTTGAAAGAATCTGAGTACTTCATGGTTAAATGAGAGCAAATTTGTTGGCTAGCATTGTACTCTGAAATGTAGTGTCACTGCTGTCTTCATGTAAGAATGTTTAAGACATCTAGCTCCTCATGTTGCAGCCTCTCCTACCAGAAATTGGAGAGCGCATTTGCACAGATGCAGTTTATATAGCAGTAGTTTGGTGTTCTTTGAGAAATTTTTAAGAAAATACAATTTGTTCACAATGACAGAAGTAATAAATAAGTGCATTGTATAGCATGTGTAATAAAATGTGAACTGTATAAAAATATAAAGAATATATAGAGTGAAATGGAAACTGATCTCACAGCCCATGTTTTCTTTATTAAAAAACAGGGGAAGACCTATAGCCACTGTAAGGCAACGTTCTTATGACCCAATTTTATTTTGTTTTATTTGAGTTCATGAGTTTTGCATATCACCTCATCCTGTGCTGTGTGAGTTCTATTTTTCATACTTCTTGGTCTTATTACTAAGTCTGAGAAAGTTCATAATCTTGGCTTGTGTACTTGGTCAAATCCCAGACTTTATATAAACAATCCACCGTCAATGAATTTCCAGAAAAACCTTTGCTTCTCTCCAATGATCATAGATTAGTTGAATATCAGAAAAATAACATAATCAAAAATAAACTGATTACATTCTTTGATGCTAAATAATGTCAGCTTTTTCAACTTAAGCACTTTATTCATTAGTTTGATGAAGTGTCTGAGTCTCCTGACTCCCTTCCTCCACATTCAGTGAGTGTGGAAATGGGAAGGTGTGGTATGTCATCCAGCTTTCCCTCACCCACTAAAGTGGATTGTTTTAAAGTATACACAGACAGAATAAAAGTTTACCCTTAAAAAAGCATACCTAAGAAATACTTTTTAAAAAATTACTTACATAAAATTACATAACCTGAATCCATTATTATACCTAAAAAAGGAAAATACTTCCTAATATCATCTAATATCCCTTCATGATTATGTCTCCATTTGTCTCATAAATGTCTTTTTTGATAATTGGTTCTTTCATATCAACATCAAAAAGAACTTCCTCTTTTATTTACTTTGTATATCATCTCCTGGTCTCTTTTAATCCGTAAAATCTCTTCATTTTTTGTCTTGCCTTTTATTTCTTATTTCTTTTGCCTTAAATAAGTTTCCACATTTTGGGTTTAATTATCTGTATCACTATGGTATCATTTAACATAATTCTGTATTCCCTATATTTTACATAGATTGATTAGATCAAAGGGTTTGATTAGACTCAATTTTAGTTTTTTTTTTTGTCAAGAATGTCTTATGAGGTTCAGAGTGTATGGTCAACTCTCATTTTTTGATCTCTCTGCTATAAAATTCTTCATCAATTTTTTATTTAATGTTTTAGCAGCCTTTTAACATCATTGGCAAAACCCATTACTTCATTAAGAGATGCAAAGTTGTGTTGTTTCAATGTTACCATTTTTTTCTGGATATATTAGGTGTGATTCTTCCATAAAAAAATTTACTCATCAACTATTTGATTACCCTTAAATACATTGGTACACGAAAGGAAGGGTAAATGCTTGATTCTTTTCTGTTATGTATTTATAAGTTTCCAGAACAATGACTTAATGCCCTAGCAACCCCAAGAGGAGTGATGAATGAAATTTTTAAAATTGTTATGAACTCATGGATTTTTAACATGTTTGAAGAGTTCATTGCATTCATTATAGTTCTTGATGTTTAAATCAAGCTGTCTTCAACTGGTAAAAACACTTTATTTGACGCCCATGACCTTCCAACAGGACTCAAATAGTTTCTTTGTGCTGCTTTTTGGTGTGAGATATAGTTCCAGGCTTACATTGTATAGTTCTTATCACAGAGCAGAATCTACCATTTCTGCAAGAGGTCTTGGCTTACTTTACTATGTAGTGCTATTTAGATACCACAGTCTTGGTTCTTTATATCTGGTTTGGCCAGTTTGGCCATTGCTTCTAGGCCTTTTCAGCTTAACAGCCAGAAAATACATATTTTAAAAGAGAAAATAAACACCCCAAGAGTTTATATTCTGGTTGCAATTAAAATTTGAAAATACGAAGTTTTTACTAAAATTCTTTATCTTTAAATTTTTTTATCTTTGTTCTCAAAATTGTATTTTCCAAAGATATTAATACAGTTACTTATTTTCTACTTATCATCAATGTATTTATCTAACATATCTGTCTACATGCAAATCTTCAAAGTAATAATGCCAATATTTTTACTATGAACATGGTCACTAAATACTGTTTGAGATTTCTTTTCAGTTCTTTTTAATTCTGATATATCCCAGTAAGGATGACCTTAAGATTACTGTGTTATAAGGTCATTAAAAAAAGTATTGCATGGTTAAGCCATCAAATTGATATATAATTTAGTTTAGTTTTATTTTGCTTTCCACTTAAAGGGGTTATTTTATTAATTTATATTTTATTTTATAAGTATACAAAATAGTTAGAAGGCTCTAAATTCCAGTCTGTAAAACAAGATATATTCAGAGAAGTATACATTCAATTTCTTCCTCCTTATGTCTCTCTTCTTCCACTCTGTATGTGATAATTTTCATTAGTTTTTTGTTTCTACTTACATTTTTAAAATATAAGCATCTGTTGTGTATATATATATATGTATAGATGCATATATATCTAACTTCTTTTATATAATACCTTTTACGCCATTCATAAATACAAGGTAGTATAGTGATCACTTCATTTTGCAAAAAAGATGAAAAGATTTTTAGAGATTAATCTATAATCATGTATAAAGATTTTCCTCATTTTTTAAGAGATATATAGTACTCCCTTCCATGGATGTATCATAGTTTATTCAACAAGTCCCTTACAAATGGACATTTTGATTACTTCCATTTTTTGTTTGTTTTGACAAATAGGACAACAGTAAATCACCTTGTGCATATGACGTTTTAGTATTTCTAGGGTATCTTTGGAAGAGATTCCTAAAGAAGGGATTTCTGTATAAAGAGACAAATCAGTAACTATATTTTTAGATATTACCAAATTCCTTTTTATATATGTTGTGCAACTGTGTATTTCTACCAGCAGTATAGGAGTGTATGTTCCTCTATAACATCATCAAGAGAATGTATCACTCACATTTTACTATTGTACTTTTCTTTAAGGGAACATTCGTTTTCATTATATCTAGAGTTGAAAAGGAATCCTCCCATTAGACAAAATACATATCAGGGCACTTTTCCTGGAACAACTTTAAATAAGCCTGTTGAATTTAGATGTTCAATAGGTATAGGACTTTTGACAATAATACTTAATTTTGAAAGGAGCTTATCTAATTACTTTTCTGAAGGTCTTAAAATTTAAAGGAAATTTTTAGGAATGGATGCATCTACATGACAGCCTTGATCTAGCATGAAGTCCATATCCGTTACTATACTCTAAGGTCGTTGGGTATTTTAGGTTAACTACCTAGTTACATCTGTTTAAAGAGATAATCAGGAAATGGCTTTTTCCAATGAGTGAGCATGTACAAGAGGCCTGCAGAATTGTCATATTGTTTTTTTGAATATTATCTTTGGACATTACTGGTGCCCTCATCACTGTAAGGTACACATGTTATGCTTTACTCATCTCTATCACGACCTGTTCCCTAGGAAGCATCACAGGACAAAAAGTCACTGGAGAGTTAAAGAGTGTAGATGAGGGCAGTTCACCACCACAATGCACCTGTCAGAAGCCCAGCTGGCTCACATATAACTGAACATAAGACTGATTGGCTCTGTGCCCAGAGAAACCAGTGTATCCTGAAGGGTGCCATATTGACAATTATGGATATGCAAACTTGTTCACACATTCAAGGTTAAGAGCAACTTATTTTGAGCTCATATCTTTATGCAATTCATTCGATGGCATATGGGGTCATTTTGGAGCCTAGTCTAGAGGCAAGAATTGCTGCTGGAACTCACTTGTTCTAAATTATGGTTGCTGTTCAAATAGTTTAAAAATAATCCTTCGTGATTTTTGACCAGTCTTTTAAATGATTACTCAGGGAAAGTTGAGAAATAATGTAAATTAACATCTAAGTAATAAAGTATAAATGTATTGATTAAAGCTTGGGTTTGACAATGATGGATGATTTCTGCTGAAAATAAAGTGTCTATTTGATAATGATGTGTCATCAAATAGCATAATAGCATGAGACTAAATAATTAAAATTGTCCTCCTGTAAATCTTGTAAGGGGGTTCCCAACAAAGTAATTAACTATTTTCTGGACTTCTTATTAAAGATAAACTACCACATGTACTATGGTGTTTTGTAATTTCTTACAGTCACTCTAGACAGAATCTTTATTCTGTATCTTTATGATACAGTCTTACGTCTTAGTCATTTGAGGATCACATAATCAGTTCCTTTTTTTGGTAACAGAACATAATTTCCTTTTATATTATCTTTTGTCTCACAAACTTCTTGCACTTTGAGACATTGTCAAGTAGATTTATTGAGTGCATAAATTATTTTTTGAAAGAAAAAGACAGATATTATTAGAAATATTTAGGTCGTATTATGTCAGTAAAATCATATTTTTTCTATGTCTATACAAGCAAATGCATTTTCAACCATTTCTCAGATAACATAGGGGGAAATATTTCTTGAATTAATTGTTGGAATTGTGCCTAACTTTTCCATATCAGTTGTCAACTTAGGTAATACTATGTTGATAATAACATTATGGGATAAATGAGTTTGAATGAAATTTTTTAATGTCTTAATTTTCTTTTTCAATATGTTGTCATTATTTAAGGGTATTCTGTTCTTTTTCTATGAGCAACAATAATATCTAAGATGACTCATACTCTTTTGATTTATGTCGCTTCTTATAATGACCTTAACCCATAAATTTTCTTCAGTTCATTTGAGTTTTTATGAATCTTTATTAGGTAAAACTCTATTCCTACTTCTGTTTATCTATGG
Organism: Lagenorhynchus albirostris; assembly: GCF_949774975.1. Classification (NCBI taxonomy): domain Eukaryota; kingdom Metazoa; phylum Chordata; class Mammalia; order Artiodactyla; family Delphinidae; genus Lagenorhynchus; species Lagenorhynchus albirostris. Next base: position 141,533,796 of record NC_083098.1, on the reverse strand, counting down.
ATTCCCTAAATTTGCTTTACCATCATCTCTATATGTCCAATTTACGCTCTTTGTTCATTTGCTACTGGTTGTGAAGCTGCTATCTGCTATTGATTTCAAATGAATCCTTGATTATTCACTAAATCTTGTGGAACACCTACGTCTGGTAAACACTTAGAAAAAGTATGTGCAAACTCCAAAATGAAGATACTTTCAAATAACCAACAAAATACAAAAGGAAAGAGCATTTTGTGAGTATATATCAAAATACCAAGTATTTCTATTTTTATTCTTCTTAAGCTGGTAGAACCATATTTAACCAAACTTACTTTAATTTTAGCTTGAGCATAGGCATTCAGTTTAGGAGAATTAATCTGCTTGTTTCTATTCGAGCATCAATTGTTTCTCACTTCCTAAAATTTGACTGATTTTTCTTTTCTTTATTCTTTTCTTTATTCGATTCTTGTTGTCTTTTAAAAATGCATTTCTCTAAACCAAACTTCTCAGTTTGGTTAAAATGAGTTAATCCATCTCATTTTCTTTTCATTTTACTTTTTGTTAACATTTAGATACTTTTAAGCCAACTTTAGTAATTTTGCATTGCTTTTAAGAGTTTAAAAATTTTCTTTTATAAATGAGGTGTGTATCTTGAACCCAATTACATATTTCTGCTTTTTACTTCCCGTGTTTTTAACTAACCATAAATGGGTCAAACATACTAATTTACTACACTAATTTATAAAGTATTGTTGACAGAGTGAGAAGCTCTATTTAAAATGTATCTCAGGTAAAATATTGAGATGAGGTGTGTAAAATATTCATATGAGGGAGTTCATACATTATCTTTAATTTTTTGAACTAAAAATATACACATATATGACACTATTTTTTTTAAGTCAGTTAATGTGATAAAGTGAAGGACTACCCCAAACTGTTCACCCCTACGTGAATCCACATACGTATCATTGCCTTAATTGTGGGCTGTTTTATTTCCTCACTCTTTGACTTTTCACTTTAGCCAGTTGCATGAGCCAGAAATGACATTGTGGTGGTGTGAAGCCTAGGGCTAAAGAGGCCTCATGTGTTTCTTCTTTTTCACTTGTGTCTTTCCCATTGACATGAAAACAACATACCCTGGCTAGCCTGTTGGCACAAGGTAGACCCACATTATGATGAGTGAGCATGTGACCTTGATATCCCCTTGTCCTACCATGTACCACATCATACAGAAGTCACCAGACTAATAGAATATTGGATTGGACTTAAGGCATTCTAAAGCATCAGCTTGGGCCTGAAACCCTGAAGGATTTCAAGACTTTTTGAGCCAATGGCTATCATATGGTGCTGTGTTGCTTTAGATAGAATACATGTATCTCTGAACCAGAGGGTGGTAGAAGTACCCACTTGGGGAATTTCTGCTTCCTATTTTCACAATTGTAATCTCTGCTGGACTAGAGGTCCAGGTTTCTGTGGAGGAATAATTCTAATAATAGGCAGAAGAAAGATTCCACTAAAACAAAAGCTGAGGCTGCCACTTGGTCATTTGGGTTCTTCATTCCAGTAGACCAGTAGACAAAGAAAGGGGCCACTAAAATGTTCCGTCTCATTAATACTGATCATCATGAGATGGTAGTTCTTACTACAGGATGAGATGACAGAAATACTATGTCTAGGACTTGAAATGTACTCTGAATCCATTTATTGTTTCCATGATCATAACCATGATTGGGCAATTGCACCAACCATGCCTAGAAATGGCATGATAGTCAGAGGTTCAGATCCCTTTGGGAACATATATTTGGGATACTTCACATGGTAAGAAATACAGATCAGCAAATATTCCTATCCAGAATGAAGATCATCAAAATATTTGACAGAGGAGAAAAGTGAGGAATATTAATTATTTCCTCAGCATTAACTACTACACCTAGCTTGACACACCAACTCTCTTGTCTTTTCTTCAGATATTGTTGTGACTGCTCACTACCTTCAAGAAACATTCACAGTTTCTATGGTTCTAAAGTGGTATAGATCTGAACTGTGAATGGGTCAACAACAGACACAACCAATGTCCCATCCCCTCGCTTTTCCCATTGCTGTGCATGTAGCCCAGACTTCCGAGTGCCAGAACTTGGATCTGTATGTCTGAAGGCTCTCTGCTCCCTCAGATCTGCTCTCCCTGTGAACACTGCACAACAGAAGTGTCAGCAATGTAAAGTCCCTTCCAGAAGGGCCATCAGTCAAGGATGGACAGCACAAAAACACCCCAGATCTTTTGCGTCTAAGTGGCATTACAGTGAGGCATGTATACTACACTGGCTTACAAACTGCTCCAGTAGGAATAAACTCAGATTTCCCACAGCAGTAACTTACTTGAAAATATGCCTTTATCTGACAGCCTTCCATCTTTTCTGACTCCTGCTTCCCTATTTTGTTTCCTGGGATCATCTACCAAATAAAACCACTTCTACTCAAAACCTCACAATTGTTAGGATGGCTGTTATTAAAAAAAAAAAAAATTGTTGGCAAAGATGTGGAGTAAAGGTAATCCTTGTGCACTGTTGGTTGGAATGTAAATTGATGCAAGAACTAAACAATATGGTGACTCCTCAAAAAAATTAAAAGTAATACTATCATATAATCTAGCAGTTCCATTTATGGTATAAATAAAAAGAAAATAAAATTAGGATCTCAAAGAGATATCTGCACTCCCATGTTCATTGCGGCATTACTCACAATAGCCAAAGACATGGATGTAACCTAAATCTCCATTGACCAATAAATAGGTAAAAAAAATTATGGTATATACAATTAAATATTATTCAACCTTAAAAAAAAAGGTGGAAATTCTGCCATTTGAAACAACATAGATGAGTCTGGAGAACATTATGCTATGTGAATAAGCCAGACACAGAAGGGCAAATACTGCATGATACCACTTGTATGAAAAATCTAAAATATTCAAATTCATAGAAGCAGAATGTGGAATGGTGGTTTCCAGGGACTGGAGGGAGAGGGAAATAAGGAGGTATTAGAAAAATGGTACAAAGTTTCAGTTGCCCAAGATAACTAGGTCCTAGAAATCTACTGTACAGCATAGTGTCTGTAGTTAACAATATGGTATTGTATACTTAAAACATTGTTAGGAAGGTGAATCTTAAGTGTTTTTATGAGAAAACTAATAATAAATAGACAAGGCAGGAGGAAACTTTTGGAGGTAATGGATATGTTTATGGTATACATTGTGGTGATGGTTTCATGGGTGTATACTTATCTCCAAACTCATCAGTTGTAGACATTAAATACCACAGCTTATCATATGTCAATCATACATCATAAAATGGCTTAAAAAAGAAACTTTACTCTTAAAAATACTCTCCAGTTTAGAACAAAGTAAAACAAAGGAAAAACCTGTGTTACTTAGTACATCATTTTAACATAGATGTGTGTGTATAATTTCATATTATATTCCTTCAAAAACTGTAAAATAGATACCCTAATATTTACTGGACAGATAAAGAAACTAACTCTAAGTTACAAACTTAACTACATCATGCAGTGTGATAAGTTAAGAGCTATATTTAGAAATAAGTTTCTCTGATTCTTGCTATAGTTTCTGTCAATTGTGATTTTCCTCTTTGTCAATTCATCTGCTAATAAAAAAGCTCAGTGCTCACCCAAGAACATTCACTTTGAACTCTTGAGAGATAGTATGTGCCATATGTATCATAAACATTTCTAATCATACCAAAGCTGTTCTGAGTAGCAAAGAAATTTCACTTGTATTATTTGAGAACGAAATCATTTCTGTGTTTAACAGAGGTATAGGTTGAGATTTCTATGGACCTTAGTACATGAAGGAATAAAGTTATTACAATACTCAAATTAGTATCTTGAACAGAGACTCCAACAGGGGGAAAACAATCAAGAAAAATAATAATTATGTTTTATATTTACAAAGAATATTGTATACTAGTAGGTATTTCCACTCAGTATCTTGAGACTCACAGTAACACTTTATGGCCATCTTTTATAATAAGGAATTCAGATTCTAAACTGTTTAAGTGGATTGTTCACTATTAAATGCATTAAGTTCTAAGGTCAAAACTACTAATTAAGTTATAATTAAAACAACACTATGTGTAAATAAAGCATGAATTAGAGGTGACCTTATGCCTTCATATTGAACTCCCACCTCTCCACCTACTCTTTTCCTCTATTAGAAAGTCTTTTGAAAAAGATCAAATAGCTTAGCATAGAAAAATAAAGAAAGCTTGTTTGGGGTATTGAATTAACACTAATACTACTCCCATTTATATTGCAAACACTTCTCTACATGGGAGTAGATACAGGAAAGTAAGAATTATCCTGTATTCTCATAATCAGTTTACAAAAGAGAATGAAAGGGGAATCTCATTCCAGCTGCTATGAGTGAAACATATCTACAAAAGAAAAAATTAGTAAATTTCAACTCAGTAGAATGCAGCAGTTCTACTGTTTACTAGTAATTGACCACTTATCCTAATAACCCATACAATGAACTATTATTAATTTTTAACTTTTTTCTGATTGAATTCATCATATTGACTGATATTTAGCATCACTTTCTGAAAAGCCAATGCAACTTATGTAAATGATTAATAAAAATATTTCATCAACAACCAATTTAATTTTTGAAATCACAAGTGATAATTAGGTAACTGAATTAGATAACTAAAATAAACTAAGTACAGTACCAAATTTAAAACAGGAAAAGAATCAGTATATATGGCATCAGAAATTGTAGATAATTCTGTCTGTTAAACATTTTTTGTCCCTGAAATAATCTTCAATGTCCGTGAATTATCTATTAAAATTATAGAATAAATTACAATAAAATTAAACATTTTAATCCAGTATTTTATCAAATGAATTCCATTTGTTTCAATTATGAAATTTTTTAAAAAATCCTTTTTTTAAAAGCTGGGACTATTAGAATATTTAATTTACTCTTTATTCATACTTGAAACGATGCTTATATCAGTTACAAACTAATTTAATTACAAGATAGCTATTAACTTCAGAAAATAGATCACTTACGTCTTCCGTAATTTTAGCTTTGAAATTCAACAAGAAAATGTTGCATTATTCAACTTTTCTAATTAACAGAAGGAAAACTGTATAAATAATTTAAGAATTTGTGGATTTGCAATAATTTTCCATTTAAGAGAATTTTTGTATATGTATATTTTAAATTAAAATGCCATTTGCAACTGTTTTTTTCTTTTAATAAATGACATTATCCTTCTTATACATATGCACAACTAAATAGCATATTTTTGCAGTTCAGTAGCTAACATTGTGCCTCCACAATGTTCCTGACTACATTTCTATATCCTAACGCATATTTATCCATAACAATGAATTTTCTAGACTTGAAACTGCAATCATTAGGCCTTCTCTTTGATGCAGCTTTTCTAATAATGGGTTAAAAAAAATTAAGTTAGAGAATAGTAGCTAGAAATAGTGTTTGAGTGAAATACTATGTATCTGTTGAGTGTAGTTTCCATAAACTTCATTTTGTTTTCATAAGAAATAGACTTCCACATCAGAACTAAGTTTGAATTTTATCCTTGCTGCTTGCTCAGTAGCAGTTTGGAGTTAGCTCCTTAAAACTCTTTTAGCCTCACTCTTCTTTTGGAAGGTAAACGATCATAACATCTAATTCATAGGGTTGTTTTTTTTTTAATAATTAAACAAAATAAATTGTGAAAAGCACCTTCACAGTGTTGAGCTGAGAAAAATGTTTATTCTGCATCTTATTTCATAGGATTTAAAGAGATATTAATAATTGATTTGACTTTAAATATTTCTTTTATTTCTTTCTCTTTAAACTTACCTAAAAAGAGAAAATATAGACATTTTGAAGATGGATATGGTAAATAAGGTATATTGAACAAATATTATATCAGAACTACAGAAAATCTGTTGAAACAGAACAAATCATAGGAAGTTCTAACAGAAGTGGGGGAGAGGTTAAAATACGAAAATGACTTATTTAATTTGTAGATTTTTGAATGAGTAATAAAACATTTCTAAAGTTTGAAGTTGGCATCATGGAAATAATTATACCTTTTGTCTCTTAAAGTCAAAATACAGCCTAGGAAACAGATCAGTTTAAAATTTCAGTATTCTAACTAAAATCCACAGAAGAAATTACTCTCACTGATCAGTACAAAGATACACTTGGTTTCTCCTGAATGATTTAAATTTTTTCACCTCATCAACACCATGACTAACCCAAAATCTAGAAAGAGACAGGGGCCTATAGGAAGAACGAAGACCCTAGCATTTGTTTGCCTAGGACAGAAGCTACAGACCACAATGTAAACTAGTAAAAAGAATAAACTAGACGGTCTTTTCTCCATTGTATATTCTTGCTTCCTTTGTTGAAGATTAATTGACCAAATGTGTGTGAGTTTATTTCTGGGCTCTCTATTCTGTTCCAGTGATCCATATGTCTGTCTTTGTGCCAATACCATGCTGCTTTGATTACTGTAGCTTTGAAGTATTGTCTGAAGTCTGGGAGTGTTATGACTCCTGCTTTGTTCTTTTTCCTCAGGATTGCTTGGGCAGTTCTGGGTCTTTTGTGATTCCATAAAAATATTAGGATTGTTTGTTGTAGTTCTGTGAAAAATGTCATGGGTAATTTGATAAAGATCACATTAAATCTGTAGATTGCTTTGGGTAGTAAGGCCATTTTAACAATATTAATTCTTCCAATCCAAGAGTATCTTGGGTATCTTTCCATTTCTTTGAATCATCGTCAATTTTCTTTATCAGTGTTTTATAGTTCTCAGCATATAAGCCTTTCACCTCCTTCGTCAGATTTATTCCTAAGTATTTTAATTTTTTGATGCTATTTTAAAAAGGATTTTATTTTTTTACTTTCCCTTTATGATATTTCATTGTTAGTGTAAAAAATGCAATTGATTTCTGTATGTTAATCTTGTATCCTTCTACCTTGCTGAATTTGTTCATCAGTTCAAGTTTTGTTTTTTTTTTTGAAGATGTTGGGGGTAGGAGTTTATTAATTAATTTATTTATTTTTGCTGTGTTGGGTCTTCGTTTCTGTGCAAGGGCTTTCTCTAGTTGTGGCAAGCGGGGGCCACTCTTCATCGTGGTGTGCGGGCCTCTCACTATCGTGGCCTCTCTTGTTGCGGAGCACAGGCTCCAGACGCACAGGCTCAGTAGTTGTGGCTCACGGGCCTAGTTGCTCTGCAGCATGTGGGATCCTCCCAGGCCAGGGCTCGAACCTGTGTCCCCTGCATTAGCAGGCAGATTCTCAACCACTGCACCACCAGGGAAGCCCAGTTCTAGTAGTTTTTGTGTGGAGTCTTACAATGGAGAAAACACAGTGTCCTCAGCAAGTAGTGTTGGGAAAGCTGGACAGTTGCATGTAAATCAATGAAGTTAGAACCCTCACACCATACACAAAAATATACTCAAGATAGCTTAAAGACTTAAACATAAGACATGACACTGTAAAACTCCTGAAAGAGAACAGAGGCAAAACATTCTCTGACATAAATTGTACAAATGTTTTCTTAGGTCAGTTTCCCAAGATAATAGAAATTAAAGCAAAAATAAACAAATGGGACCTAGTCAAACTTATAAGCTTTTTGCACAGCAAACGAAACCATAAAAAAAAAAAAAAAGAAAAGAAAAGAAAAGACAAGCTACAGACTGGGAGAAAACATTTGCAAATGATATGAACAACAAGGGCTTAATTTCCAAAATATACAAACAGCTCCTACAACTCAATAACAAAAATACAAACAACCTAATCAAGTTATGGGCAGAAGACCTAAATACACCTTTCTCCAAAAAAGACATACAGATGTACATGTGCCAATAAGCACATGAAAAGATGCTCAACATTGCTAGTTATTAGAGAAATGGAAATCAAAACTGCAGTGAGGGGCTTCCTTGGTGGCGCAGTGGTTGAGAGTCCGCCTGCCGATGCAGGGGACACGGGTTCGAGCCATGGTCTGGGAAGATCCCACATGCCGCGGAGCAGCTGGGCCCGTGAGCCACGGCCGCTGGGCCTGCGCTTCTGGAGCCTGTGCTCCGCAACGGGAGAGGCCACAACAGTGAGAGGCCCGCGTACCGCAAAAAAAAAACAAAAAAACAAAAAAAACTGCAGTGGGGTATCACCACACACCAGTCAGAATGGCCATCATTAAAAAGTTTAAGAATAACAAATGCTAGAGAGGAAGTGCAGAAAAGGGAACCTTCCCACACTGTTGGTGGGAATGCAAACAGGTACAGCCACTATGGAAAACATTATGGAAGTTCTTTAAAAAACTAAAAATGGAGTTGCCATATGATCTAGCAATCCCACTTCCAGACATATATCTGGAGAAAACTCTAATTCGAAAAGATACATGCAGCCCAATGTTCATAGCAGAACTATTTACAGTAGCCAAGACATGGAAACAACCTAAATGTCCATGGACAGATGAATGGGTAAAGAAGCTGGTGTATATATGCACAATGGAATACTACTCAGCTGTAAAAAAGAATGAAATAATGCCGTTTGCAACAACATGGATGGACCTAGAGGTGATCATACTAAGTGAAGTAAGTCAGACTAAGACAAATACCTTATGATATCACTTTTATGTGGAATCTAAAATATGACACAAATGAACTTATTTACAAAACAGAAACAGACTCACAACAAAGAAAACAAACTTATGGTTACCAAAGGGGAAAAGGGGTGGGGGAGAGATAAATTAGGAGTTTGGGACTAACAAACTACTATATATAAAATAGATAAACAACAAGGTCCTACTGTATATCATAGGGAACTATAGTCAGTATCCTCTAATAAGCCATAATGTAAAAGAATATAAAAAATAATATATATATGTATAACTGAATCATTTTGCTGTACACCAGAAACTAACATAACATTGTAAATCAACTATACTTCAATAAAACAAAAAAACAAAAAAGCCAACACTCCCTAGAAAAGGAAAAAAAAATCAAAAAAGGAGAATAAACCAGATATTTTTAGTGAATTGATTAAATTTGTCTGCGACCTGGTGTGAGAGTGTAGCTGTTAAGGATTGTAAATGTACTAAGAAGTTAAGATCCTCTTGCAAGCTTTTTCTCCAGGAACCTCCATCAGGAGTCCCCAGGGAAAATCAGAAAGAATTCTGATAAATCTCAGTTGTGGGTCTAGCTGGGTGAGAAGAACAATGGTCACTGCTAAAAAACACCCAGACTTATATTCTCTATAATGTTTACATATATGTCTGTTCTTGGTATGTATTGATTGATTTTGTCCTTATTTGGGGGACGGTTTTCCTACTTTTTTTGGCTAGCCTTGGAACATTTGATTCAATGCCAGGAACTGAGAATTTTACCTTGTTGCATGCTGGATATTTTTGTACTTGGATCAATATTCTTGTGCTTTCTTTCTGGAGCATATAGAAGTTACTTGGTAAAAGCTTGATCCTTTCATGTCTTACTTTTAAGATTTAGTGGGCAGGTCCAGAGCAGTGCTCAGTCTTGGATTAGCTATTTTCCCACTGTTGAGGCAAGGTGGTCTGTAATCTCTGCACGTTTTCCCTTGAATCCCGGGGTTTCCCGATTTTATTGGTGGAATAGGAATTATTACCAGTGTTGTGTATGTGTCCCAGGTACTGTTGACTCCAGTCTTTTATGTGGTGCTTCCCTTGGCTTTCTTTTCTTGTTTCCAAATAGCCTTGTTCAGCTGAATACTCTCGGGCAACCTCTGCAGATCCTTGTGGCCCTCTCTGTGTGCAAGTCTCTCCTCTATCATTTTTGTCCTGCAAACTCCAGTCTTCTTGTTCCCTCCCAACTCTCAGCTCCATCTCAACTCAAGAAGTTGGTCACTTTTCTTTGGTTTGTCTTCCCTGTGCAACAGACTTGAAACTCTCTCAAGGCAATAAACTTGGCTATTTGTAGGGAATCACCTCATTTGTTTCCCATTTCTCAGGGATCATTATCCTTTGTTGTCTGATTTCCAGGATCTTGAAAAGCATAGTTTCATTATTTTGTTCGTTTTTGTTGTTGTAATTTTCAGGTGGGAGGGTCAGTCCAGCTCCTGTTAATCCATCTTGGTCAGAAGCAGATAGCTCCATCATTATTACTGTTATTCTCTTGGAATGAAATAATCTTCAGAGGAACCAGTACATAAAATAGCAGAATTTGAGAAGCTTATACATGAAAAGATATAGAGATATTTACATATAAAATGGTAAACCCAGTATACTTACAACAATCCAGATCGGTAACATAAGGCACAAATTACAATGTAGAAGAATGAAAGAACAATACCAAAAAAAATTATGCAGAGCCTAGGCTATTCTGAGGCAGCTTTGACCAGACAGAGCCCTCTCTATACTTTATAGTTCCAGGACTTGTGACATAAAATAAATAGGGGTACAAACGGTGCAGTGAGGTACTGCTATGGTTCGGTTCTTTCTTTCTGTACTCATCTTGACTACCTTGTAACCTCCTCACCTAGACAAGCTTATGCTTTTTCCATTTCTCCCACGTAAGTAAAGTAATGTGACTGTATCCCTAATTTTTGTTGTTCATCATCTAGACGTGACTCCTTGGATTCCTGAAAGTTGGCATGTCAGTGTTTTCCTGGGACCACAATTTATCTATATATTAGGATAGTGAAGTTATTCCTTGAAAATACAGCTTGTTTCTACCATTTGGGGGTCTCAGTTGATAGACTGTCTTGCAGTCCTGGAATCTCTATGCCTTTATATGATTTTTTCTGTGTTCTTGTATATGCTACACTTAAATAAGCAGGTTTAAAACATTTCAAGACTGGCCTATCCAAGTTTGTCCCACCTCCAGCAATTAATCGTTCCATTTCGTACTAAATTTTGAATTGAATATATCAAGGACAGTTGCTTTTTACAATGAATTTGCTGTACTTATACATGCATGTGCATATGTGTATGTGTCTGTGTTTCAAGCTACAGACATTTAAATAAGCTTACCAATGTGTATTATTGTGACAGAAACTGAAAGATACAACTACTGTTTCTGTATGTTGTCATGCAAATTTACACAGCCAAAATAGAAGATATCTTCAGATTTATTACCACTATTTAGCAGACATTCTTAAGGTTATATTTGCTGTGCTCTTTAAAATAAAGTATTTAGAATTATTTATATTCTAGTCTCAACTTACCTTCTTTATAAGCTCAATATTACTGCATTAGTTTTATTTATAATAGCAATAAACCATCAACCAAGCATTGTGTGAGATGAACTTTGTTTCATACAAGGATAACAAATACCTGCCTTACTGCAACTTATAGTCTACTGCCATTGATCACTTCAGTTACTCCCGGAGTTATATAACTCCCATAGCAATAGCTTTATTTAGCATATCCAGTTTTTTACCCACATTATTCCATAGTCCCATATTTTAGGAACGTGTGTTCTATTTACTAGTCTACATCTCCTTTTTATATTCACATTCAATTACACACAAACACACACAGGGAATATAAATTTAAGGTAAAATATTATATCATTCAGTATGTTTTTCTAGTTCACCCAGACCCAACAATCAGTCTCTTGACATCTGCATATAACCACTTTATGCTTATTATCTTATTTTATTCAACAGTAATTACTTAGAGTACTTTATTCTTCTCCAATTCCTACTCTATACCCATATCTCTATACCCATCTCTTTGTGTGTCAGTTTTCTTAAAGAGACCTTAAGAAACTTTGGAGAGAACTAGAGAGAACATATATTGATTCCTTAATATGTGTTGGTATTTTACATACATTATTAAGAAAAATCTGCTAACTTCCCTATGACTTAAAAGTTTTTTGCACAATTTTACTATTGATAAAACTTCGGTTCAGAAAGATTGCTTTCAAAGTTGAAATATGTAGCATTGTCAGGATTTAGTTCCAGTTATTTCTGAATCAAATATATGTCTATTGGTCCTCATAATGTCAACCAGGTTTTATTACAGCACCTCCATACATGTATTTTATTGAATATCTATCCTCTCCATGTTTTCTCCCTTATCACTTCATTCAGTTTTTAATCTTTGTGTTCATTTCCGGTCCAATCACATTGTTTAGTTCTTTGCTCAAAATCACTTAGAATGTTTGGCACACGTATGGTGGGGGTTAAATGTTTATCTATGGTCATTTATTTTAGGAAATGCATGCTTATTATTTTCTTTTAATAACTGAAATGAATTCAAGCTTTGCGATTGCCAGGCTAACGAATAAGCAACCATATGGAATCGTAGCAGAAGGAACTGCCTGAAATAGAGGAAAAGAAGGAATCTATATTTTTTTAAATCCATAGGACATGTTGGAGTTACTGAGCATTTTCAGTAAATAGCCCCCCTCTCAATTGTCCAAGTTCTGAGAAGAGTGATAATGAGAAACAAAAATATTCCATTATAACTTCTAAAGTATAGGTTGGGAGACATAGATTATATATAAAACCAATAATAAGCTTTTTAATATCAAACATCAAAATTAATAGTGACCCAGTCACAGTAGCACAGAGGAGACCTATCCCTAAACGAGCAATAGAGAATGGATTATCTCTGTAGACTTGCTTACTATCAAGATGAAGGGCAGAGATGAGCAAAGCTTGCCTGGTTAATTATTTCCAAATTTGCCAGTCATGTAAATTACTCCACCTCCTGTGGGCAGAGTGAATAAAGAGGTAGAAAGAAGCTAGGAATTAAGGTAATTAAAAACACTTCTCATAGAGTAAAACACCACACAGAGAAGAACTTTTCTCTAAAACACTTTATAAGCTTAGTTAATATTTATGATCATTGACTGAAAGAAACATATGGAAACAAGTTCATTCTGTATTTAAGAGTGATGATCATCAACCACATTTTACTGAAGCAAAGACTTCCATTTCCAAAGACTGTAATACTCATCAGGGATACATACATAAAATGTGAAATCTTAGAGGATAGAACTATTTGATATTCCTATATATGCTTCCACATTAATGTCAAATAGACGAGTTCAAAGATAGGGAAACCATTCTCAGTGCATCTGCCAAGCAATTTCAGACAATTTGACTGATTTTTTTTTTTTTTTAGGTAGTAAGTTCTGAAAACAGAAACTGTTGAAAGCTATCTGACCTGAATTTATTCCACAAAATTTTATTCCCTTCTAAAACTGTGCCTGTGATTTATTCTCTGTCACTGCTGTATCTACACTAATGCACCATTATGCATAGTGGATGTTTCGGATGTATAACCATCACTCTTCCTGAAGCCAGAACTTTATGATTACGTCAGGCATTGTCTGGCATAATCTATTTAGCTAGTCGATTTTACCTCCGTAGTTTCTGATTAATCTGGAGTAATTACTTAAATATTTACTCTTCTATGTTTAAAATTTTCTAGAACAAAGAGATTATGCATGCAGGAAGTGTGCAGGGGGGTTGAAGATAACAAATGATACATTGAGCACAGCCTAATGTGGCTTTACTGGAGTAGAAACAGTGGTAATAAATCACCTGCCAATGTTGATAATAAAATACTGCATTGGCCTCCATCAGCCACAAGAGAAAGGTTAAATGTTATTTCTCACAGTAACCATGTGGTCTTCATAGCTGACACCTCCAATATTAAATCCCATCATTATTTTCTATAGAAAACATTTGGTCTTTATTCCTAATGGAGCATTTTTGTAAAGAACTACTTTGCAAATATCTAATATCCTTGAAATACCTTCATTCATTTTATGGTTATTTTACTCTATAAAAGTATCTCTTCTCTTTAGTATAAAACTACTTTTATGTAATGGGTAGCTTTGGGAGGTTGAAATTCATTCTGGTCAACTGTAAGCGACCTTTTAATGATAGGATTCATGTGAACTCAGTGTTGGTGTAGGTTGCAAATTGAAATATTATCCCTGAATAAGCTCAGTGATTTATTTTCTAGTTTATTTATTAAATCAAATCTCAATTTTTGTCCATATTGCATTCTAAATTACTCTTATTTCAACACCAACGTCATCTCTTGACCTGTCTATACAACAATTATTTCCTTAATATGCTTTCTGTAATGAATTAATTTTTATAGAGTGGGTTTGAAATGAATGTTAGTCTGAAAGGGAAGGCATGAAATGTATTTTAGGCGATGTACACATGAGGCTTATATTTATCAAGATATTGATACACACACACACACACACACACACACAAGCTATATCAGTGAAGATATTGACGTATGTACATACAGCTAAATGATAGCAAATACTTCCAGCTGTGGACACAAATGAAATCACACTATTCGTGACCCCAGGTACACTGGCACCGCCTCTACTACCTATGGCTTATTGCTCACTCTTATTTCTGAAAGACATCAAACTGGAAATCTGTTTGTACTTACAAAATAGTTTTTCAGCTATAATGGCCTTAAACCTTTCTTCCTGTGCTTCTTCTATTCAAGAGACTGTTTTAAAGGAAAGCTCCTTTCAGTGCTCATCCAGAGAACAGCAAGGTTCATTGAAATTGTTTTATCTCCTAACGTTCCCCAAACAACCAACCTTCAAAGTGTCAGTGCAGTCATGTATAATGTGCAGAAGTAGAGAGAATTCCTTCCTGCATAACTCATTGCAGAGAATTGTTAACTGGGCATAGCAGCATTGCATGTGACCACTTACACACTTACTCATAGCCCTTCACCAAAACTAGCAATGATTTTCTTAATAACTCAACCCAAGACCTTCCTCTGAAACGGCACATTTCTTCAATAAAACCCTCTTCTATTCATATATGATTTTAAACCTTTACATATAGTGTTTCTGAACTTGGAGCTACAGAGTTGCTCAGGCAACCTAACTTAAGAACACAATCTTTGCTTTCCACTACAGGATTGTGAACAACTTAAGAGCAAGTGCTGTTATCTTTCTTTCTCACAGCTGTATCCCCAGAACAATTCCTGCATACAATAGGTTATATTGCCAGGGTTGTTCCTGGCAAAAGTCTTTGCTTCTGTTTGTTTCCTGGACTGAAAATGGGAAATATCAAGTCTATCTTAATTCCTGCTGTATCTCCAGCACAGTCCTGGCATTGACTATTTTTAAAATGAATACATGGGGCCGGAGGGGCCGGTGGCACGCGCGTGCCGCCAGACGCGTCCACGTCCGCGTCCGGGTCCTCAGCCACCCTCGGCACGGGGGGTGGGCCGGGGGTTCCCGGGCACTCGCGGCCCTTGCGCTCTTCCTAAATAAATAAAAGAAAAAAAATGAATACATGAATAAATGAAGGACAATTGGATGTTTTTTCTAAGATGGGTCAGTCTGTATAAAAGGATATTCTAATATTCTATATCATATAAAACTGAAAATTATATATATATATATACATATTTGAAAGTCAGACTTTTCAAGTTTTTCCTTTGACCATCAAGTTTTGAAATATATGAGGTAAATTATCTTTTGTCAAGGACAAAAGCACCTTGACATAAATAATGGAAAACAATATTTTTTCAGGATATAGAAAGTAGGACTCATTTCTTTCTATCTTTTTAAATTGAAATATAGCTCATGAACAATGTTATGTTAGTTTTAGGTGCACTGCATAGTGATCTGACATTTGCATACATTATGAGATGATCACCACCATAAGTCTAGTAACCATCTGTCCCCACAAAACTGTATTACAATATTATTGACCACATTAGCTATGCTGAAGACTTTTTCACCATGGCTTATGTTATAACTGAAGGTTTGTACCTCTTAATCCTCTTCATCTTTTTCATCCCCCCATATCCCTTCCCTCTGGCAACCACCCATTTGTTCTCTGTATCTGATTCTGTTTTCTTTTTGTTTTATCTTTTGGTTCTGTTTTTTATTTTCCACATATAAATGAAATCATACAGTATTTGTCTCTCTCTGACTTACTTCACTTAGCTTAATATCCTCTAGATGCATGCATATTATGACAAATAGCAAGATTTCCCTTTTTGTGACTAATATTCCACTGTATGTATATGTGGGTATGTATATGATATATATATATATATATATATATATATATATATGGTACATCTTCTTTATCCATTCATCTATCAGTGGACACATAGGTTGCTTCTGTATCTTGGCTATTGTAAATAATGCTGCAATGAACATGGGGTGAATATATCTCTTTGAATTTGTGTTTTTGTTTTCTTCAGGTAAATACTCAGAAGTGAAATTGCTGGATCACATAGCAGTTCTATTTTTAATTTTTTGAAGAAGCTCCATATTGTTTTCCATAGTGGTTGCATTAATTTACAATCCCACCAACAGTGCACTAGGGTTCCTTTTTCTCCACATCCTTGCCAATATTAGTTGGTTCTTGACTTTTTGATGATAGCCATTCTGACAGGTATGAGGTCGTCTCTCATTGTGGTTTTGATTTGTATTTCCCTTATGATTAATGATGTAGATCATCTTTTCATGTGTCTGTTGGCCATCTGTGTGCCTTCTTTGGAAAAATGTCTATTCAGTTCCTCTGCCCATTTTTTAATGGATTTGCTTGGTTGTTTTTGTTTTTGTTTGCGGTACGCGGGCCTCTCACTGTTGTGGCCTCTCCTGCTGCGGAGCACAGGCTCCGGACGCGCAGGCTCAGCGGCCATGGCTCACTGGCCTAGCCGCTCTGCGGCATGTGGGATCTTCCTGGACTGGGGCACGAAGCCGTGTCCCCTGCATTGGCAGGCAGACTCTCAACCACTGCACCACCAGGGAAGCCCGGCTTGGTTGTTTTTTGATATTGAGGTGTATGAATTTTGTGTGTATTTTGGATATTAACCCCTTGTCAGACACATTATTTGTAAATATCTTCTCTCATTCAGTAGGCTGCCTTTTTTTTTAATTGATAGTTTCCTTCATTGTTAATAATCTTTTTAGTTGGACATAATCACATTTGTTTATTTTTGGTTTTGTTTCTCTTGCCTGAGGATACAGATCCAAAAAAATGTTGCTAAGACAGATGTCAAAGAAGGTACTGCCTATGTTTTGTTCTAGGAGTTTTATGGTTTCAAGTCTTACATTTATGTCTTTAATCCATTTATGAGTTTACTTTTTTACAGTGTGGAAAAGTAGTCCAGTTTGATTCTTTTGCATGTAGCTGTCCAGTTTTCCAAACACCATTTATTGAAGAGGCTGTCTTTTCCCCATTGTGTAATCTTGCCTCCTTTGTTATAGATTAATTGACCATATAAGCGTGGGTTTATTTCTGGGCTCTCTGCTTTGTTCCATTGATCTATGTGTCTGTTTTTGTGCCAGTACCATACTGTTTTGATTATTGTGACTTTGTAGCATATTTTGAAATAGGTGTGAAACCTCCAGCTTTGTTCTTTTTTCTCAAGATTGCTTTGACTATTTGATGTCTTTTGTGGTTTCATTTAGATTTTTAGAATTATTTGCTTTAGTTCTTTGAAAAATGCCATTGGCATTTTGATAGGGATTGCACTGAATCTGTAGATTGCCTGGGATAGTATGGTCATTTTAACAATACATTTTAACAATACAATTCTTCCAATCTAAGAGCATGGTATATTTTTCCATTTGTTTGTGTCTTCAGTTTATTTCATCCATGTCTTATTGTTTTCAGAGTACAAGCCTTCATGTCTTTGGTTAGATTTATTCCTAGGCATTTTATTCTTTTTGATACAAGTGTAAGTGAGATTGTTTTCTTAATTTTTCTTTCTGATAGTTTGTAATTAGTGTATAGAAATGCAACAGAATTCTGTATGTTAATTTTGTATCCTGCAACTTTAATGAATTCATTTATTAGTTTAATAGTGTCCTTAGAATGTTTTATGTACAATATCATGTTGTTTGTGAACAATGGCAGTTTTTACTTCTTTTCCAATTTAGGTTCCGTTTATTTCTTTCTCTTGTCTGATTGCTGTGGCTTGGACTTCTAATACTATGTTAAATAAAAATGGTGAGAATGGGCATCCTTATTGTTTCTGATCTTAAAGGAAATGCTTTCAGCTTTTCATTGTTTACTGTGATATAGGCTTTGGGTTAGAACTCATTTCTATAAAGAGAGTGTCGCCCTTACCTCTTTTGGTGGGGGCGGGGTCTTTGCAGCAGTCCTTGTTAGAACAAAATGTAGACAGTGGAAAAGATAATTCTCTCATTCTTATCTTGTGTTTTCATTGAGTTCTCTTATTGTTGATGCCTATAACTGATTATTTATCAGGAGTCATAGATCCTTCTTTAATATCCCTGTTGTATATGTCCCTCTATCACAATCTTCTTCTAGTAATCACATATTTTGATAATTTGGGAAGGTGGAGTGCATGCACTACTAGCATAGAATTCCAAATTTTGTGTGTTTAAGTTTGGACATATTTTAGAAGGAGAGAGTCTGTATATTGGTTTCATCTTCTTAATAGTGTTTGGACCGAAATAGATAAAGAGACACTTCACTATATTCCTCATGTTCAGAATATACAATCTTATCCTCAGAATAGTCTTAAACCAACACTTTTTACATCTAACATTCTTATTCTAAAATAATAATTTTCATTCAAATCACTTAGCATAATTATTAAATTTCTCCATAGCTAGGAATTTCTCTTTACAGCCTGACATAACCCTAAGAACACAAAAATATCATTTTCAAACTTGCTTTCATATGTTGTTATAGTCTGAAAAGCCAAATTCTTTCATTTATAAATATTCACAATATATTATTTTATCTTTGTGGACTTGTATGTTCAGTTCTTTCTCCAGGTTTAGGGAGTTTACAGATATTATTTCTTTAAATAACATCTCTTCCCCTTCTTCTTCTTTTCTCCTTCTGACATAACCATTATTATGCTGGGTCTCCTAATGGAGCCTGACAGCTCTCACACGGTTTCTTGACTTTTTAAAAATCTTAGTTCTGTCTCCTCTTCCAGCTGAATTATTTCTAGATTTCTGTCTTTCAGATTGTGTATTCTCTCTTCTAGCTAATCTATTTCCAGTGCTTTCTAATGCATTCTTCATCTCGTTTATTGGGTTTTTCAGCTCCAGAATTTCTGTTTGATTCTTTTCAATAATTTCAGTCTCTTTGGTAGAGCACTCCTTCTGTTCATTAATTTTATTCCCCAGTTCCTTGAATTGTCTTTCTGAATTTTCTTGTAACTCATTGAATTTATTCATAACAGCTATTTTTAATTCTCTATCAGGTAGATCACACTCTTCTGTGAGTTTGAGTTTACTTGCTGGAGAATTGTCGTTTTATTTTTGTAACACCGTACTACCACAATTTTTCATGTTGTTTGATGATATGTGCCTATGCTGGCACATTTGAAGTAGTGAACATCTTTCTTCTTTAGGTAAAGCTTTGTTTACTTTGATTCTAACAGTCCAGCAGATTGGCAATTAGAGGCCTTTCTATTGTTTCCCAGCAGGTGACACTATAGCGCACATTTTTTTTTTTTTCCCCATAGATCCTCGTGGCTGTATTTGGAAGCTTTCAATAGAAAAAGAAAGAAAGAAAAAAAAAAAAGGCTGGGAACAAAGTGGGGTGAAGTATGTGCTTGGACCTTAGGGCTTTGGGTGTATGACAAGCCTGTAGGGGAGATCCTCAAGTGAGGGAATCCTAGAGGTTTTGAATGGTCCTCTTGCTAAATTCTGGGGCAGATAGCAGGTAACAATGTTCTTTTTTGTCTGATCCTTCCCTTTCCTTTCCCTCCCCCCAGTTACACATGCCTCTCCTCTGAGGCCTGGGTACTGCTGAATTGCAACAGGACCCTTCAGCTGTAGTTCACAGAGCCAGATAGACTTCCACTCGCCACTTTTTACCTTAGATCCCCTCTGCCAGAGGGGGTGCCGGTGCTGCGGTCACCAGTGCTGTTGCTCCTGGGCTCACCAGTGCAGTTGCCACTGCTGGACCTTGAGTGAAGGCACTGCTCCCCTGGTTCTGCAACCTCCACAATGTCCAATCCTCCCACCATTAGCTATACAGATATATGTATCTCTACAGTGTTATGGTGTGCTGTGCAGAGGAACCATTGGCTTACGGATGTCCTACTAGTTGTAAATTGAAGGGGAGAGACAAAAGAAATGATGCTGACCCCATATTGTTTTGAATAATAGAATAGAGATATTTACTCCAACCCCTTCAGTTGCCTTAATCCTTAAAAGTCATATTAAGTCTCTCCTCATTAGTGATGCACATCAATCTGATTTTATCTTTTACTAAAATTCCAGACACACCATGTTTTGTCTTGGGGGGGAAATAAAACCATATTTGATTACTTAATGAATCTTAATAAAGTTTCTATAAAGAGAGTAGAGTAAATATAGAAGCAAGAAAAATATCAATAGAATAATAGAAGAAAAATTTCCAGAAATGCATAAAAATAGGGATTTTCCAAATGGAAAAGCCCTACTAAATGTGAAATAGCATGGAAAAATAAAAGACAAAATATTGCACACATCCTAATGAAATTTAATTGTTATACTCTACATTTCTCTCCTTAAAAAGTATTATAAAATAAAAAATGGTCAAAATGGAAGGAAAATTGTCTCCTGAGGAAAAACATGTAGATTATTTATAAATTAATGGAAATTGAACATCCTCCAGATATCTTAACATTAATAGCAAAGGAAAAGACACATTTTGTCAAAGCTTTGAAAATTTGTGGACAGGGGATTATTTTAAAATCCGAATCTTATTTCCAGGTAAATGATATCTACTGTGAGGGTAAAATAAAGAAATTTTCAGTTATAGAAAGACTCACAAATTTATCTCTCAAGAGCCTTTACTGAGTAACCCAAACAGCAGCAACAGCAGCAGCAGAAGTAAAAAAGGTATTTCTTAATTGGTACTTAACAGGTGATGATTATAGTATGTTATTTAAAATGTTACTAGATGAAATGTCTCTATAGCTTTCTCCTTTGTTTTAAGTAAAATCCTGGTAACCATGATTTTTCTTTTAAAAATAAATAGAATAACTTTATATGTTCTAGAAAACCATAAAATGTGGGAAATAGGGCACTGAATACATGTTTTTTATGGATACATGAATGTAACAAAATGATATCATACCATTTCATATAGAAAATTATGCATTTTGCTTTCTTTTCACAAAAGATTACATTTTTAGCAAACATCTCCTATAAGTAAACATAGATCTATACTATTTCTTTTTTTAACACATCCATCAAAATACGTATTTATCTATAGATAGATACATAAGACTTTTTGGGTGAGAATATTTAAGTTCTACTCTCAGTAAATTTCAGTTATACAATACATTATTATCAACTGTAGTCACCATGTTTTCATTTGATCCTCAGATCTTTTTTATCTTACAGCTGAAAATTTGTACCCTTTATTATCCTCTCCTTATTTCCCCATCCCAGGCAGGTAGCTACTTTTCTACTTTCTGTTTCTATGAGTTTGACTTTTATCGATTGATTGATTGATTCCAGATATAAGTGGTATCATGCAATATTTGTCTTTCTCTGTCTGGGTTAATCTGGTTATTAGCATAATGCCCTCCAAGTCCATCCAATTTCTTATAAATGGCAGGATTTCCTTCTTTCTCATGGCTGAATAATATTTCAGTGTATTTATATACACATTTTCTTTATCTATTCATCCACTGACAAACAGTTAAATTGTTTCCGTATTTTGGGTATTGTGAATACTACTGCAATGGAACATGTGAGTGCAGATAAAGCTTCAACATTCCTGTTTTCTTTTCCTTTGAGTATGTACCCAGAAATGAGATAGCTGGATCATATGGCAGTTCTACTTTTAATGTTTTGAGGGACGTCCATATTGTTTCCCATAGAAGCTGCATCCAATTTACATTCCCATCAATAGTGCACAGAGGTTCCCTTTTCTCTATGTCCTCACCAACAGTTGTTGTCTCTTGGTATTCTAACAGGTGTGAGGTGATATCTCATTGTGTGGGGTTTTTTTTTAAATAAATTTGTTTATTTATGTATGTTTGGCTGCATTGGGTCTTTGATGCTGCACACAGGCTTCCTCTAGTTGTGGCGAGCAGGAGCTACTCTTCGTTGTGGTGCGTGGGCTTCTCATTGCGGTGGCTTCTCTTGTTGCGGAGCACGGACTTTAGGTGCGCGGGCTTCAGTAGTTGTGGCACATGGGCTCAGTAGTTGTGGCTTGCAGGCTCTAGAGCGCAGGCTCAGTAGTTGTGGTACACGGGCTTAGTTGCTCCACGGCATGTGGGATCTTCCCAGACCAGGGCTCAAACGTGTGTCCCCTGCATTGGCAGGTGGATTCTTAACCACTGTGCCACCAGGGAAGTCCTCTCATTGTGGTTTTAATTTGCATTTCCCTGGTTATTAGTGATGTTGAACATCTTTTCATGTGTCTGTTGACCATCTCTGTCTTCTTTGGAAAAAATGTCTATCTAGATCCTCTGCCCATTTTTTACTCAAATTATTTGTTCTTTTGCTATTGAGTTGCTTAAGTTTTTTAATGTATTTTTATATATTTTAATTAGTCCCTTTGAATATATGATTTGCAAGTATTTTCTCCCGTTCACAGGGTTGCCTTTTCATTTTGTTCCTTTGCTGTACAGAAGCTCTTTAGTTTGACATAGTCCTGCTTGTTTATTTTTGTTTTTGTTGACTTTGCTTTGGGAGTCAGATCCAAAAATTCCATACCAAGCAGCTTACCACCAATGTTTTCTTCTAGGAGCTTTATGGTTTCAGGTTTTGAATTTAAGTCTTTAATATTTTGTAGTTGATTTCTGCTTATGGTGGAAGTCAGAGCTTCAGTTTTATGCTTTTTCATGTGGCTGCCAAATTTTTCCCAACACCATTTACTGAAGAGTCTATCCTTTCCCTATTGTATATTCTTGGCTCCTTTGTCATAAATTAATTGTCCATAGATTATGCCTGGGGTTATTTCTGACTGTATATTGTGTTCCATTAATCTATATGTCTATTTTATATCAATACCATTCTGTTTTGATTATGTAACTTTGTATTATATTTTGAAATCAGGACGTGTGATGCCACCAGCTTTGTTTTTCTCTCTCAAGGTTGCTTGGGCTATTTGGAGTCTTTAGTACTTCCATACAAATTTTAGGATTTTTTGTTTTCTTTCTGTGAAAAATTGGAGTTTTGATAGGGGTTGCATTGAATCTGTATATTGCTTTGGGTAATATGGGTATTTTAACAATAATAATTCTTCCAATCCATGAGCATGTAATATCTTCCATTTATTTGTGTCTTCCTCAGTATCTTTTATTAAAGGGTGTGTGTGTGTGTGTGTGTGTGTGTGTGTGTGTGTGTGTGTGCATGCTCATGTTTCTTTTTGAAACAGAGGGTTAGAGAACCCTCATGATAAAGTAGGATATGTGAGAAGGATTTTGAAAACCCTATGGAAATAGCATAGTGTGTAACATATCTCATCTCTATAAGGAACAACTATTTGGGGTGTTTATTGTTACTGTTTTTGAATTAGTAAGACTTGATATTAATCATTGTTTTATGATTATATAAAAATATTAATATTGGTGGCATCTTTGTACAGGATACATATGGAAATATTTATGGAAATAAATATATTTATGGAAATTCTTTGTACTTATTTGCAACCTTTTTTTGTAAGTCTAAAGTTTTCAAAATATAAAGGTAAAAACTAACTATAGTGTATAGTGTATGTACATATATATAATATATCCCTTATTTACCTTATCTTCAATAACATTCTGTATAATTCTAAAATATTCACAAACTTAACTCTGTAATTATTTATGTATCATTCAATGGCAGGAAACTGGGTGCATTAAAAGGAGGTAATTGCAAAGAGTTTGGTGATGAATGTTAACTAGACATTGTGGTGACCATTTTGCAATATATACAAATATCAAATCATTGTATTGTACACCTGAAACTAATGTAATGTTATATGTCAAATTATTCCTCAATAAAAGCAAGGAGGAAAGCAAGAAAGGAAAGAAAGGAGAAAAGGAAAAGGAAAGAGTTTGGGGAAAAGTTTATTGAAAAAGTATGCACAGGTTTTTTTCACAAACCAACAAGGGTTGTTGAATCACCCCAGCAAAGCTACCAATAGTATCCAATGACCTTAACAACCTAGGCCAGAAAGAGCAAGATTGGGTAAAGCAGTTTCCAAAATGTGATCTTCAGTGTAGCCATATATATACTACCAACCTAAAGCCTGGTGGGGTGGGAGCTGGGGAGGGGGTGGATGCACTGTCAGTTTTCAGTCCATAGTGTCCTGGCAATGCATCTTATTTGTCAAACCAAATGAGAAGTCAGAGGATGAGATAATACAGTTTATGGGCAGATAAATATCTGCCTCCTGGGTAGAGAGCAGGGTGGAGAAGGATGCAAAGTGGTTGGAAAGGGACAAGAGAAGAGTGTTCAGCATGCCTGGAAAAATCTTAAAGCACTCTGTCTTTCTTTGTCTACAGTATTTGTAAACATGGATTTAAAATGAACTAAGTTTTATATAACATCAAGAAATCCTGTATTAAGTGTTAAGAAATAAAGTAACAACCATCTCTCTGCATCTTAATGTGTTCACGATATCTTCTTTTTTTAAAAAAAAAATTATTGGAGTATAGTTGCTTTACAGTGTTGTGTTAGTTTCTACTCTATAGCTTCTTTTGATGTCCATTTAAATCCATGGCATTTGCAATCTGTTTGCATTAATAGAACATAATTGCAGACTTTTCATGAAATGGTTTGTCTTTTGAAAAACTGTGCAGTAATCTTGGGTGGATGACTTATTGTTGTTCCTGAAAACAATTTGGGAATTCCTAAAAGACCATTCTCAATCAGAATCAACAGCATCAAGTGAATTTACTCAATATTTTCCTTGCTGTCTACTTTTAAGTGCCACATTTCACTTAGCAAAAACAATAATATTTTTAAAATAGTAAAGAAAATTCAAATATTTTAATATCATTTTCTTCTTTTATATTTTCAGCTATTAATTAATTCTATATAACCTGAAACATAGGTCTTCTTTGGTTTATGAAAAAGAAATATTTCTGCTGTATAAATTTTGTTTTTAAAATCTGCATTGTATTTTGAAGACATTGGACCAGCTACAAATGAAAAAGACAGTATGGCCAATTATTTAATGGAATGAAAAATTATTTTCAGTTTTCTATCCACATTTTTTCCTCTAGTTATATATAACTATATTATATGTAGTAATAGCTTATATATACACAGACATTTCTAAATTACTTTTTGCTGGTTAATATTATTTGTCAACTTGGCTGGGCCATGGAGTACTCAGATATCTGTTGAAATGCTTTTCTGGGTGTTTCTATGAGGATGTTTTTGGTTGAGGTTAACATTTAAATTGGTAGATTGAGTAAAGCAGATTGTCCTCCCTAATGTGGGTGAGCCTCATCCAATCACTTGAAGCCCAGAATAGAGCAAAAAGACTGAGCTCATCCGAATAGAATTCTTCCTGCCCAACTACCTTTAAGCTACATCATTGGATTTTTTGCTGCCTTCCCACTGAAACTGAAACATCAGCTCTTCCTGGGCCTTGAGCCTACCAGTCTTTGGACCGGAACTACACCATTGACTCTCCTAGGTCTCAGTTGGCTGGTTCACCCTGCAGATCTTGGGACTTGTCAGCTTCTATAAAATGTCAGCCAATTCTTTATTTTATATATATATATATATATATATATATATATATATATATATATATATATATATATATAGGGGGCAGAGAGGGATGTACAAGCATAGATTTCTCTGGAGAACCCTGACTAATACACACTGCATTTTATAATATGACCAGCCTGTAACTTAATGATCTATAAGGAATTATGCAGGGAGTCATAGGTATTGGAAGACTGGCTCAAGAAAGAAGTGAGAGAAATATTATTTGATCTTTGATTTCATGTAATCTGCATGAATTCTGGAAGTTTGAGGTATCAGCCATGGCTTATTGTGGAGGAGCAGAAAAAACATATTCTGTGGCTAGAATTTGAAAAGTTTGATATAAGAGTTTACATCTCAATTCTAAAAGCAAGCTCACAAGGTTAATTGCTCAGTTTACTTCTAGAACATCCAATCTTAAGCTTCACATCAATGGTTTCACAATATGAAAAACTAAGGATCTATTTAACATCAATTTTGGCCAAACTTTGGAAGGAATTGAAAGGGATTTACAAAGAAAGACAATTTGGGTCAATTGTTTTATCCATTGCAGGAAGAGGTCTACAATGTGTCTGAAATAGTTCAGTATCATACGGAAAAAGTTGGTGTGCTTATGCCTAGAAATGTACATCAACAATATTTTATAATACCAAGCCCAGGGAGAATGGCAGCAGTGAATGATGTGTCCCAAAAGGGATTCCAACAGGACCCTGTATGGAATAATTTGCTGTTGGGACTGTAAAAGGCTGATGCAGGGGCAAGGAGCAAGGTAGAGTTGTGACCTTCAATAGAAGCACTAGGGACATGAGGGAACAGTAACTATTCATATTCTGAAGGGGTAAAAGAGTAGGAAATGAGAGTGAACTAGGGGGTGCAAGGAAGTGGTGAGAGCTGGGATCCTGCTTAGCACAAATGATCTTTCCTCAGACTTAAACTGAGGGCAGTCAAGGGAGTTGGCCAATTTTTCTAGCTTGGGGTGTTGTACTAACTTGGTTTTTTTATTCCCTGGGCTTTGTGTGATTCAGTGAGATTTCTATACACGGAAATACCATGAAGGCTATTTTTCCGCCTTTTTTTTGAGTCATGAAGCTTAAAAATCTGTACATTTTTTATTCATTATATTTATATGTAGGAAACTCAGGTGGATACACAGTGGATTATAATACTGAGTTTCATGATTCTCCAAAGTGAGGAGATGGTGTCAACCCTTCTCAAGTATATATAAGGGAATAGTTATGATCCTGACAAAATGTTTCAAGCCCTAGTGGTCACCCATGCACTTTCTGGTTCACTTTAGTTCTTATTTGCTGCTTCTGGCCTTGCTACTTGCCATCAACGTGTTGGCATCCTGTTCTTAAATAAAGAATCCATATACCTAGATTAGATAGAACTTAGTCTTTCCTGTTTACTGGTTTTAGTAATTGAAGATTTGTAAATTGATTTTTCCAGAAAGTTTTGCTTTCTAACATGATTGTGTTTTTAGGTTGATAATAATATCTTTATCATACTGGTTTTCTTTGGAATTCTGCAAGTACAAGAGATATCTTTTAACTTTTACTTGAGTCACTTTGCTTGCAGTCTTGGGTAAAAAATTTTTAATAAATGATTTCTTATAATATAGATGTAAGACTGTCATTATGCTTACTGTGCAGTATTATATAATTTTATTTATCTTTCCCACTCATCTTACTAATTCAGAATTTTTTTAAACAATTCTCTGCCTGCTATGACATAAATCCTCCCTAAGTGCTGTGCAAAATGTGGCTTGGTGGTGCAGTTGGAGGGAGAGGCAGATAGTTGTCATAAACAACAACAAGAACAACAAAAACACTTAGGAAATGACATACAATTGCTTATTTTAATTTAGCCTCCAGCATCTTCCGCTTATAAATAAAACATCAATACCAAAACATGTAAGAGGATATAATCTCACATTTTTTAAAAAGAATAAATTTAAATTATATAATTATTCTATATCTTCCTCTTAATTCTCTGTGACTTGATGAAAACTTTGTCATTGACTGGTGATTTTTCAAGATTATATTGGGAACCACTGGCTTAAAGAGTAACATTGACACTCAGAATCGTGACATTCTTGCAGACATTGAAAATAAAATACATTTGTGTTGTTCCGAGCATTAACCACCCACCTCAAGAATCTGCTAAATTTAGAGAGAAATGACTCAGTGGACTTTTATGGAGCCAACTTACTGTCAAACCTAGCCTATCGCTTTAGTGCATGTTATGATTCTATATACTATACATATGGTAGTATAAGATCGCTATCTGTAGCTTGTTCAATAGAATGAGAATATAAGGTTGCTGGGAAAATATTTTCAGAGTTGTTATATTTTAGAATAAGGATATGCTTAAACATGCATTAATATTTTAAATATTTAAGATTTAGAAAAAATAAATTGCACCTTAAATTGTATTAAGCTTTTTTCTGTGATTATGTAGTTATATGTCACATAGTTGATGTTCACTAAATAATATCTCATACTCTCTTCTCTGAACCTGTGTTTTTTAACTAATTTATTAGCAAGATTCCATCATTGCTAATCAAATGTAAATTCAATACATCTTGTTCATCGCATAGGTTTCATTAAGAGTACACTGTTCAAATTAGATTAATCTGAAAAATTATTATTTCAAACAGCATGCCATGAAAGGAATCAGTCTCCATAAATATCTCTTTGAACTATATATTCTCATTGGCCAAAAGAACTTCTTAATTTTAGCAAATTAAGTTCTTAGATTAATACCCTTTATAAATTAAGTAATAAATTGCTTTTACAATGCATTGGGTTGCAAGCCTTGTTTCTACTCAAGAGGATTTTAATTGTATTGCAAGTTAGAAGTGCTAGGAGTATTGTGAGTCAGTGAAATCTATACATGTGATTATAATAATGTAATTTCTTCTAGGAGCCAGATGACTCCTTATATAAAATAATGAGCAATTACTGCTTGCTAATAGTCACTTGTTACGTATTATTATTAGAATGTCTGCAATCAAAATGGAATATGTAAAACATTTCCAGCCTTCAAAAGTATCAATTTAGAGCAACGTATAATCTTTCTACTACACAAATGCACCCCTGAAATTTCAAAAAAAAAAATTGGTATATGCTTGCTGTCAGGAACAATATAGTTACTAGGTTAATGCGTATTGTTGAAATAGATGCTGGATATGCCTCTCAGATTCCTCCAGCTTCCAGGAGTTTTGATTGCTGAAGGTTCAAAACTGAGGCCATCTCCAGAAATAGCCTTTCCCCAATATTATACCCCTGTCCTGGGAACAGCCTACTTCTAATAACTGATCAGTTTGTACAAAGCCTCAGCCCCCTTGTCTCAAGTCATGATATGTTTGAAGAATTATCTCAGTTTTAGATTTTCCTAAGAGATAAACTGAGGCCCTTGTTGCAACCATATCTCAGTTCAACCCCTGCCCTCCCGCTAATTCTCTTGTAAGATTGATAAAGAATGTTGATAATATTATGTTAATTAATATTAACATATTATTAACATATTCTACACTTGGGAATACTACTCCTACCCATTTACTGATTACAATGGAAAAAGGCCATCTTTGAGTGGGGCCCAGATATGGAATGGCTGTACAGCAGATTCAAGCTGCAGTGCAAGTGGTCCTGTTGCTGGGTCATCCAAACAAGTAGATACTAAGGAATTAGAGATGTTTGTGGTAGAAAAACATTTTTATACAACAGATTTATACGCCATTCACAGATGGTGCTCGTACATGCTCAGCCATGAGAAAAATACCATGGGGCACAGGTGACCATGCAGCCATACCAGCCTTCCTGAGCTGGGTCCTGTGAAACCCAACAACAAATCACATGGTTCCTAGATCCAACAGCTGTCTATTCCAAAACTGAAGGAGTACGTTTGGAATTGGGCAGGATCAGATTAGGAGTATAAGTAATTTGCATTAAATGGCTCAGACTTCCAGTTTCTCCACCACTGTTGCACTAGCTCCTGAACTTAGCTCAGCCCTCTGACTAGTATTCAAGGGCTTACGAAGTGTTGGAGCCACCAAAAAGGTATTCTGCATTACATTACATTATAACAAGGGACTCAAAGAGTGTAGGGTATGCGGCAATAGAAAAATGGAGGCACGGGTGAAGAGCTAGGCTGGAGGTGACACCCTGTTTAGATGAAATACTATTAGGAACAGTATACACATTAAATCAATGTCATTATTTGGTGTCTACGCTCATTAAATAGAGCAAATAATCTTTAGAAACAAGAGATAAAAGTAGTAGTGGCTCTGTTTACCATCGCTCCCAGTGACTGACTTTAGGAATGTGTGCTTCCCATCCCCACAGCTCTAGTCCCTTCAGATCTGGAAGTTTAGGTTCCCCGTGAGGCTACGCTTCAACCAGGGTCCACAGTCAGAGTCCTATCAAACTTTAAGCTATGGCTGCCACGTCACATCAGTATCCTAATGCTAAAGACCAGCCGGGAAGAAAGGAGTCACTATCCTGGCAAAGGTAATTGATTTGATCATTGGAAGGAGGCAAGGGAAGTTGCTGTTAAACGATGGTTTGAAGAAAAATTATTTGACGCCCAAGTGATCCGTTGGGTCATATGTTGGAACTTTACACAATTTTTAAAAAATAGCTTTAGTGAGATATAATAACCATAGAATTCACCTATTCAAGCTGTGTGATTCAGTGGTTTCGGTGTAGAGTAGAGTACATTATTATTTTTGATTGTAATTTTATATGTGTATACATTTGGTCATCCAGCTGTTCTAGATCAAATTCAGTGTCACTCACAGTGTTGTGCAACCCCCCCACTCTGTTCCAGAAGCTTCTGTGTTACCTTCCCACCAATTCTGTTAAGCTGTTATGCAGTAATCTCCACTCCTGCCTCCCCTCATACCCACTTTCCTCATCTAATCTACTTCCTATCTCTATGAATTTGCCTGAATGTTTCATATAATTGGAATCACGCAATGTTTGTCCTTTTTTCTCTGGTTTATTTCAGTTAGCGTCATGTTTTCAAGTTTCATCCATGTTGTAGCATCCCTTTTGATGGCTTAGTAATATTCAACAAAATGTGGTATATACATTTTTTATATTCATTAATCAGGATACTTGGGTTATTTTCACCTTCTGGCTATTGTGAATAATGCTGCAGTGAACACTGACATTCAAATATCCATTTGAGTCCCTGCTTTCTTTTTTTTTTCAATATCTACAAAAAGAGTGCGTTATATGGAAATTCTGTGTTTAGCTTGTTGAGGTTATTACCCCACCAGGTAATATCTCTTAACCAGTGGAAATGGTAGTTGAAGGTAAAGGGCCTCTAGAAAGAGTGATAGAGGGGGAACACTACGAATATTGTTTATGGCCCTAAGACCAGCTGAAGTCAGAGGAGAAAGGCTTGTGTTAGTCTTAATAGCATATTTTTTACTCCAGGAAAAGAGACCTGGAGGATCTATTTCCAGATGGAGTAAACTTATCACAGGAAACAAGTGGATCTAAGTGGTGCAGGGGGTGGACTATAGTGGAGGTTATGGTATAGTACTACTGAAATCCCCATTCAGGATGGGGACACCTGTTACTCCAGATGCTGGGGCTGATAGCTGCTGATGTCTCATGGAAACTTCCCTCACCAGGAATTGCCCTCAGTCTAAGGAAGCTGCCTCATACACCCTTACATTGCCTCAGTGGGAAGAAACTTATATCCAATGCAGTTAAAACAGGGCTATAAAGCCCCAGTACCTTTCCTCAATTTGGGGCATTTCTGAAGGGCCTCAGCAGCTTGAGAGCTCTTCTTGATATCAGCTCAGGCCTCTGTTGCAGCTGTATCATAGTTTAATTCCTTTTTCTGACTAGTTCCATTTTTCTTTTAATTTCTACAGATATTATTCCTGAAAATACTCCCCAATACATTTTCATTTCATTGACTGTTTCCCAGGTAACCCGATCAAAAATTATTGGTTTAGAAAAACTGACAATAGAATAGCAATAACTGAAGACTAAAACAGGTTGTTGGCTCAGTTATATCCATGGCTTACTAGTCCTCATTTGCAGTGGAAATTCAGGTTCCTTGACATTTAAAATGTATATTATTTTCAGAGTGATGCTTTTTAAAAAAATTCTGATAGTGCAAAGAATTCATTACCATTTGCATCTATGGAATAAAATGGATAGTGAAAATTGTAAACAAAATCAAAGCAAAGCAATAACTGAAGAAAAAATAATAGTAATGTATATATACAGAATATGTAAGAATAAAATGTATGACAGTAATAGTACAGAGGATAGGGTAGAAATAATTGAGAATATGTGCTTATAAAGTGCTTAAACTACACATGAAGTGGTATGATATTGTTTGAAGGCAGACTGATTAAATAAGAAAATAAATTTTAAGCCTGGGGCAACCACTAAAACATTAAAACAGGCATAATAGTAGGTCAATAGTGTAGATAAAATGTAATTATGTAAAATGTTCAATTAATCTAGAGAAGGCATAAATAGAGGGGGAAAATACCTGGATACCATTGGAAAAATAGAAAACAGCTGGGAATCTAATAGATTTTAATCTAATTATAGTAATAATCACATTAAATATAGGTAGTTACAAGACATTAAATAACAAATGTTGATAGATTGAATAAGTAAAGAAAGAACCAATTTTAAGCTATCTACAAGAAACCCACGTTAAATATCTGGGCATAGGGATGTTAAAAGGAAAAGAAAGGTATACTAATATCTTATAGACTAGATTCAGAAGAAATGTTACCAGGAATAAAGAGGGACATTACATAATGATAAAACTATCAATTCTCCAAGAGAACATGACAGTTTTATATGTGCATGTATCTAATAACAGAGCTATAAATAATATAAAGCAAAAACTGATAGAGCTGAAATAGAAATAGAAAAATCCACAATGATAGCTGGAGATTACAATACTTCTCTATCTGTAATTGATAGAACTAGCTGCCAGAAAATCAGTAAGGATTTAAAAGAATTGAATAACATCACTGAATGAGACAATTGACATTTATGGACCACTTGCCTAATATCAGCAGAATGTACATTATTTTCAAGTACCTATGGAACTGGACCAAGGCAGAGCATATTGTTGGCTATATGACAAGCCATACAAACAAAAAGAATAGAGGCAATAAAAGGTAATTTTATGACCATAGAATTAATCTTATAATTAATAACAGGGTTATTTGGAAATTCTCAGATATTTGGAAATTAACCAGTAAACTTCTAAATACCTTATGAATCAAAGAGCAAGCTTTTTGTTGTTTTTTTTTCTTTTTTTGCGGTACGCGGGCCTCTCACCGCTGTGGCCTCTCCTGTTGCGGAGCACAGGCTCCGGATGCGCAG
Organism: Lagenorhynchus albirostris; assembly: GCF_949774975.1. Classification (NCBI taxonomy): domain Eukaryota; kingdom Metazoa; phylum Chordata; class Mammalia; order Artiodactyla; family Delphinidae; genus Lagenorhynchus; species Lagenorhynchus albirostris. Next base: position 141,500,776 of record NC_083098.1, on the reverse strand, counting down.
GCCCAGCGGCCATGGCTCACGGGCCCAGCTGCTCCGCGGCATGTGGGATCCTCCCGGACCAGGGCACGAACCCGCGTCCCCTGCATCGGCAGGCGGACTCCCAACCACTGCGCCACCAGGGAAGCCCAAACAGCAAGTTTGAAGGGGTTTTAAAGAAACAAAATTTGAGCTAATTGAAAATGAAAATAGAACATATCGAATATTTGTGTAATCCAACTTAATGCTTAGAGTGGAATTTATATCATTAAACTTTTATTTTAAAGAAAAGTATAAAACAGTAATTTAAAATTTTACCAATAAATACATAAATAAGCAAATGAAATTCAAAGCAAGCAGAAGAAACCATAAAGAATTAAGGAAAAATCAATGATATAGAAACCAAAGAAGCAATTATACTCCAATAAAGATGTTAAAAAGAAACCAAAGAAAACAGAAAATAGACAAACTCAATGTAACAAAAAGCTGCTTCTTTGAAATGAGTCATAAAACCAAATGAATTTTATGGATGAGAAAATTAAGATTTGGAGAGATTAATTCATTTACTGAAAGCCATATAGAAGCAGAGAGAGAGTCCAAATCTAAATCTTTCTTAATCTACACTCTCCTCGCCACTACTTTGAGAGGTCACATAATTTGTCTTGGTTCATTTAAATAAAACAAGACTCTAAGATTCTTCATTTAAATAAGAAATCTGACTGTGTTTTTATTTGTTTCCTCCATGTATAGAACAGGTAGATATTCCAATCCCATCTGACCAAAGAAGCATGGCAAAGATATATGCCTTTGAGAAATCAAAGGTGCCAATTTAAATGTTACTGGTATGATAAAGTGTTATTAATTACGACAGTCCGTTGTTATTAATTAATCAGTCCGTGGTTCAGAGTTTAGTTACGCAGGACTGAATAACATTCTCCAAACCTTTGGTGTCATGTAAGACTTACTTAATAGAAAATTACATGTAAGGACACTTTATTTTTCTATAACTGAGTATTAAATGTTTTTCTTTCATTTGTCAGGGACTGGAAAACATTCGATCCTTCTAATTTTGCTTAAACTTCTTTCATGCACAGTTAGAAGAGCTTGCAGTTTCAGATCCTTAATCACAAAGATAGAGAGCTCTCAATGTCTCTGCAATTTCTCAAAGTTCAAACTTTATGTACTTAGTCATCATTAATTGTTTGTTTATATCTATAACTGCAGCCTAGCTTCACAAGATGCTAGAATTTGTGTTTTGCTAAGTTGCACTTTACTGTACAAAATGATGATTACAACTGCATTTTATGCCAGTGAGAGACTCTCTTAAGAGTGCTGTCTGATATATGCTGTGATAAAATTTGGGTGGCGGGTGTTAAAAGCCATAATGGTTTTTAGTGGAAAGGACAGATTCATGACTGAGTCTAGCCTCAGAAAGAATCTTTCTGTTTATATCTTCATGAACTTTATAATACTAGCTAAACATTCCCTGACTTGAGGCTCATATTTTTATTTTCTATTTTATGCCTAATATAGGATAAGTTACTGTATCTTTTAGGTGGTTTCTGTAGAAAGGGTTAAGAAAACTAAAACTGGCTTAAAAAGGGAACTTACTTGTTCACATTAGTAAGAACATAGAAATAGAACTAGCTTCAGGTGGAATTTGAATGTGAAATCTTAATATCACCAGATCTTTGTCTTTTTCCATTATTTCTCTTTACTTATCTACTCTAAGATGGTTTTATTTGTAGCTCAACATAATAGTTGCCAGTGATGATGTGGCTATATCATCCAGGCCTCAGATCGGGGACAACAAAAACAAGAGTATGTATTTTTAGTCAGTTCCCCCATATGTCTAATTATTAATATTAATTAAACCAGTTTAGGTCATAAGCTTATCCCAGAACCAGTGGGTGTGGCCAGGAATTATATTGTTTGGCTTTGTCTGGGTTCCATTTCCCCTACTACACTCAGTGTTATCTGAGTCACAAGAGATGAGAGTGATGAAAGGTTTTCTGTTTGTTTGTTTGTTTCCTAAAGGAAATTTGGAAGTCCCAAAGGAAGAGAAAGGAGGCACAAATAATAACCATACACTGTAACTACGTATATGAAAAAGATAGCAGGATGATTTGGGAGAATTGTTTTCCTTTCCCATTTCCCATTGGCAGCACAGCTTCCTGCGTGAAGCAACCCTCACAGCGGCGTATTTCAGATGGCACGCCACTTAGCACTGCTGTACTGACTACTCTGGGAGGCAGTTATAACGGGAGCAGTTCTTGGAGCTACTCTATTTCTGTGTTTGCTAACAGGAATTCAGAGAAGGCTTGCTCGCCCGATGGGGAGACAAATGTCTTAAGAATTAAGAGGAACTTTATATTGATGTTTTAGAGACAACTGCAGTTTTCTTGCTTAGAGAGGTTAAAAAGGGAGAGCTGCCACTCAGTGCTAGCTGAAAGAGCATTTGGATTATGACATGCTGTGCTCAAACTGCAGGAATAGTGAAGGGTTTGCCAAGAAAATGGGCTGGCCATTGGGCATCTCAACCCAAATTCAACATTTCTGTTCAGAAACCAGTGTCTTAAATCAATAACTCTGCCAATCTGTACCTGCAATTTCCCCACAGTTATCTTCCAACACCCACATGGGCAATGCTGAATTTAATGTGACCTGTGACATGGATATTTTTTCTATTCTTACTTATCCTCCCTAAAAAATTATAATTGCTCCCTCAGGGAATCATTCAGGATGTTCTTCAGCAATTCACCCCTAAAAATGATAGGCTATTTTCAAGCTCAAGTCCAACACAATAAAATGCAATATAATGTATAGTCAAAAAGACTTGCTGAGAATTGAAATAGGTTGTTTAACGGAAAACTGTGACCCTAGATCTCAATCTCTCCTTGCTTTACTATCTTTAGAAACTAACTTTCTATGAAACTTTCTCCTAAATGCACATTCTTTTCCTATTTTTACTCTCATTTTACAAGTTATCAAAATCTAATTAATTATAACAAAGACTTCTGAGACCACTGACTTTATGCTTTTTGTCACTTTAATTGTATGTATATGTTTACTTGGTCATTGTCAGTGTGTATACACCAAACAGTTCCCTTTCTAGTGTTGATGAAGCAGCTGAAATGTCATCACTGAATTTTTAATACTTTGTTCTTTTAATATTCCATCTTTTCAACAGCAAATATAAACATTTTGGAGATAGTTGAAAAGCTGAGTTGTCAGATCTATACAACTCTCCCATGTCAATGTGTTAGATCCTATTACTAATATATGGTTAAAATGGATGAGGCAATACCCCAAGAGAAAGAAGAGGAAAATGAAAAGTGTGAAATGAGTTCAATATACGTATGGAAATTCTCTCATTTATAAATCGTACATCTCTACCTATGTTAGGCAGTGAAAGATGTTTATGTTTTAGTACTGTCCAACTGTTGTTTGAGATTCTAATATAATTTCTGCAAACCTGCCACATTACGTATCTTGGAAACCAAAGTAAATTCCCTAATATGTGAAACTACCATTTTGTTGCAAGGTGGGGATGGAATGGGGTGGAGATTGTGATATGAGGTTGAATAATTAAAGTTTTCCTTTACCCATGATCCTAGGGTTCGAAAACAAAATAATTTAGTGACTTGGGAATGTAGATGATGAAGTGGAAATATGTCATTTGCCAAAATGTGTATAAGATAATTTAATATAAAAAAATAAGTAACAGGCAGGTATCACAGCCCCAAAACTCAAATTTAGAAAAATTATCAGTTTTCTCACTCTCTTAAAAGTCAATTCAACACAACTCCAAAGCTCCTTTTCCCCAAGGTATTGGAATCTCTATAACATTAAGGGTGTTAACCCCTTCTCTCCTTTCTGAAAGTCATACAAAATCCAAGAGAACCCATAAAATTGGAAAGGCCTCTAACAGTCAGGTTTTAGAATCAATGACAGTGTCTTAAACTATTAATAGATGATGCAAGAAAAAGAAGTTCTACTCTTGCACAAGCCAACACACAGCACAGCTTGAAGGATTGGGAGAGCACTGTCCTTGTTATCTTGAGTAGGATTTAGAATATATTTTGCTACCGAAATGATTATAATCCCACGATAGCTCATTTAATATGGAACCTTCCTAACATATGAAGTAATATCAGCCTTGTTTTATTTCCATATAATATGCAAATCTCAGAGTTGGACTAAATTACATAAGCATATGTTCTTCCAAATAAATTAAAAATTTGTATCAATATGCATTAAGTGAGTCTGAAGGACACAAATATGTTTAACAAATTAATATTGGGATATAAACTCAATATGTTTTATTTTTATTTAGTTTTGAATACCTAGGATTATGCAGGGTGTGATAATTATATAAATATATCTCCCTTTGGTTTACCACAAATTATAATAAACAGGGGATTACTATTAGTATGGAATTGCTCCATTATATTTGTTGTTAATGTGTGCATACTTAATACCATAGACATTTATTTTAGGGTTAAAATAATCACATTACTTATTGATAGGAGAATTATTTATCCCTAAATCTTTTTTTTTAAAAAAAAATGTCTGTTAATCTAATCTAGCACTTTCTTTTTAGTTTCCTCTCAAGGGAATCTTTTACGTATTAGACTTCCTTGTTATTTATTTGCTATAAGAAATTATCAATTTGAAGAAAAGCTTTAATGTTCAAAATGTTCTCTATTAAAAGTAAATGTCATTATTGTTTATTTGAAATCAGAAAAATAACAATTATTCCAAATTGAATCCAATGATAGTTAAGTGACTAGTCATCTCTTCTTTCCACAGAAAGCATATTTATTGAATCTTAAAGCATTCAGAACAAAAGAAAGTCGTGCCTGAGCACATCTTGGCAGCAAAATATGCAATTTACTTAAACGTTAAGGTCTCATCAGTGATTTCATGGTACCATTAGAGATGCCTGCCTGCAGGGCCACTGTCACCATGCCCAACAAAACAGAAAAATAGAAAATGTCATGCATTTCTACTGTTTGTCTAATTCTCTTCTTATGTCTACTTTTGTTTCTTTTCCTGGATTTCCCAGTAATTATATTTTTTGAGTCCCTAGTCATCTGTCCTCTTGTCACTTTTGCCTCTATATTTTTTCCTTAAAAATCTGAATTTTTAAAATATTTTCCCCTCAAATATTTGATTTTCAGTTGTATGCTCACTGCTTGCTCGCTTCACATTTCAGTTATCTTTACAATATCATTTAAAACATGCATTAAGTTTTTTCTTAATGTTTTTCATTTCTAGACAACCTACCCAAGTATTATTGAGCATTCAGGCTTTTAGCAGTCTTATTCTGTTAAATGCATAAAGAAGGAAATAATCTCCTACAGAAAATGTTGCATATATGGCTAAGTTTTTCCTTGTGAACAACCTAAAGTTTTGATATATATTATAAAATTTCCTTTATGAAATTTGAGTCAATTTACAGCTTACTTAACATAGCATAAAACTTATATAATTTGTGTGCTTGGAAATTTGTTGGGCAAAACAAAAGCGGTATTGTTTCAACTTGCATTCCTGTAAATACTACTGGTTTGAGTAGTTTTCCTAATATTTTATATGCACAGGATAGCCAAGAACATCTGCAGTCATATGAGAGACGGTAAAAGCAGGGTCCGGGTACTCAACTGTACAGTTATGAATTATACTTAAACCAAGGCTAATTCTGAGTTCATTTCTGCTCCACGGATTTCCTAACTTATTAAAAATACTGTATTTTACTCAAATGAATACGACATTGTGTTCTACCAAAATTTGTATCTACCCCAACATTGTGATTTTGCTTGGCCATTTCACGTTATCCACCTGCAGCCATATATTCATATTTTCCTTGTCCCCAATCATGTTGATGAAATATAATATATTCTATTTATTTTATATTCTTAAATAGAACAAAACCTAAAGATTTTGCAATGGGTCCTATCAATTTCCAGTTCTTTTGTTATTAAGGTACCAACTCAGCATGGACTCTGCTATATAAAACATAGAAGACCCAGCAGATCAGGGCCCTGTGTCACCTAGCCAGACCCATGTGGACATGAGAGGATTCCTCCCTCCACTCCATGGCTCAGCTGAAGCTCTGTGCTTTGGGGGATCAGGCTTCCCCAGTGGCTACCGGAAGGGCTGGAGAACACAATTCTGAAATGCAGAGACTTAGTGCCCACTCCATGGGACAAAATTGACAACTGAGAGCCAGGAGACGGCAAGGAGCTGGAAGTTAAATACTTCTCACTTACTGTGAAGACTGTTCTGAGTTAGTTGTAGTGATCCCTCACCGGGCTGGGCTGTGCATTCTCACAGAGCAGTCTCTAACTCAGTAGTGCGCTACCTAGAAATTTCTCCCCTTTCTTTCTTAACTCACTACCCCTCCTCTCTCATCTCTTGTGGCTTTGAGTCCATACTCCCAATAGATTGTAAGGTTTACAGAATCTATTTTCAAGGTTCCTCAGGCTATGATACTTGGTCACATCCTAATTACTCCTTTGCATATCCCTCAATTCTTTTTTTTTTCATCAGCACGCTATATTTGCAAAATTACAATTCTGATTAGATCCAACTCTGTCTACCCCAAACCTAAACTTGTGCTATTAAAGATAGGTGAAAAAATACATGAAACAAATTTAATTTTCAATTTAAATTTTCAGTTTAATTTAAAAAGTATGTCTGTGTACCTAATTAGGGATCACAAATCTTGTCTTTGCATCTGTTATGACTTGTGACTAGGAAGGTCCGATTAAAGACAGTCCCCTCACGTATATACTAAATCTCATTCTTCCTCATTTACTTACTTACAGACATTGCTCCAGCAAACTTCTCTTTATTTCCTCCATCATCATTATTTTTTTCATAACTCTTTTGGATGTTTCCTATCAGTATGAAATTATTTTTATGTCCCATCTTAAAAAATGGACACAAAACACTTCTTTGAGCCTTTTTACTCTCTAGATGTGATCTTGTTTCTTCTCTTTCAATATAAAATTTGTCTCTAACTCCTCTTCTTCTAGTCCATCTTTAATGCATTCCAATCAGATTTATCCTCTATTATCCAACTGAAACTATTCTTTTTTTTTTTTTTTTTTTTTTGCGGTACACGGGCCTCTCACTGTTGTGGCCTCTCCCATTGCGGAGCACAGGCTCCGGACGCGCAGGCTCAGCGGCCATGGCTCATGGCCCCAGCTGCTCTGCGGCATGTGGGATCCTCCCGGACCGGGGCACAAACCCGTGTCCCCTGCATCGGCAGGCGGACTCTCAACCACTGGGCCACCAGGGAAGCCCCAACTGAAACTATTCTTGACTAGATCAGCAATAACCTTAAAAGTTGCTAAATCTAATAAGCATTCACATGTCATCATCATTCTTGACTTAAAGAGCAGCAGTAACTTATTTCCTCCTCCTTGATATGCTGGGGTTTTTCTTGTTTCTGTTTGTTTTTTTTTTTTAACTTGGCTTTCAGGATGTCAAACTTTCTTTGTTTTCATTCTGTCACACTGATTGCTTCAGCTTAATCTCTTTTGAGTGTTTCTTTTCTTCACTCTGGCTAACACTGCAATCATAAGTTAATGCTATAAGTCCCCAAACCTCAATCATTGACTCTTTTTTCTTTTAAAATGCACTCATTTCCTTGACTATTTTATCTAGAGTCATTAGTTACAATAAATTCTGTATGATGACGAATCTGCTATTTATAACTCCAGCCTAAAGTCCCTATTTGTTGATGTAACTTTCTTATTATCTTCTCCTCTTGGTCAAGTGATAGACATCTCTAACTCAATATGACCAAAACTAAACTCTTGTTTTTCATCTTGAAACCAGCTTCATCCATATCCTTTTCTATAACCATTAATGACAACTCCATAATTTCAGCTGATTATTTCAGAAACAGTTATGCAGTTATTCTCTATTCTGTTTTTCTTTTCACACCACATATGAAGTGAGCTAAATACAGTTGATTCTTGTATTCACCGTAATATGTTCCATAAAACTGCTAAAAACATTTTATTATCAAATAGTGAACCATTGCTCCTAGGGGAAGTACAGAGTTAAGCTCCTGTAAGCCTCTGGTCACAACATTTTTGCCCACTGATCAATAAATTACCTTGTTTTATGTGTGTTTCTGTTTAAAGACATCTTATTTAATATATATTGATTAATTAACATTGAACTTAGCCCAACAGCACAGAAACTCATACCTGAGCAGCGTTTATCTAACACTCCTATTTTCTCCAAAAAGTACATCTTAGCCTTCTTGCACTAAGGAACTCTCGATAGCCTTCAGCACTACACTTGGGGGCCATTTTAACAGCAAGATTACAAAAAAGAAGCACAAAAATGTGAAAACTGTGGCACGAAATAGATGGTGAAAACAAGACATGTTTATAGTATGATAATTGAAACGAGAAAGCAGAGCATTGCCTTGTTTGACCTCAGCTGGAAACCTGCACACAGTGCAACTCTGAGTTTGTGCAGCTCTGCCCTCAAACACAAATGATTGCAAAAGCATCCTCAGCATTGATTTGAATGTTGCAAACAAATTTTAGTGAGCAGGCAAATTTGTAAATATGAAATCTATGAATAGTGAGGATATACCGTATTTTGAAATGGTACTTTCCAAAAAGAACTAGAGTGTGAGCATTTATTACCAGTCCAAATTATAATAGTCTTCCACCTGTATTATTCAGACTCCTTTACTATTCTCCGTGCTTCTGCCCTTGTTTCTTTACTGTCTACCTTCAATATAGCCCCATACATAATGTACATAACTAAAGAAGTTATTTAGTACATAACTAAAGAAGAAAGAAAGGAAGGAAGAGAGAAAGAGAAGAAGGAAGGGAGGGAAGAAGGGGGAAGAAAGGAAGGAAGAAAAAAGAAAGATAGATAAAGAAAGGAAAGAAAGAAAGGAAGGAAGGAAGGAAGGAAGAAAGAAAGAAAGAAGAAAGAGAGGGAGAGAAAGAAAAATAAAGGAAGAAAGAAAAGAAAGAAAGAAAAGAAAAGAAAGAACAACTGTTAGTTATTATGGTAGGGCACTTTAGATTATGAGTCACTCCAATTTCAGACATGCTAAAATTTTAGGAAAAAATGTGTTTCTTAGAGCTGATGAAATCCTGTATATTCCATTTACTTTATATACTTAAATACAACAAAATCTAAAGGATATACAGTGGGTTCATATTTCTATCAAGGTACCTATGTAATCCACTTGTTTATCATGACCTAAGAAAGCATGTCTTTTCCCATGACATTACCATATGATGCCTACATCTTGTTTCAATGGTTTAAGTACCAGTGAAGTGTCTGCCTTTTCTTATGTTTTTACCAGAGTGTAGAATGTGTTTGCCAGTTGTTTCTATGGAAATACTTTTTTTCTCATCAGTATTTTTTGAAACAATGCTGTATGTGGCTGTGTCTTACTCTTGTTTTTATATATCTGACTTGAGGATTCTGCATCTCTTTTTGTCTGTATTCTCTTTACAGAAAGAATTGTAGGTACATATAAAATGTTATCTTTTTAAAAATATTTGAGAAAATTACTCTCTACTTAAATAGAATTTGGTAATCTTTATCACCAAAACAAAAATTCTGTTTAATACCTGTTTGGCAGCAGTAACTTCTGGATTACATGCTGTCAAAAAGTTCATGGCCAAGTATTATATGTACTGTACCATTCATCCTTATTCCTAAGGCTGAGTTAAGTCAGAACTCATGTATGTAATTCACATGTAATCATTTAGTGAAACAAAAATTTCATTTTTAGTGCCAGTTTATGTCAAATATTATTTGCAATTACATCCCATAATCTCTCTGAGATTTTAACTATGATTAACTCCCAATTGCCATTTTTAATGAAGGCAAATTAGTCTTTGGAGGTTGACATGTAAAGCTCCAATAAATGGGTCTCAACTGAATGCAAGAGGCAGAGGGCAAATTTTAGTAGCAATAAATCAATTGATAGAAATACAGCTCCAAGTCAATTAAAGTCAAATAGTAACCTACTTAAATTTGCATAGAGGCTAATAGGCTTCTTGTCTAGAAATTATCTCTTTCAGATAAAAAGACTGATTTTATATGACAGAAGCTGAATGTAACCTGCCTGAACTTATTTGCTCTGTTTTCTCTTGTCTTCTCCTTCCTTTCCTCCCTCCCTTCCTTCCTTTCTGACTTGTCTCCTTCCTTCTTTCCTTCCTTTTCCTTTTTTTAAACATCTTTTTATGTATGCATAGTGGTTAAACACACATGCTCTAGAGCCAGAGAGCTTTGGTTACATTCTGGTATAAATATTTACTATTTGATCTTGAACAAATTGTGAATTTTCCTGTTCCTCAGTTTCCTAATATGCTATTTGATGGTGATAACTTTCTCAAGAGTTTATTAGGATTTTCAGCATTAATGCAAATAAAGAGCAAAGCAAAAGACTTTGCACATAGTAACTGCCCAGTTAATGGTAACTAAAACATTTTACCACAGCAGATAGTATCTGGATATCTTTATACATTTTATCATTTGCATGTAAGTTATTATTTTAAGTGATATAATAATTTTATGAATTAAGTGGTTCATGTTGCTTTAATTTACTCAGTCTTTTGTTTAATTTTTCACAATTTTGTACATTATCAAATCCCCTTTACAACAAAGTGCTGCTAAAAATATTAAATAAGTCAAAGTAATAAAATTTCATAGTTTTATTGACCCATTACATATGATAATAACAATAAGTATTAAGTACTTACCATATGACAGAAACTATGTTATGTGCTTTAAATGGATTTTCTAATTAAATCCTCACAACAATACGATGAGATCATTATTAAGCACACTGCTTGAGGATATATAGGTGTTCTGCAAACTTTTTTTTCTAAATAATTTTATGTGCTTTCTTATCTTTAAATATGTATACAATATTTTTTTAAAAATACCATCTCCATTTCAAATTTTCCTTAGCATACTCATTGCATTATGTACATGTAAATTCAAAAATAAATTTCTCAATTTTACTTAGCTCACAGGTGTTCTTTCCAAATACAATTTTGTGTAGTATTCAGAAAACAGGCAAAAGAGTAATTGTCAATGGTTCCTAAATAGTTAGATTGTACTTATTGTGCTCTTTCTATGTGTTAGGCACTCTGTTAAAGTTTTGCCCATACTTTCCTCTCTATTCCTGCCACAATTCTGTGAAATAAGTCTTGTTTCCATTTTATCTAAAGGAAAGAAGTTGAAAGAATTTGAGTAATGTTCCCAAAAGATGTACAGCTCGAAATAGTCCCAGGTCTATTTGATTTCAAAATCCATGATGTTAAGCATGATATACACCACCAGTCTCAGCCTGAGTTCCCCAGAAACCATCACCTAAGACAAAATTATGTACTACCAATTGATTAGGAAGCATAAGAAAGTATTCGAGGTTGTGTATAACTGGGCATCAGGCAGTTCTTGTGGCATCTAATACATCAGAGGCAATAGGGAAGCCCCAAGATGCAAACCAGCAGTCAAGATGACAGACATGAAGCAGGGAGCTAATGTCAGTGAAACCTATCAAACCACACAGGGCTGCGGCATTGGAGGCTGGAGTGACATCAGTGTCCAATGGCTCAAGGTGGTGTGTACAGAGTGTCTGATAGACCCACTTTTATTTCACTGATGGAGCTTATAGTCTAAGAATTTCAATTTTTAATTTGGATGAAACTTAATTGTGTGACACGTAGGTTTAATGGTGACCAACATAAATTGTAAGCATGAAACCCATAGGCTTACATAGCAAGAAAAAAAAATAAGGCTTCCAACATTCATAACTGGCAATGAAGAAGTGCTTTACATAATACAGGTATTCTGAATAGAGCAGAGAATTTTACTTGAATCATCTGTTGAAAACCATAGTGTTATTTCAAAAAGTATCAACATTAAATTATAAAATATTTGTAATTCACCCTTCCCCTGTGTTCTAAGAAAAATGGGATCTAAGGAAGATATGATTGTTTCCTGGGTAACAGTGGCAATATAGGCTACCTAATTCAATTGACAATTTTTCAGTTGGTAACTAAGGAAAACCAATAATCTAAAAAAGAGAGGGTATTTGTCTTTTCCTGATACTATTGGTGCCTATTTCTTTTTTTTTTTATTTTTCTTTTCTTGTTTTTTTTTTTTAAAACAAATGTGGTAGGAAGTAGGGAACTACAATCAAGCAACGTTTAAATAGTGGACTCAGACATATTTTATTTCTGAATTTTCTTCCAGTTAACAATATAATGAGAAAAAAAAATTGCCTATGAATCTAGGAAACATAAATATATCATGAGCTCTCACTCTATGGTTAGCCACTAGGGAATCTGCAAAATTTGTAGTTACAATATAATATGCATCTGTTAGAATTATTACATGGGGATGTTATTTATCAGCTATTTTATGATTATGCTTTAGTAATCAGATATCTCATTAATTATTTGTACACAAATGATTGATTCTTTTTGTGTGAATAAAAGTTTGCTTTCCAAATTAGTGACATCAGAATTTTTGTCTTAAACTGTGCTGAACTTCTTTTGGCAATGAATTATATCTTTTATATTTTATTATTACAATCCACAAGTGTCACTTTGTATTTGCCAATATTACACTCATGAAATTTGTGAGTAACATTAAAATGTAGTTCTGGAAGCTGTTGTCTAATACCCTGTGAACTAAATTACTAAATAATAGGTTGGTTAATTAAATATTAATGATAAAGGTAGAAACACAAAGCAATAATATGAATTTAAATATATGATCTAAAACGTTAGTAAAATAGACATCTTCTAAGTTTTGTCCCTGCACATAATTTATGTTGTTGATTATTCATTGTAAGTTTCAGGTTTTTTATATATATATATATATATATATAAAACTCTATATAATAACTCTTTAGAGTAGTTATTAACATTTTAGAGTGGAAGAATCTGGGGCTCAAAAAGTTGAAGTAACATTTACAAGGTTATGCATTTAATAAATGGTAGGGCTAGGGTCTTCTGACTCCAAACACACCATTAACTTCACTATACATCACAAGCTAAGATTACACTGTGCTTATGTGGCAGCTTTCTATAGAACAAGTTGCTTTATTCTCCTTAGGTTATATGTTTTCAGCAAGTAAAACACATAAATCCAGAGATACAACAATTACAACAAAAACCCAGTTTGTGCTAGGCCCTTACAGGACTTTGGCATAAAACACACACACACACATAAACACCCACATACACACACACACACACACACACACACACACACACACACACACACACACTTCCAATAAAAACAGCCCCAGCCCTGAAAAAGCTTACAATATTGTAGAAAAAACCAAGTACCCTAGAAATTTGTATGACATGCACAGAGGTTTATGAGAGTGCAGAATGCTAGGAGACCATTCAAAGAAGACCTACTTGGATTGGGTAGATTAAGGAAGGCATGCAGGAAGAGATAACATGAAGATTAGGAGCAAGTAAGAAGTTGCTGAGCCAGTAGAAAAGAAGAGGGGGGTGTCGAGGGTTGAAAACAGCAACAACAACAAAAAATGTCAGCAATGAGAATGCTTTACAGCAAACTAAAAGTATCTATAGAAAGTATATATATCCATATAGAAATTTGAATTGTGTAGTATAAAAATTACATTTTCTCTCTCTCTAGATTCTGACCTCATTTTACCTAAAGAGTCAGATAAAAATATAATGTGACCTGTATGTATAACTGAATCACTTTGCTGTATACCAGAAACTAACACAACATTGTAAATCAACTATACTTCAAAAAAATTTTTTTAAATAAAAACTATAAGATCTCTGAAAAAAAAAATAATGTGACCTATAGAACTTAAAATAATGTGGTTTTTAGTTTCAAATGTCTTAATGAGGAACAGTAGATTTTGCTTCTGTGTTCTTTTAAGAACAAATAAAGTAGAAGTAGAAATGAAAAAAAAAGAACATGTGTTCTAGGGCAATGGAAGAGATGTAGACTCATCTTCAGGTAAGAGAGAGCAAAATCTTTTTTTTTTTTTTAATTTTTATTGGAGTGTAGTTGATTTACAATATTGTGTTGGTTTCAGGTGTACAGTGAAGTGAATTGGTTATACATATCACTCATTTTTAGATTCTGTTCCCGTGTGGGCCATTACAGAGTATTGAGTAGAGTTCCCTGTGCTATACAGTAGGTCCTTTTTAGTTATCTGTTTTATATATAGTAGTGTGTCTATGTCGATTTGCAACAATATGGATGGACCTAGAGATTGTCATACTGAGTGAATGAAGTAAGTCAGACAGAGAAAGACAAATATTGTATATCGCTTATATGTGGAAACCAAAAAAAAGGGTACAAATGAACTTATTTACAAAACAGAAATAGAGTCACAGATGTAGAAAACAAACTTATGGTTACCAGGGGGTAAAGGGGGAAGGGATAAATTGAGAGCAAAATCTTTTAAGCAGAGAAGTGACCTATCAGAAATGCACTTCACTAAGACAGAGGAACTGAGGATAGACTGTTGATAGTTCAGAGGAGAGTAATGGTGCAAAGCACTCACGGGGTAGCAGTAGCATAAAAGTAGGCTCTTATCTGGGCCTAAGATGTAGATCTCATTAGCTAATTGTAATAAAAAACACACATATTCCACTATTTTACATATATTAATTCATAGTATTTATTCCTTATTACAACCCTGGGATTACGCACTTTTTATACACTTTCTCTTGTGAGAAAACTGAGCCACAGAGTTTAAGTAACTCGCAGAGGTACCTCCAGTTTATGAGGGAGACACAGAAATTCTAACTCAGGAGGCTGGCTCCAGAGTCTGTGCTCTCAACTCCTATGCCGCTCTGCTTCTCTGGATGATTGGTGGTTTGGGGGTAGTTGTACCACACTGAGCAAATCACACAGCTTCTTGTGTATCAGTTGCCTTGAATATACAAGTGCATATGACCATAATTATTTACCTGACCATTGTGTATTTTAAGATTGGGGGACAATGTCTTATAATCAAAATTAGATTTTACTAATAAAAAGATAGTTTACTGATTTATTGCTTTTTAGTCATTTAAAAAATATCTCAAGCACTCACTGCTTGTACTTGTATCACAAGTACTCAAGCCCTACTCATTCTAAGAAGCTTTCTCTCGTTGCTACCAAATATCACTCCCTTCAAAGGAGTCCATAGTAGCACTCATCTGAAACTCAATTGTAAACCTTTATCAAATTTAATTTTTACAGGCAACTTTTTATTTATAAAGCTTAACTGTAATTCCCTTGAAAGCTTAAAATCTAACTTTTGTTTTTGAGAGGTTCTTATTTAGAGATCTAATATGTATTTGTTAGAAGAAAAATTCTAAACAATTCATTTTACTAATAGTATAATTTACTGTAAAGACAAGAGAAGTGACTGGAGGTTCACCAGTCAACACACTGGTCACTTAAGGAAATTCTTTCTGTCACTGATATGCTAGTAGTTGATAAATGTTACTGACAGCCATTATTCTAGCAGTATCTTTGATTATCCAGCATCTATATATGAATGTGTATATGTATGTATTTATGAATCTAAACTACATATCTATGTCTGTGGCAACAAGTAAATAATAATGGTGGACTAAGAAGATACTTCCTGTCCAAATCACACACACACACACACACACACACACACACACACACACACACACACACACACGATATTTCAGGTAGAGACTAAATAATTTACTATATAACAAGAAAGTTTTCATAATTTCTTTAAGTAGAACTCAGCCCAATTTGAGTTGACAAAGATGCTTTGTGTGTGTGTGTGTGTGTGTGTGTGTGGTAAGTGTTTGCATGCAGGTCAACCTGAGATTGACAATACGATATTATCCACAGTCTTGTCATATCTGACTCACATGTATGTTTATCACATCAAGGGCTTAATAAACTTCTCCTTGAAGTGAAAGATCCTGGGTTATAAGTAAGCTAATATGCTAAATAAATATTTGTTGTATTGAATTGAGTTGATTCCAGAAAGAAAAAAGTAAAAGCTGTATCATAATTTAGTATCATTTCGTTTCAGACAAAAATGCAGTAGGTTAACATTTTACATTGTCTTGGTATCACAAATAATTTAAAAAATACCAAGTAAGTAAGTAATTCTGATTTTGCAGATGATTATTTCTAAGTCTTAAAATAAGTAATAAACCTTTAAAATTAGTTATCAGTGTTCCCAGATCCTTAAACTTTATTGAGACTCAGTAGTTGAAGATAAAATTTCTAAAGCTTTAAGTTATCTAAAATTTATAGACCATATTTACCCCTAACGAATATTACTAAAATGTATATCATTCTATGATAAACTTCCTTGATTCATTTTAATCAAGAAATATATCATGAATGACAGAATCAAATATCTCCATGTATTTTATTGGACATGTCTCTTGGTATTATGCTTGCTTATATTAATATTTATTTAATAGTAATTTAAGTTGCCAGAAAAATGGCAAATGCTTAAGTTACATGAATTTAACTTAGTTAATAATTAAGTAATTTAACCAGTTAAATCACTGGTTTACACATGCACAGAACATGCCTACCATGTTTATCACACAAATTATGGATTTTAGAAAAAGTATTTCTTTAGAATAAATTTATAAAAATTAGATGGGCTATGTGAAATGTTTATATTACTGCATTCTTTATGAAAGTGTTGGTTTATTACTTTTCCTCACCATGAATTTATGCAACATAAATAATAGACTCATTGCAATGAATGAAGAATTTTTCACACATTCTATAGAGAATATTTCCCAGTAATTTTATTCATCAGATATCTGATCAAACCTAGCAAGAGTATAATCAGTCAGAATCTTGAATCAATTACACATGGCAACTTTGCTATTCTCCCAGAGCATGCATAAAACTACCATTTAACATTGATAATATTTGAAGTCTTTGGAAAAGCAGCTGCTTGTAAAGGTAAAAAAAAAAAAATTGCTTTTAGTATTTTTTTTTAGGAATTTGTGTACAATTAAATTCATGTAACTTAAGCATTTGCCATTTTTCTGGCAACTTAAATTACTATTAAATAAATATTAATATAAGCAAGCATAATACCAAGAGACATGTCCAATAAAATACATGGAGATATTTGATTCTGTCATTCATGATATATTTCTTGATTAAAATGAATCAAGGAAGTTTATCATAGAATGGTATACATTTTAGTAATATTCATTAGGGGTAAATATGGTCTATAAATTTTAGATAACTTAAAGCTTTAGAAATTTTATCTTCAACTACTGAGTCTCAATAAAGTTTAAGGATCTGGGAACACTGATAACTAATTTTAAAGGTTTATTACTTATTTTAAGACTTAGAAATAATCATCTGCAAAATCAGAATTACTTACTTACTTGGTATTTTTTAAATTATTTGTGATACCAAGACAATGTAAAATGTTAACCTACTGCATTTTTGTCTGAAACGAAATGATACTAAATTATGATACAGCTTTTACTTTTTTCTTTCTGGAATCAACTCAATTCAATACAACAAATATTTATTTAGCATATTAGCTTATTTATAACCCAGGATCTTTCACTTCAAGGAGAAGTTTATTAAGCCCTTGATGTGATAAACATACATGTGAGTCAGATATGACAAGACTGTGGATAATATCGTATTGTCAATCTCAGGTTGACCTGCATGCAAACACTTACACACCACACACATACACACACACAAAGCATCAGCACTAACAAATGGATACAAATATCCAACTACAAAAATAATTTTATGTCATTTATTCTGTAAGTTATTTTAAGGTAAACTATTCCAGGGCCACAAATTAGGTATATATTATTTTCACATATTTTTATGTTTTTCAAATTTAAATCTTCTGCTGGAACGTGGTTTAATGTATAAATAAATTAATACATACATGAGGCATAAATAATATTATTTCTCATGAGATTTATTTAAGTCAGGACTCTGGTTTTGAGTGTGTTAGATATTTCCATCCATCATTTCATGTCTTTACAGTGGCTCCAATGGAAAGCAGCTCAGAAAGTGGGGCTTCTTTTTTTTTTTTAAGTAATTCATAATATATTTCTGGTTTCACATTTTTGAAAAAGATGTTACCTGATGATAACAGGTGATGATAAAAAGTCTGAAATTTAAAATCAAAACTGAGAAGCTCTGAATATATATCTAATTTTCATAATGATACATGTAAAATTTATTTTCTTATTTTGTATATACAGAAAGTGTTAATTACCAACACTGAATGACTGATAGATTTAGTCATATTTCTTTTACCAAATACTCTGGGCAGAAGGTTTATAGCAAATACTTCATTTTGATATGGAAAGAACACAATCCGTTTCTGAATAGTTCTGAATTTATATCTCTAACTAGTCAACAGCTAGTTATTTCACCTTGTGAAGGGGCAATACTTAATAAATATTTTAAAATTTATACTGTCATCACTATCTTAAGAAATTTATGGTATAAAGTTTAGACGAAACAGTGCTGGTTTATGCTTGTTGTCTTAGCATAAATAAACAGTCACTCCCCTGCTAAAACCTTCCAATGGTTTATTGTTACAGAAAAAAATAACACTCAACTGTTCCCTGTAAGATCTGCCCCCTGTCAACCATTCCAACTTCATCTACCTCCACTCTTTTTTCTCATAGCACCTAGTACTACATGAATTACCTCTTTTTAAAAATGTTTAATTATTTCTTCTCACAAAAAACCTTCAAAAGAAGAATCTTATGTTATTCATCATGGTACCCCTAATGTGTAAATTATTGGAATGTAATAAGAATCCAAAGAACTGAAGATGTTGAAATGATTATTTAAGTTGCACAATACAATTGCCATGTTAATAACAGAGGAAGATTGTTAAACATACTTTAAAGACTTTCTGAGTTTTCTGTAACGTTTATAAACTTCCATAAATATGGATGTACAATACATATTTAACAGTAAAGTAAATGTAAGATTCTTACATGCATTGACTTTTATTGTTTCCTTTTGTATTTCTTGTCCTACCACTGTGTGTATGTGTGTGCATGTGCATTTAGAGAGAGACAGACTGGTTGAAGATCAAATTTGAAATTTTTTTAAAATGAAAACTATATATACATGATTTATAATAACCTTAGGCATGCAGATAAAAAGAAAAAACTATTCTACAATTTAAATATGCAATATTGTGTATTTTTATAAGGATTAAATACTTTGTATATATCCGTAATAGATATATGGATAAAAGTTTTCTGGAATCTGTTGCTTAGACATAATAATCTATAATCAATTCATAGTTTTTCAATAAAAAAATAGGAATTTGTATCAAAAGTCATAAACTATTTTTGCCTTTGATCCAGTAATTCTAACAAATCATTCTTCAGTGATTGAAGATGTATGAAAATATTTCTCTCAAAAATACCTATTTAAGTGTAATTTTAATAAGGATGAAAGAAGACAATCTCCAAATTTCCTAAAATAGCAGAAAGGTTAGATGTATTATAATACACCTAACAATGAAATATTACACATATATAATACAGAGATTTAGAAAACTCTTTAATGAAATGGGAAAATATTTATGAAATATATACTATATATGTTTATATTTTAATATTTATGTATATACATATTTATAGGTATCTAGAGAGAGAAATGTGAGGCCAAGAAATAAATCTACCAAAAAGTCTATGAATTGCATGTTTTAACCACTCTAGAACATGGATGCATTTTACATTCAATGGGATTTTATAATCACTGCCAGCCAGTTGAAGTCATGACATAGATGTGTGAAAATCTTCCTTAGCACCTTCTGGTGAAATCACAGAACTGTCAGCATTAAAGCCGCTTAAGTTTCATGAAGTATGGCTTTGTGATTAGACAAATTATTTTCTTTTCCTTTCCTACTTTTACCCATATTTGTCAATTTGTATAATTTTTAAAAGAAAAAATATTAATAAATCCTATTAAAAAGAACATAAACATATAAACACATAAACAAAACAGTAAATTGTATTTTGGAAAATCAAAAAGGCATAAAAGGAATTTCACTAAAATACTACCTTCTTTACTCCTTTACCTTCTTTAATTTTTGAGAAAATTAGTTTTATAGTATAAATAGGATTTTGAGTAAATATACAAGTAAAATTGGTTTTAGATTCAAGTCCTGAATAACCCTTACTACCTATGACCTTGGTGAAACCACCACTACTCACTCTTACATTTTTTTTTTTCTTTTTTCATTTTAAAAGAGAGATACCATATTAGCTTTGGGGAAGTTTGTAAATTAAATCACAGATGTGAAAGTTTTTCAAAATTCTAATTTATAAGTTCTCCTGGTTATTTATTTTGCTTTACATTTATAATTACAATTGAAGTCATTAAATTGAAAAAAAGAAACTATTGTGGATAAATTCTCTTAAGTATGGAAATGTTCTAAACACCTATTTGAAAATGACTCCTGAATCATCCAGACTTTGAAAAGTCAGTTTTCTTTACAGATTTTTGTGGGATAACTTAAGGAACACAAAATTCACCCTTTTAAAATGCACACTTAAAATAGTTTTACTAAATTTATAGAGTTATGCAAGCATTATCATGATCTAATTTTAGAACATTTCCTTCACTAGGACAATTTTCCTCCTGCCCCTGGAGGCAGTCAACCTCCACTCCCTCCCAAAGACCTTGGAAAGCACTTATCTGCTTTGTGTCTTTATAAATGTGTCTTTCCTGTACATTTCATATGAAAGAATTAAGCACTATGTGGCTTCTTTCACTAGATAATATTGTGAGGTTAATACATGTTGTAGCATATATCATAAATTTGTTCTTTTTATTCCTATTTCATTGTATGCGTATACTGATTTTTTTAACTGAAGTATAGTTGATTTTCAATATTATCTTAGTGTCAGGTGTACAACATAGTGATTCATTATTTATATAGATTATATTGCATTTAGAATTATAAAATATTGGCTATATTCCCTGTACTGAATGATATATCCTTGTAGCTTATTCATTTTTTACATAGAACACTATACCTCTTAATCCCCTACCCCTATCTTGTCCCTCCCACTTCCCTCTCCCCACTGGTAACCACTAATTTGTTCTCTATATCATGAGTCTACTTCTGTTTTGTTATATTCATTCATTTCTTTGTTTGAATTCCATATATAAGTGATAACATACAGTGTTTGGTTTTCTCTATCTGATTATTTCACTAAGCATAATACCTTCCAGATCCATCCATGTTGTTGAAAATGGCAAAATTTCATTCTCTTTTATGGCTGAGTAATATTCCATTGTGTGTGTGCATGTGTGTGTGTGTGTGTGTGTGTGTGTGTGTGTGTAGATAGGTAGGTAGGGAGAGAGAGAGAGAAATAAAACACATCTTCTTTATCCATTTATCAGTTGATGGACATTTAGGTTGCTTTTGTGTCTTGGTTCTTGTAAATGATGCTGCTATGAACATTGGGTGCATGTCTATTTTCAAATTAGTGTTTTTGTTTTCTTTGGATATACACCCAGGGGTGGAATTGCTGGATTGTATGGTAGTTCTATTTTTAGTTTTTTTGAGAAACCTCCATAATATTTTCCATAGTGGCTTCACCAGTTTATATTTCCACCAAGAGTGTACTAGAGTTCCCTTTTCTCCATATTCTCACCAACATTTTTTATTTGTAGACTTTTTGTTGATAGCCATTCTGACACGTGTGAGGGGATATCTCATTGTGGATTTTATTTGAGTTTCTCTGATGATTAGTGATGTTGAACATCTTTTCATATGCCTGTTGGCCATCTGTATATCTCCTTTGGAAAATATCTATTTAGGTCTTCTGTTCATTTTTTGATTGCACTGGTTTTTTTTTTTTTTGATCTTGAGTTGTATGAGCTGTTTATATAATTTGAATATTAACACCTTATTGGTCATATCATTTGAAAATATTTTCTCCCATTCAGTATGTTGTATTTTCTTGTTGTTGATGGTTTCCTTTGCTGTGCAAAAGCTTTTGAGATTAATTAAGTCTTATTTGTTTGTTTTTGCTTCTGTTTCCTTTGCCTTAGGAGACAGATCCAAAAAAATATTGCTACAATTTATGTCAAAGTGTATTCTGCCTATATTTTCTGCTAGTTTTATGATTTCTGGTCGTCTTACATTTAGGTCTTTAGTTCATTTTTAATTTATTTTTGTGTATGTTGTGAGAAAATAGTCTAATCGTAGGCTGTGCATTGATATAAACGTCCCTCTTATAGCTGTTTTTGCTGCATCCCACTGGTTTTGGAAAGTTGTGTTTGCATTTTAATTTGTCTTGAGGTATTTTCTGATTTCCTTTTTTATTTTTTCATTGACCTATTGGTTTTTCAGTAGCATGTAGTTTAGTCTCCAGGTGTTTGTGCATTTACCATTTTTCTTCCTGTGCTTGATTTGTAGTCTCATATCATTGTGGTCAGAAAAAAATGCTTGATATAATTTATATCTTTTTAAATTTGTTGAGATTTGTTTTGTGGCGTGGCATGTGATCTATCCTTGATAACATTCCATGTGCACTTGTAAAGAATGTATATTCTGCTTTTGGATGGAATATCCTGTAGATTTCTATGAAGTCCAAATGATCTAATTTGTCATTTAAGACTACTGTTTCCTTATGGATTTTCTGTCTGGATGATCATCCATTGATGTAATTAGGTTGTTAAATTTCCCTACTAGGTGTTATTTTAATAATCCTATCAATGTAATGGATTAGGGTAGGCATTCTCAATGGTCCATGGGCCATTATGGATCTACAAGACAATTTAAGACGTTCTATAAGGATAAAACTCTTTTCCTAGTAATAGTAAGATAAAATTTCCAACTTTCAATGCATTAACATTTGCAATGATGGTTCAAAATCTATAATAGGTAATACCGCAATCATTTCAGCATGAGTCATAGCAGGGGCACCAAACTCTACGTGTAGTTATTGCTTTTTCCACTGCCTTATACCTCCAATGAAATTAAAAATAGATCTCTAGCAATGAATTATGCATGTTTATTATTTTATGAGACCAAATAGGGAGCATGCATAAAGCACTTATGCTGAGTACCAAATTACGTTGGTTGTCTCAAGGAAAAAAACAAGAATATTTTGAGGGCTTAGTTGAGCTAGCCATTTTTTCTTTTTTATGGAATATAACTTTACTTAAAAATGAAATATGATTATTTAGACTTTGGTAATTGAAAGATATTTTTTTTAAGAAAATGAGTAAGTGAGGTTGACAGTTCAAGAAAAACAATTGTCAGTGTTTATTACCAATAATAAATTTTGAGCTTTTGAGTGAAAATTAGAATTTGGAAATCTTGTACCTTCTACTGTGAGCTTGGCAACTCAAACCCTTAACTTTTTTGAAGCAATTGGTAGTGATATTAGTAAATGTGAATATTTCATATTTTATACCATGTCAAAATTTGGAATATTTGTATAACTCAGTGAACCAATATTTTCAAAATAAACAATGCATGATATTGTAAAACTATGCCTAGATAAATGATTAATTCAAAGTGCAAGACAGACTATTATAATGTAAAAGAGTACCAAAGTTTATTGGTATGGTTTCAGATCCCATATTGTAAACAACTTTAAGGAACTTGTTAAATTTTGGTGAAAATCAAAGAAGAACATCCACAATTACCAGTCATTCTTAACTTTTCCAAGTACCTGTTAGTAGTTGATCAGATTTTTCTCCATATACTTCAACCAAAACAATATTTTGAATGCAGAAACACATATGAGAATCTACCTGACTTTTATATTAAGACAGGCATAAAAGAGTTTTGCAAAAATATAAAACAATGCTGCCCTTCCACTACTTTGTTTTAGAAAATACAATTATTTTAATAAATTTCTGTTATTTATACTATGACAATTATTCATAGTAATTAGATTTATTATTGTTATTCTTAAATAATTTCAATAAATAAAAATTTTTAATTTATATTTTAATATTAATATGGGAGATAACGATAGACAAAACCTAAATAAACAAAAGGTTTGTGGGTCCTCAATAAGTTTTAAGAGTGTTAAGGTGTACTGAGAGCAAAAGTTTTGAGAACTGTTAAATTAGATGGATGGTAGAAAGTCAAATTTTTGTCCTGTAATATATCTCATACCTCGTTCAATTCACACGTATCATGTTTAAATTAAATCCCATAAGCCATTACAAAATTTGCAGCTTTTAGGTGACATCAGTTTTCTGTCCCTTCATTTCAAATTGTTTAGAAACTAGGTATTTTTGAGTTCAAATTATTTAACATTCTATTTTATTATGATGATTGCTGTTTTATTCAGGGCTAATAATTGATTTATGGTATCTAGGAAAGAAAAGATGTATATACTTAATTTTAGTCTTCTTGAACTTAGGCAGTGCTATAGTACTATACCATTTGTTCTGCCAACATGGTAAACAGAATGGTGAGGGAAGTTATATTATATCCCTTAGGTGTTTGCTAACAATGAGGAGGTAATGATAGAGGACAGCAGAGAGCATCAAATATTTATGTAGTGCCACTTGTTTTGCCCATTTGGGAAATCAGTGTTTGAACAATCATATTTATAATACCCCAGATCATGAGTCTATTGTGCTAAGAAAAAGAGAGTTTACAGAAGTGGAGACTGAAAACACCAAGTGTATAAAACTTCTTAAAAGTATACATCCTGGAGCTATAAAGAGAGAGGAAACATACCACTAGCAGAAGCTAAACCAGCAATGATCTTCTTGCTTTTCACCTCATACACATTACATGTTCCTTACGGTATTTGATATCCTTCCAACAATATTTTGTAAAGTAATGATATTGTGCTGTGTTATTTAGGTTGTTTGTAAAAATCTGGGCTGAAACGTAAATATCCAAATTGTACAGAGATATAAT
This sequence comes from Lagenorhynchus albirostris, assembly GCF_949774975.1. Classification (NCBI taxonomy): domain Eukaryota; kingdom Metazoa; phylum Chordata; class Mammalia; order Artiodactyla; family Delphinidae; genus Lagenorhynchus; species Lagenorhynchus albirostris. The sequence continues at coordinate 141,475,863 of NC_083098.1, read as the reverse complement.
TTTTTTCAGAAAGTGAAAGTATTCTCTGTAATGAATATAATTTGAATAATTAATAATTATACATACATATCTTCTTTATTTTTAAGAATTCCATTTCACCATTTGTTCTTTTCACTCAGGTTTTATAAATACTTTAAATGTAATTTTCAAATAAGGAATTTAAATTATTAAAATACTTAAATAAAATAATAAAGATGAGAGAGGCCATAAAAAAATACAACAATTTGGATTAATTTATAATTTTAAGGGTAATTGCATTGTCATTTTTTTTAAGGTAGAAAACTGACATAAATACTGGAAAGCCAAAGAGAAGACTGACTATTTGATTTTGGTTAAGGCAAGTAAATTTCAATTTTATACAAATAGCCAATATATCGTTGCATAATTACTTATTCACCTTTTTATATTATAGATTATAATTATGTAGTAAAATTTTTCCCTTTTTACTGTATACTTCTCTGAGTTTTGTTAAATGCATATAGTCATGTAACTGCCACCATAACCAAGCTTTAAAACAGTCTATCAATCCTACCCACTTCCACTCCAGTTCTTCCTTAACCCTTTATGTTCAGAATTTCAACACTCTCAGCCCCTTTCAACCACTGATCTGCTTCCAGTTCCCGTAGTTTTGCCTTGTCCAGAATGTCATATATATGTTATCTTATAATCGAACCTGATCACACGCTCAGATCTTATAGTCTTTAGAGTTTGTTGTCTTGCATTTAGCATAATGAATTTGAGATTTATCCAGGTGGTTGTGTATATCAAGAGTAATTTCTTTTCATTACTGAGTAGTACTCAATTTTGTGGACTTACTATAATTTTGTTATCTGTTCACCAGTTGAAGGAAACTTGGATTACCTCCAATGTGAGGGCAGTTACAAATAATGACACTGTAAACACTACTGCATAGGATTTTCCATGAATGAAAGTGTTCATTTAAGTTTGCTAAAAACTTGTTAGTAAGACTGGTTGCTAATTTATGTTTAACGTTATGAAATCATCAAAATATTTTCCAAAGTAGTTGTACTCTTTTACATTCCCCCAAATATTGTAAGAGAATTCCAGTTGCTATGCATCTTTTCTAATTTAGGGCTATGTTTTATCTTATTTATTAGCATTTTACTCATTCAAATGTTTGTGTAGTATATCTTATTGATGCTTTCTTTTGTGCTGCCCTACTGATGAATGACACTGAACATCTTGTCATGTTATTTTTGCTACCCATAAATCTTGTTGGTTAAGTGTCTATTCAATTCTTTTGCCAAATTTTAATTGGATTTTGTTTTCTTATTCTTGAGTCTTAAAAGTTCTTTATGTATCCTCTGCCAGTCTGTGCCTTGGCTTTTCATTACTTTAATGGTGTTTATCAAAGAGTATTTAAATGTAATGAAATCAAATTTATCACTTTTTTGGGAGATAATGCATTTGGTGTTGATTTTAATAAATGTTTTCATAAGCAAGAATAAAAATTTTCTTCTAAACTATTTATACTTTATATTTAGGTCCTTGATCCATCTTTGGTTATTTTTGTATAAAAGTTTTAGAAGAAGATGTTTGTGACATGGGTATGAAAAAGATTTCTTCCACATAATAACCAAAGGAAAACATGATCTATAAGAGAAAAATTGATAAATTAGACTTTATAAAAATTAAAACATCCTGCTCTTTGGTAAACACATTTGAGAAAAATAACCAAACAAAACACTGACTGGGAGAAAATATTTGTGTATCATATAAAGGACTTAGAATATGTAAAAAACTCTCAAAACAATGATTAGAAAACAAACAGCCCAATTTAAAAAAAAAAAAGAGCAAAAAATGTGAACAATTTACCAAAGAAGATATACCAATGGCAAATAAGCCCATGAAAAGATTCTTAGTATTATTACTCATTAGTGTCATTCAAATTTAAAAAAAAAGATCATATACCACTCACACTTTTTAGAATATTTAAAATTTAAAATGTCTAAAATTAAAATTGAACACAGCAAATGTTGGCAAGGATGTGAAATAACTGCCACTGTTATACACTGCTGGTAGGAATGTAAAATGGTAAATAAAAGAACCTTGAAAAACTGGCTGTTTCTCAAAAAACTGAGCATACACCACCATATGATCCACCCATCAACTCTTGGGCTTCTACCCAATAGAAAAGAAAGCTTGTGTCCATGAAGAGATTTGTACATAAATATTCATGTCAAGTATATTTTTAATAGCCAAATTGAAAAACAATCTAATTGTTCATCAACGTGTAAATATACATGTGTTCTATCCATATAGACAAAAAGTATACATATTATGTAACTCCATTTATATAAATGTCTAGAAAATGCAAACTAATCTATAGTGACAGAAGGCAGATCACTAGTCTCCTGGTAATGGTGGTGCAGGACACAGGGTGGGCCGGTATGGAGGAACTAGAAAGGGGTATGTATAAATTTGGGGAGGTATAGATATGTTCATATCTCAATTGTGGTGATGGTTTCACAGATGTATACATATGTCAAAACTTATCAGATTATACAATTTTAGCGTAAGCAATGTATTGTTTGACCACTATACCTCAATAAGTTTGTTTAAAAAGTGGAATATAGGGCTTCCTTGGTGGCGCAGTGGTTGAGAGTCCGCCTGCCGATGCAGGGGACACGGATTCGTGCCCCAGTCCGGGAAGATCCCACATGCCGTGGAGTGGCTGGGCCCGTGAGCCATGGCCGCTGAGCCTGCGCGTCCGGAGCCTGTGCTCCGCAACGGAAGAGGCCACAACAGTGAGAGGCCCGTGTACCGCAAAAAAAAAAAAGTGGAACATAAACAATAAATGCATACTTATTGTTGTCCAACCACTTTTAGACAATTCTTATTATAATAAGCTAGAATCCTACTAAAAATAAGACAGTTAACATACTCATTTTCTCAATAACCTCATTTTCTCAATAACCAAAGTATTCAAAGTCATTCAATGGCCTAAAACTTCCTACGTCATTAGTTCTCAATATACTGACCCCTAGGAGAAGTTTTTGTTTGTTTGTTTGTTTGTTTTTGCGGTACGCAGGCCTCCCACCGCTATGGCCTCTCCCACTGTGGAGCACAGGCTCCGGACGCGCAGGCCCAGCAGCCATGGCTCATGGGCCCAGCCGCTCCGTGGCACGCGGGATCCTCCCGGACCGGGGCATGAGCCCGCGTCCCCCGCATCGGCAGGCGGACTCCCAACAACTGCACCACCAGGGAAGTCCCCTAGGAGAAGTTTTAGAAATTGGTGAGGGTACCTTAAGGTATCAATGACTGTGGTGATCACCTTGCCCTTAGTGGGATGCTACATGGTCTACAATGTTCAGGAAAGTCCCACAAAATAATTTTTCTCATATTTCCCACAATGTTTGAATTTTCTGCTAGGCATTCATCAAGATAAAAAATCTTGAACGTAAAACTCAACTCTATTTTCTGGATAATCACTAAGTTTTTTTAGACAGTTTTAATATAAAATATACTTTTTAGGAATGTGAATCTCATGCAAATATAAGAAAGTTGCATTTCTGTTTTGTTTAGAATTTTTCCTTTTTTTTTTACCATTTCAAAAAATCACATCACATAAAATAACCCTAGGCATCTGAGGTATCTCAGTTATCAACACAAAAGACTTGCATTGGTTCTGTATTTATAGCTGCCACAGTCACACTTTACAAACAGTGACATCTCTCCTGCATCACTGCATGACTCCCGCATCACTTCTTCTATAGTAGTCATACCTGAGCATTTACCCATTGAAATGGGTACTTTACCCATTGAAATAGTAATTTCACATCAATTTCTTTTTTCTAGTAATGTCACATGTCGCATATTGGGTTCTCAAGAAAAAAAAGTCTTGAGTAGGAATTTAAGGTTTAAGCTGTTTATTAAGTAATATTCTTCAAATACAAACCTGTTGAAAAGAAGAGAATGAAGCAGGACTGAGCAGAGAGAGAAGTAGATCGGTAGAAGAAGTCTAAAAACAACCTAGCCCAATGCCCTCAGAAGTTCTGTGGCTAGAATATCCCCTCAGAGTTGGACCTAATTAGCCCAGGATATTCAGGCCTCTGTTAATCACTGATGTGGACTGCCTTGGTATTCCCTGTGGCTGGAGCCCTGCCTTAAATTTAATGGATTGTGCAGAATATCCAACCTCTGGCTCTCAGCATTTTGCCATTATGATGGTGAATCATTTCAAGACTAGAATATATCTAGTTTGAATTAACGATTTAAAGGAGAGTTTTAAGAAGACAGTAGGTTGTTTACTAGCATGTTTTCTCAGCTAGTATACAATCCTGTGAGTTAAGTCCTCTTTGAGGTAGTGCTTTGCACAGAGTAAATAGTGTTATCTCTGTGCCTGCCTACTGGAGGGTGAAGCTACACATTTCCAAACTTGGCTTAGATTTAGGGGTATACTTTTGTCTCTGATTGGATGTGCAAGTTTTATTCTACAATGGGAATGTCCGGAGTTGGTCCCAACTCAAGAACTCTTGGCACCCATTGCCAGAAGATTGTGATGGGTTGGGAAGTCATATCTTTACTTTTGCTGAGATGGTCTGCCTCTAAGAACAGCTTAGCAAGAAGGATTTTATTTTTCATATTAGGTGAAAGTCCTTGAATCAAAACCCCTAGAGGTTTGTGGAAACAAAGCAACAACAACAACCAAAAAACCCATATTGTTGCCAAATCTTCTGTAAACTATAGAATTAGTCATATATACCTATAATTCCATGAGATCTCAGAGGTATAGAAGACCCAATTTCTGGATCATTTTTAGTAATAGGACAATTTCTAGGGAATTTTATTATGCAGGGCTCCCAGTTAATGTGAGATGCTTATTGATTACTTGGTGTAAAGAATTTAGTTAAATTTTTTGATATCAGTTGCACCATATGCTACATTTAAAGAAATCAACTTGTTTACAATTGATATCTGCACATCCAGTGGTTTCTTACTTATTAGGTATTAAAATTTCACACCCAAGTTGTACAACTGTGGGTTTTATTCTCATCCTAGAATAGGCAGTATTTAGAAGGCATGAAATGCAACGCAAGAAGTTGTTTTGTTTTTCTTTTGTCCTTTTTTACATTTTCTGGTGGAGGTGACCAATACAAAAATGTTACGAATATAATTAAATATTTGGATACCAACTAGCAGTTCACAATGTGTAAAGGTTTGCTCAACCTGTCAATGATACACTTTAAGAGAATTAAAATACCTCTGTGGAAGGATGTCAAATGTGTATGCCTTTCTTGAAGCAAGCATATTGATTGTTGTGTCTTGGATGTGTGTAGAAAAGAAGGTATTAGCAATGTCAAAGGCTGCATTCAAATGCCAGTAAAGGCAGCAAAATTATTCTATTACTATAGGTTTAGCAATGGTCATGTTCTTGTTCAAGCTTTGGTAGTTTATAGTGCAGTGCCAAACAACAATGCCTTCCAGAAAATGATGCATGACACCAAACTACTATAAATCTTGTAAAAAAAAAAAGATATTTTTTTCTTTCTGCAGACCTTAGTTCATTATATGTCTTTGGTAGCTGTAGGTAGTACAGACGTTCTTGGCCATGCATTTGTGTAAACATTCTAACAGTAGGGTTATAGTGGATGTATTCAATCAGTATATTTACATACCTGCATCTGCAGAATATCCATATAAATTACACAGGCTCTCTAAAAAAGAACAAGCATAGTCCATGCAAATGATAACAATAAAAATAACCATTATTATAAGCATGATTATAACCTTGTAAGGCTCAGTATGTAGTAAGCTCACAAAGGTGTTTAGCCTCCACTTGGAAAGGCAGTGGAAAATTGAGTTTCAGCCCTAGTCCTTGGCTCTGTCCCTTGGCTCTGATCTTAAAAGGAAAGTAAGTTCTGCATTTTCACATTAGCTTCTCAGCTTATATGTGTTTCTGTCTCGTGGAAGTAGCCAAATCCATTCCTGACTTACCCTTGGCTCATCTGCACTTTTGTTTTTCACCATCATTGTAACTCTTATAGCTTTTAGCTGACCTCATACAGGTAATGTATAAGGTCCCGTTAAGACTCACAATATTCTGCACAGGGGTACATAGACATGAACCACTATTGTCATTTGGTATTAATGTAAATTAAAGCTTATTGGAGAAACTCAGAGACAAGTGGAACACCAAAGCACACATGGTTCTCAAGCTCTAAGTATTCTACAGTAGGTTAGTTGGGGCTGGATGTAGTTGGAAAATCATGGAAAAAAGTGTCATGAAAGAGATTCCACTCTGTGATAATTTACACGTTTACGTAGGAGAATTGAAAGGGGGACAGGAAACATGTATTCAACCATGTAACAATTAGAGCTTCCTGGTCAAGGAGAAGACTTTGTTAGGACTCAGTTGCCATTATTGTCCAAGAGCCATATGTTCTGTTGAGTTAGATTTTTATTAAGCCATCCATATTTGCTTCCTTTTATTAAAAATTATATTAATTTATGAAATTATATACCTATTATAGTGATGCTTGTAAAGTATCAATAGCATGGAAATTAACGGTCCATGGTAGAATTTCATTAAAAAATTAAAAAAAATTTTTTTAATTAAGGTATATCTTAACAATGGACTATCTATCTCCACCTACCTAGCTATATATTTACCACTTCTATATGAATTGATGTGACTAAAGCAAGACTCAGTGCCATCTATCTTTCTGTTTTTGTAACTAGAACTAATGGTTAGAAAAATTATTAGAGAGATATAGTTGTCTAGAAAATATCAAAGTACATCTGAAATATAGGTGGATTTGAAAAATAAAAGAGGAATATGAATGTGGGAGAAATATTTACTTTTCATTGAATACATTTTTTGTGATAAGGATTTTTTAACCCGTTTAATGTGCTGAGTGTTTTTAAAAAATAAATGTATTTATTTATTTTTGGCTGCATTGGGTCTTTGTTGCTGCACGTGGGCTTTTCTCTAGATGCGGAGAGCAGGGGTTATTCTTCGTTGTAGTGTGTGGGCTTCTCATCACGGTGGCTTCTCTTGTTGTGGAACATGGGCTCTGGGCACGTGAGCTTCAGTAGTTGTGGCACGTGGGCTCAGTAGTCGTGGCTCACGGGCTTAGTTGCTCCACGGTATGTGGGATCTTCCCGGGCCAGGGCTTGAACCCATGTCCCCTGCATTGGCCGGCAGATTCTTAACCACTGTGCCACCAGGGAAGTCCTAATGTGCTGTTTTATCAAGAACCCTCCTACATTGTTGGTGGGAATGTAAATTGGTACAGCCACTATGGAGAACAGAATGGAGGTTCCTTGAAAACTAAAAATAGAGCTACCATATGATCCAGCAATCCCACTCCTGGGTGTATATCCAGAGAAAACTATAGTTCGAAAAGATACACGCACCCCAGTTTTCATTGCAACACTGCTTACAATAGCCAAGATGTAGAAGCAACCTAAATGTCCATTGACAGATAAATGGATAATCATACTAAGTGAAGGAAGTCAGCCACAGAAAGACAAATATCATATGATATCACTTATATGTGGAATCTATAGCAAAATACAAATGAACTTATTTACGAAACAGACTCACAGGCTTAGAAAATAAACTTATGATTACCAAAGGGGAAAGGTAGGGGGGAGGAATAAATTAGGAGGTTGATATTAACATATACACACTACTATATATAAAATAGATAATCAATAAGGACCTACTGTATAGCACAGAGAACTCTAATCAATTCTCTGTAATAGCCTATATAGGAAAAGAATCTGAAAAAGAATAGATATGTGTATATGTGTAACTGAATCACTTTGCTGTATGCCTGAAAGTAACATAACATTGTAAATCAACTATACTCCAATAGAAAATAAAAATTAAAAAATAGAACAGTGCTCAGATCTTGATTTTTAATATCATTCTCCGATAAAAAGAACTAAGTTTCCATGAAAAAATAGCTGATTCTAGGGCTGGGGCATGGAAAATCAAAGATGAACATGGAGCATCTTGTAGTGCAAGAAATAAGGAAGTATACAATGATTTGGGTATTTTAAATGATGGTAGTATTTTAAAGGGACACAGGAGCCATGATAAAGAGCCCCCAGTGCTAAAAGCTGGAACAATTTGAGCAATAAAATAACATAATATTGGATTATAACCCAAAGTATAAAGTAAATACCCATGAGTCCATACTGATACAAATAAATGATTAAATGAATAAATAAAATTGGGGAAGGACAGGCAAATCTGTGCAGAAGAGTTTCAAATAATTTATGTAGATATTCTCTATTCAAGGAGGTGCTACCTAACTCTCTCTTCTTTAATTGTGGGCTGCACAGTGACTTCCTTCCAAAAAGTACAGTATGCAAATGGAGAAAACATAGTAACTTTACAGTGTAGAAACATGACAAGCACTGTGTCATCTAGATGAGGAAGGTTAATAGCCGTAATGATAAGTGATATTGATAGCACGTACCTTTGATATGGTGAAATGAGGATGGTACTTTATTTTCCTCCTCCGAACTTCATAAATCTTGTCTAACACTGATAAAAAACGGTCAGGCAAACCCAAACTGAAGGACAGCCTATAAAATACCTTATCAGTACTTCTTAAAACTGTCAAGGTTATCAAAAAGTCTTAGTAAACGTCACAATCTAGAAGACTCTATGGAGACGTGATGACTAAATGTAATGTTGCATCTTGACTAGGATCCTAGAACTAATGACACATTATATAAAAGCTAAGGAAATCCATATGAAATACAAAGTTAATTAATAGTGTCAATATTAGTTCATTAGTATGACAAACATACCATACTGATGTATGATGTTAAAAATAGGAAAGCTGAGTGTGGGGAATATTGGAACTCTGCACTAACTTTGTAACTTGGCTGTAGATCTCAAACTATTCTAAAATAAAATTTCATTTTAAAAAAAGAACAAAAAATATAGGGATAATGTTAAAACTCTTCTTTAATTTCAAAATAGATAAAAACAATTGTGACCCCCCCAATAAATAATTTTGTGTTTTGCATTTATAAAAGTATATTATACATTTTCCTCTTAAATATTTTCAGTAAAAAATTAGTATATTCAAAGGATAAATACTATCAATAATAAACTAAGCATAAGTTACATGCACATATGGCTTCTTTCTCTGTTTAAATGTGTTTTCTAAATTTATTTATTATTATTATTTAGTTAGTTATTTCTTGGCTGTGTTGGGTCTTTGTTGCTGTGCACGGATTTTCTCTAGTTGCGGCGTGCAGGGGCTACCCTTCGTTGCGGTGTGCAAGCTTCTCACTGCGGTGGCTTCTCTTGTTGCAGAGCACGGCCCTAGAATGCACGGGCTCAGTAGTTGTGGCTTGCTGGCTCTAGATCACAGGCTCAGTAGTTGTGGCGCATGGGCTTAGTTGCTCCGCGGCATGTTGGATCTTCCTGGACCAGGGATCGAACCCATGTCCCCTTCATTGTCATGCGTATTCTTAATCACTGCACCACAGGGAAGTCCTAAATGTGTTTTTAATAAAATTTGCAGGATGATTTATAAAATGAAGACTGAATATTATTGAGATAATTTTTTGAAATTAAAATGGATTTGCTTATTTTTTCCTCAAGGCTTGATCAAAATATGTCATTTTATTCTTTAACAGAACATATTGTATTTGATTCAAAATACTTATTTTTTTTGCTATCGTGACTTACACAACTCAACACTTGATGCTGAATTTCCTGTGTAAGAACCATATTGTAGAAAGAATACTGGCTCTCTTACAATACAAACACTTCACAGCCTAGAGATTTAAAAGAAACTAAGCAAATTAAAAATTTCAAGCATTCCAGAGTAAAAAGAGTTCAGAGATTTGGGGCATATTTTCATTCTATTGTGAGTAATTCTAAAGTATTCTCATATTTCCTTATACATTAAAAATCTTTCACTCTTATGCTACCAGAAAACTACTAGAGCTAATCAATGAATTTGGTAAAGTAGCAGGATACAAAATTAGTGCACAGAAATCTCTGGCATTCCTATATACTAATGATGAAAAATCTGAAAGTGAAATCAAGAAAACACTCCCATTTACCATTGCAACAAAAAGAATAAAATATCTAGGAATAAACCTACCTAAGGAGACAAAAGACCTGTATGCACAAAATTATAAGACACTGATGAAAGAAATTAAAGATGATACAAATAGATGGAGAGATATACCATGTTCTTGGATTGGAAGAATCAACATTGTGAAAATGACTCTACTACCCAAAGCAATCTATAGATTCAATGCAATCCCTATCAAACTATCACTGGCATTTTTCACAGAACTAGAACAAAAAATTTCACAATTTGTATGGACCACAAAAGACCCCGAATAGCCAAAGCAATCTTGAGAATGAAAAAAGGAGCTGGAGGAATCAGGCTCCCTGACTTCGGACTATACTACAAAGCTACAGTAATCAAGACAGTATGGTACTGGCACAAAAACAGAAATATAGATCAATGGAACAGGATAGAAAGCCCAGAGATAAACCCACGCGCATATGGACACCTTATCTTTGATAAAGGTGGCAGGAATGTACAGTGGAGAAAGGACAGCCTCTTCAATAAGTGGTGCTGGGAAAACTGGACAGGTACATGTAAAAGTATGAGATTAGATCACTCCCTATCACCATACACAAAAATAAGCTCAAAATGGATTAAAGACCTAAATGTAAGGCCAGAAACTATCAAACTCTTAGAGGAAAACATAGGCAGAACACTCTATGACATAAATCACAGCAAGATCCTTTCTGGCCCACCTCCTAGAGAAATGAAATAAAACCAAAAATAAACAAATGGGACCTAATGAAAGTTCAAATCTTTTGCACAGCAAAGGAAACCATAAACAAGACCAAAAGACAACCCTCAGAATGGGAGAAAATATTTGCAAATGAAGCAACTGACAAAGGATTAATCTCCAAAATTTACAAGCAGCTCATGCAGCTCAATAACAAAAAAACAAACAACCCAATCCAAAAATGGGCAGAAGACCTAAACAGACATTTCTCCAAAGAAGATATACAGACTGCCAACAAACACATGAAAGAATGCTCAACATCATTAATCATTAGAGAAGTGCAAATCAAAACTACAATGAGACATCATCTCACACCAGTCAGAATGGCCATCACCAAAAAATCTAGAAACAATAAATGCTGGAGAGGGTGTGGAGAAAAGGGAACACTCTTGCACTGCTGGTGGGAATGTGAATTGGTTCAGCCACTATGGAGAACAGTATGGAGGTTCCTTAAAAAACTACAAATAGAACTACCATATGACCCAGCAATCCCACTACTGGGCATATACCCTGAGAAAACCATAATTCAAAAAGAGTCATGTACCAAAATGTTCATTGCAGCTCTATTTATAATAGCCCGGAGATGGAAACAACCTAAGTGCCCATCATCGGATGAATGGATAAAGAAGATGTGGCACATATATACAATGGAATATTACTCAGCCATAAAAAGAAACGAAATTGAGCTATTTGTAATGAGGTGGATAGACCTAGAGTCTGTCATACAGAGTGAAGTAAGTCAGAAAGAAAAAGACAAATACCGTATGCTAACACATATATATGGAATTTAAGAAAAAAAATGTCATGAAGAACCTAGGGGTAAGACAGGAATAAAGACGCAGACCTACTGGAGAACGGACTTGAGGATATGGGGAGGGGGAAGGGTGAGCTGTGACGGGGCGAGAGAGAGTCATGGACATATACACACTAACAAACGTAAGGTAGATAGCTAGTGGGAAGCAGCCGCATGGCACAGGGATATTTGCTCGGTACTTTGTGACAGCCTGGAGGGGTGGGATAGGGAGGGTGGGAGGGAGGGAGATGCAAGAGGGAAGAGATATGGGAACATATGTATATGTGTAACTGATTCACTTTGTTATAAAGCAGAAACTAACACACCATTGTAAAGCAATTATACCCCAATAAAGATGTTAAAAAAAATCACTCTTAAAATTCAAACATTATTGAAAAGTAGGTTCAATGATACATGTGTAAAATGGGATAATTGAGTGAAACACGCACCCACACCAACACATGTGAACATACACAATTTCTGACACGTTATGCCTTTATCTAAATAACAACCTAATGCTAACTACAAGGTTTATATGAGTTTGTGTAATTTTTTAAGATATCCCTACTGGAGTTTGGGGGCAATTATAACTTTGTGGAACTACAGGAAGGCATCTATATTCTGTCTTGAATGCTATTGTAGACAGAATAGGTGAATCTGTTTTCTTGAACTACATGTTAAGAAAACCTGAATAAGAGCACTTAAAAATAGAGGGGTTTATTTTTATATCTTGAAGAAGTCTGGATGCAGGCATTCCAGAGCTGAAGCAATAGCCCAGTGAAGTCATAAATATCTCAAGGCTATTCTGTATTTCTGGTTCGTCATTCTTGTGTGGATTTTCATTCTCATGTCTGCAATATATTTCCTCCTTCTCCTGACCTAGCATATTCCAGGTGGGAATACACTAAAGAGCCCACCTACACAAGCCAGTTTCCCTTTAAGGCTTTCAGAGAGCAACCGCTCCCACCTCACCCCACCCTACCCTTGTCACTGTCATTTATGTCAATGTTCAGGCCTATGTCACATAGACACTTCTAACTGTAAAGGAAGTCAGGTGCTCAGGTATTTTTACCGAAAACAAGAATTAAATCATCATTCTCACAGTAAAGAAAAGCAGCAGAGATCAGGATAGGCAACTACCAGTATCTGCCATGATAAGTATCTCTGAAAGAGAGCACTGTAGTTTAAGGTTTGCTTCCGTGAAGTTTTTTTTTTTTGAGATATGACATATAATATTATATTGGCTTCAGGTGTACAACATAATGATTAGATATTTGTATTCATTGCAAAATGATCACCACAATAAGTCTAGTTAACAACATCACCATACATTGTTATATTTTTTTTCTTGTGATGAGAACTTTTAAGATGTAATCTCTTAGCAACCTTCAAATATACAATATAGTATTATTAACTATAGTCACTATGCTATATATTATCTCCCATGACTTATTTATTTTATAGCTGGAAGTTTGTACTTTTTGACTGCCTTCACTCATTTTGCCCACCCCTAATCCTCTAAACTTTTAATGGCCCTCAATGTTGTTTAAATTTTCTGAGATTTGGTGTTAACATTTATAATTTCTGAGCCTATATTACAGAAATTAGGATGTGCACTTTACATACTTTTTCTCATTTAATCCTTCCAAAAAACAACGTATGATTTAAGTATGCTTATCTCTATTTTAGTTAAGAACACTGAGATTAAGAGGCCAAATCAGATCTCTAAGTTAATTAGTACGGAGATAATCCAAAAGTTATACCTAAAATTGTCTGAGATTTAAGCTCACACTGAGTATCTGGAGAGAATTGGGAAGATTCTTCTCAAGTTCTTTGAAACACATGATTCCTATGCTTGTTTTTAGCTTAGAAAAAAGTCCTAAGCAAAGGAAAAGCATATGTGGGAAGGCATGAACAAGAAGAGTCCACAGAGGCAACTGAGGAAGTCGACTGTGACTATAATGAGAACGTCCATGTCTTTAAAATTGTTAAAGCAGACATTTTTCTCTTATCCAGTTCGGTTGAACTTTGTAGACTTATACACTCATTAAATTTAATTTTTTAAAAATCGAATTTCCAGTTTTCATAATGAAGCCCTTTAGAAGCCAATTAATTATACAAAATGATATTTGGATTTAGAGAAACGTAGAACAGTTTAAATATCCTCAGACATTAGTGTTTTATGTGTTTACACAAAAGTCTAGATAAATTTGACTTGATACCAGAATTCATCAGACTTTACCTTTGTAAGTTGAAGACAGCTAAAATGTTAGAAATCTATGGACTTACTATCCTATTTGTTTTTATTAAAATATTGTAGGAAAACTCTTCAGGATATTGTTTTGTTCCTATTTCAATGAAGTTAAAATAAATGTGATAATATATTTCAAAAGAAGTGAAAATTCTTTCAATGTCATTTTCTCAGTCTAACCCTTATGTCTTTTATTTGCAAGATATTCAAGCAGTAGGAGTAGAGCTACATTTTAGAAAGTAATAATAAGGTTTTTTATTTCCCTTTTTTAAGAAAAATTCCATCCGGTGGAAACAAATAGCAGAATGAATTAAAGAAAAGTTCCTGAAAGCACAAGGACTGAAATCAGACTGTCTACCCTATTATTTGGCTAGTTCCTGAATGGGCAGTAAGATAAGAGAGTAAGGACTGTGCCTTTGGCTAACAGGCCAATAGGGAAATCAGGTACCTTTTCTTTCTTTTTGTTGTTTTCACATACACTAGCTTTTTTTTTTTTTTTTTTTTTACTTTTTAAGATTAATTTTTATTGGAGGATAGTTGATTTACAATGTTTTGTTAGTTTCTGCTGTGCAGCAAAGTGGATCAATTATACATATACATACATCCACTCTTTTTTAGATTCTATTCCCATATAGGTTATTAAAGAATACTGAAGAGAGTTCCCTGTGCTATACAGCAGGTTCTTATTAGTTACCTATTTTATATATAGCAGTGTGTATATGTCAATCAATCCGAATCTCCCAGTTTATCCCTCCACCCTTTCCCCCTTGGTAACCATAAGTTTGTTTTCTACATCTGTGACTCTATTTCTGTTTTGTAAATAGGTTCATTTGTACCATTTTTTAAATATTCCACATATGTATAAGCGATATCATATGATATTTGTCTTTTTCTGTCTGACTTACTTCACTCAGTATGACAATCTCTATGTCCATCCATGTTGCTGCAAATGGCATTATTTCATTCCTTTTTATGGCTGAGTAATATTCTATGTACCACATCTTCTTTATATATTCCAATGCTGATGGACATTTAGTTTGCTTCCATGTCCTGGCTATTGTAAACAGAGCCTCAAGGAACGTTGGGGTGCCTGTATCCTTTCAAATTATGGTATTCTCCGGATATATGCCCAGGAGTGGGATTGCTGGATCATATGGTAGCTCTATTTTCAGTTTTTTAAGGAACCTCCGTACTGTTCTCCATAGACCTTTTCTTTTTACTTTACAAAACTTGCAGAGAGCTGAAGTAATCAGTTACCTCTCCATTTTCACTTAGCTACTGATTTCTCAAACTGTACATACACTTATTTTCAAAATCAGTATTCTGAGTACAGATTTAATTGTATATCCTGACATTCCCCATTCCTGGTACATTCTAGAATAGTGAAAAATGGCAAAATATTTAATATTTAAATATTAAATATTGTGTATTAAATAAACTTTGACATGTACAGTAATTTTCTTAGTAGAGACTGTGATTTCATTCCATACCTTTTCTATCAAGATGGTTAACAAAATAAAGTGCTTAGATTTTCTTCCAGATCTTTTAAAAATTAGATACACACAACACATCCTTTATGTTTTAACTAACCTGACTGCCATATAGCTTATCAATAAAAATAAAACTGCATATGTAACTTGTTTTTAAGTGTTTTAAACCAGCATATAATACAGAAACAAAAAGAGACCTTTACTCTCAATTGTACTGTCAGTCTTTTGAGAAAGGAGTAACTACTTAGTACCAAATTGTTCGAGCAGACCTAGATATTTAGCTCCAGAACCTGCTTACTTAAAGGAATGTAAAAATTATATTTGGATTTCCCCTATCTAATTACTGAGACCATAAAATTTACCAGTAGAGGATAGCCTTTTAACCAAACAAATATATTGAGGCTTATAAAATCTTCTAAATATTTTCATTTATTGGTTCCCAATATAGTGTTTTCATATTTTAATAACTAATATAATCTTAATTAGATTAGGGTTTAATCTCAATTACCTGCAGATTTTATATATTCTAGTAATTCTGACTTTATTTTAATGTTATTTTCACTAAAGGTAGAATAAAGTCATGCTTGAATAGTCTTTGCTGTCCTCTGGAGTAACTCCTCCAATTTCAAATATGTTTTAGGCAAGTATAATAGGTAAAAATATCAATATATCTTTTGGGTGACTCATATAGACAACAACAACAAAAACATACCAAAAAAAATCTTCGAAAATAAATGCTGACATTTTAGAACCAATTTCATTAATCCACAACAGCTTTGAGATAAAATCATGACTAAAAAACATGAGTTTTGCATAACTTTTTCACATTTAGTGTAGGAGAAAAATCGTTCTGAATGATTTTTTGTCACCTATTTACCTTATGGTATTTAATTACTTAGCTTAATTTTTTTCTTAGAATTTTAGGTAAATGCATAAAGTTTATATAAAGTGTACAAAAATTAAATGTACAACTTGATGAATTTATATAAATATATTCCCCTGTATCATCGCTACTTACTTAAAGACATGGCACATCACCAGCCCCTGAAGCCTCCAAGTCAATCTGCAAAGGTAGCCACTATATTAATTTTTATCACAATGGATTCATTTTTTGTGCTTTTGAACTTCAAATAAATGCAGTCATACAGTGTATACTTTTTTCGTGTCTGTATTCTCCAGCTTAGCATAATGCCTATGAGATTCATACATTTTAGAGCTTGAGACAATGTGTGTTTTTTTATTCCTACTACACTATACAACTATATGAATATAGCACAATTTATTTTTCCATTATACTCTTCATGGGCATTTAGGTTATTCCCAGTTTGATGCTACTGTGAATAAAAGTTCTATGTACATTCCTACCTATATCTTTTGGGGGACATAAATATTTGTTCCTGTAGGGTACATGCCTAGGAGTTGAATTGCTATTTCAAAATGGCTGAATATCAGTAATTGCATACTTTCAACCTAATACTATCTGATTTGTACTTTTTAAATGGTATCTTTTGACTCCCTCCTGTTACCTATACAGCAATGAACTTATTCTGTTTTCACCTATTTCTCCTCTTTTTCTCCTGTATTTTAGGTCTTTTATCTCTACTTTATCTGAACACGTATACTGTATTCTTACCTCTTTACCTCCAACTTTGATGTTAGTCATAAGTCTACACTTGCATAGATATAAAATGCTCACCATCCATTCTTTTGCTGAAATTTCCTTAGTCATGTCTGTGTTGGATGATGCTCATACTTTAGCAGATTCCTCAAAGAGAAATCATGTTCATATGAAATTTGCTCTTTTTCCTAGGGGGTCTGTCTAAAGGACTTTTTCTCTCTCTTTTTTTTCTTTC
Source organism: Lagenorhynchus albirostris (assembly GCF_949774975.1). Lineage (NCBI taxonomy): Eukaryota > Metazoa > Chordata > Mammalia > Artiodactyla > Delphinidae > Lagenorhynchus > Lagenorhynchus albirostris. The sequence continues at coordinate 141,458,664 of NC_083098.1, read as the reverse complement.
AAGTTTAATTCTGTTCTTAGTCTAAAAAAATCACTAGGGTATGTCTTGCAATTAATTATTGAAGGTCAATTTTCTCAGGTCAATTTTTTTTTTTTTTTTTTTTTTTTTTTTTTTTTGCGGTTCGCGCGCCTCTCACTGTTGTGGCCTCTCCCGTTGCAGAGCACAGGCTCCGGACGCGCAGGCTCAGCGGCCATGGCTCACGGGCCCAGCTGCTCCGCGGCATGTGGGATCTTCCCGGACCACGGCACGAACCCGTATGGCCTGCATCGGCAGGCGGACTCTCAACCACTGCGCCACCAGGGAAGCCCCTCAGGTCAATTTTATCAGTATGTAGATATGAATCTTCTTTTAATTCCAGATATTTTTCTTGGATCATAGTTATAATTATTTTATTGTTATTTATTTGCGGTACGCAGGCCTCTCACTGTTGCGGCCTTTTCCCGTTGCGGAGCACAGGCTCCGGACGCGCAGGCTCAGCGGCCATGGCTCACGGGCCCAGCCGCTCCGCGGCATGTGGGATCCTTCCGGACCGGGGCACGAACCCATGTTCCCTGTATTGGCAGGCGGACTCTCAACCACTGCGCTACCAGGGAAGCCCCTTGTAATTTTTTTTAGAATGATTTTCATAGTATTGTATCAAGTATATCGTAGACATATTACTTATCATAGATTGGTACACGTCAATATATTTGTGTATACTATCTAAAAGTAATCTTAATGTTATTATAAAACAGAATACTACGGTATGTAACGATTTATATTCAAGTTCAAAAGATAGTTTAATATTGCTTTTATTAGTTACCTATCTTGATCATTTCTAAGTTATAATTAATTAGGAATGATTTATTTTGCAAAAGGTATTTTAAAATACTGTTTAAAAATCTAGGAAAGGGCTTCCCTGGTGGCGCAGTGGTTGGGAGTCCGCCTGCCGATGCAGGGGACGCGGCTTTGTGCCCCGGTCCAGGGGGATCCCACACGCCGCGGAGCAGCTGGGCCCATGAGCCATGGCCGCTGAGCCTGCGCGTCCGGAGCCTGTGCTCCGCGGCGGAAGAGGCCACAGCAGTGAGAGGGCCGCGCACAGTAAAAAAAAAAAAAAAAAAAAAAAAAAAAAAACTGGGAAAAAGTTCATAAAACCTCAACAATCAGCATTGGTGTAAAATTTCAAAATGAATAAACTCTGCTGAGTTGTTGGGTTCATTATTCCATCTGTTCAATCTATTTTTCAAACAAGCTGTTTTAGTACCTTACTAAGTATGTCTCATATCCCACCCACAGTAAAGACATAGAAGATTGCTTAGTGTAAAAATGATTTTGCTACAACTTCATTAATTTAAACCCAGAATATGGCAATTAGCTCAGACCTGGTAAAACTAGTCTCCTTATTAAGTAGACAGCCACTAGTGTTTACTGATTACTCTGTTTCCTTTCACTGCTTGAAGAATTACTTTCTAATTTTCATATCATGCCTGCTACGAATCTTGTATTTTCTGCACTAAGCAATAATATCCAAGTCACATTTCTGCTTTCCGCATTTCATCAAAGAGGTTGTTTTGAGAAGAGCTCTGACACTGGTACACTAGAAAATAGGATATAAAGTTAAAGTTTTCCTTTTCCCACTTGAATCTGTGTCTAAGAGAGATCTTGTGTGGGGTATATCTTGAATGACTAGAGTAGGATCTCTCTCAATTTTTAATACAAATGTCTCTGATATTAGTAATTTGTCTCTTCTCTCTTTTTTCTTGGTTAGCCTTGCAAAAGTTTGGATTTCCTCACGTTATAATTTGCTAGCTCCTGTCATAGACCCTTGAGGAACAAAAGTTTAGAAATATGTTTTAGTGAAAACATTTAGAAATTATAAAATTTATTTTTTTATTAATTTTATTGGAGTATAGTTCATTTACAATGTTGTGTTAATTTCTGCTGTACAGCAAAGTGAATCAGCTATACATATACATGTACCCCCTCTTTTTTGGATTTCCTTCCCATTTAGGTCACCACAGGGTATTGAGTAGAGTTCCCTGTGCTATACAGTATGTTCTCATTAGTTATCTATTTTATACATAGTAGTGTGTTTATGTCAATCCCAATCTCCCAGTTTATCCCCCCTTTCCCCCCTTGGTATCCATGTGTTTGTTCTCTACATCTGTGTCTCTATGAAATTATACAATTTAAATGAGGTTAAACATTAGAGTTTATTTATTTTTTGCCCCTTACTCTCCCCCCACCATATTTCTTTTCCATTCTTTCATTTCCTATTTCTTTGTAGTTTTATTTATGCTTCCTTACAAAGACACATTCACTCCATTCCCTAAGATATGACTGACACTGCTTGTGCTTAAGCTCCTGTAGACCCTCCATTGCATGGGGTAATAATTAGTCACCTTTCCAGAGTCTAGTTTCCTCGCCACCTGTCACATTTCTTTTCTTATGAAATAATAAAATACGTTCTGCTATTTTAATATCAACTCAAATATTGTTGGAAGCAGCAACTTCAATAGCTTAAATACTTCTAATAGCCTAATCCAGTTACCTTTTATGAGTTCAGCAAAAGAGAAACATGTACTTGTTGTGGAATCTTATATTTATACACAGATAGTGGGAGTGGATAGGGGATTATGGTTTCTTGCCTGTATAAGCGATTTAACAAAAAATTAAGGTACCCATCAGTATTCATGAGTCCTCTTAGGCCAGGGTAGTGTGGGCATTACACAGACAGTGGACCTTTCATTTTAAACACTCTCTTTGGCATTTTGTAAATATATAGGTTTTATTAGGATTTCTCCTTCCCAGATTGGTATCTCTGTTAAGAGAAAAGCTTACCTGCCTCCACTGCTAAGAGAAGGTCTTTAGAACCATGGGTCTGTCCTCTTCCTGTTCTATGGGTCTTTGGTAGTTTCTGTGGCAATACATCATATTAAATACTAGGTTTCCTGCCAACTTGCGCTGGCCACCTCTTGCTAGCACTGCAGTCTTTCTGTGACAAGTCACAGCCTCTATTGTGCTTATGGGTCAGGTCATCCCATCCCACAGCCTCCATTTAGGGTCACCTCACACTCCTACTGCAGTGAAGGACCTTCACAAGAGCAGGTCCATGGACTCTTTCTGTGTCTCCCCCAGGGAGCACACAGGAAATGCTCTATTACCTAAGTTGTAGGAGCTTCGGGAAATTGTGGGCATAATCCCTGGTGGCATATTTGTCTGTTGGGCCTGTTCCAGATTAACATAACAGACACTGTAAAAGGCGGTCCCTCACAGAATCCCAAATGGGGATAGGGAAAACATTTATTGTTTTGTTTTGTTTGAGCCACAAATTGGGTGGTTTAAACAACAGAAATACACTTTGTTTTTCTTTTTAAGGCTCGTAAAGAGCTTTTCTTTTTCTTTATTTAATATTTATTTATTTATTCATTTGGCTGCGTCAGGTCTTTGTTGTGGCAGCGGGATCTTCCCTGCAGCATGTGGGATTTTCCATTGCGGTGCTCTTTGCAGCACGCGGGCTCTCTGTTGCTGTGTGCATCCTTCTCTCTAGTTGTGACGTACAGGTTTTCTCTTCTCTAGTTGTGGCGCGCAGTCTCCAGAGCACATGAGCTCTGTAGTTTGCGGCACATGGGCTCTCTCATTGAGGTGTGCGAGCTCAGTAGTTGTGGTGTGGGCTTTGTTGTCCCACGGCATGTGGGATCTTAGTTCCCCAACCAGGGATTGAATCCCCGTCCCCTGTATTGGAAAGAGGATTCTTTACTGCTGGACCACCAGGAAAGTCCCCAGAAATGCACTTTCTCACAGTTATGGTGGCTGAAAGTCTACCAAGTGTCAGCAAGTTTGGTTTTTCCTGAGACCTCTCTTCTTGGCTTGTAGATGGTCGCTCTCTTGCTGCCTCTGGATGGTTGTAGATGGTTGTCCGTCTGTGTAAGTGCACCCTTTGTCTCTTTGTGTGTCCAAATGTCCTCTTCTTATAAGGTCACCAGTGAGACTGGATCAAGGCCCACACTAATGATCTCATTTTAACTTAATTACCTCTTTAAAGACCCCATCTTCAAGTACAATCACATTCTGAGGTTCTGGTTAGGACTTCGATATGTGAATTTTGAGGGAACACAATTCAGCCGATAACATCAATCTAATATCCATCTATCTATCCATTATCTATTATCTATCTATTTATCTTTATCTGCTCATTTCTCTTCTCCCTATCTCAATGGCAACATTTTGAAAAAGGATCCTATGTTTTCCTTTCACCTCCCTCCATTCTTTTTCCTCTCTTCCTGTAAGAAACACTAGATTTTTTTAAAGTTGCCTTTTTCCCCTCTTGCTTTCCTGTGCCATGCTTTCCTCTTTTCAGTCACTTGGGAACATGGAGGTAGGGGATTTAAAATATACACTGAATATTATTGTATTTACATATTTCCTCTTCTTGGTGGTAGAACATCAGATATAGATATAGTAAACAATCCTTATATTTATAAAATATTCTGATAAATAAATAGAAACTTCTGAAATAATATATGAATAGTGGAAAACAAATATATTACCAATTTACAAAACATGGTGACTGCAGATATAAGTTGTAAGCAAAAAATGGTATTTTTAAACTTCTTTATGCTTTTAACATTTTTATTTATTTATTTAAATTAATTTTGTTGGAGTATAGTTGCTTTACAATGTTGCATTAGTTTCTACTGTACAGCAAAGTCAATCAGCTACACATATACATATATCCCCTCTTATTTTAGATTTCGTTATGCTTTTAACATTTTTAACTTCCCCCAAATTATTTATTTTGTAGTATGAAAAATCAGTATAGATTATATCAAATAATTCTTCAAATCTCAAGAGGAATTGCATTTTTTCCCCTTGAGTAGATAAATGTTCATCTTAGTCTCCTAGTTATGGTTTCCTATAGCAGTCTGTATTTTTTCCCACATCTCAATGGTATCTTTAAACATAGTTTAAAGTTTCTCATATACTGTAAATTTCAGTAATTGAATTTGTCTCAAACACTGAATTGCGTTCTGTGAGAATATATACAAGGAGGATTAAAAATAACAAAGAGAATCTTAAATACATAAAGCTATCAGATCTAAGTCTACCTCAGGATTTTTCATCTTTATTGTTAAGGTATTGTGCAAATGCCTCAAACTGAGTTTAGCTTACAAAGAAAAATATTCTCAACCTGTTAAGAATAAAAATTCAGCTCAAATGATAGCAGATTCATTTAAATAAGTATAATTTTGACTGTAAGCTTAAAGAAAATAGAGTTTCAATAAGGATAAATTTTTGACTCCAGATTTATATTAACACAAACCAAAAAGACTACCCAATAAGACAGATTGAAGACACATGTTAGTTTTATACTGCAGTGATAATTTCTGTATAGAACAGATTTAATATCATATTACCAAATATTCGTGACACCTTAAATGTACCTAAATAACAAAAAATACAAAATCATAAAAATTACTTATTATTTATCTATTTCTAAAGTATACAGTTGTTATAACTGGGCAATGGGAATCTAATGAGTTAATAACTGTTTGACAAAAGGTCACAAAGTTTTCAGCATCTTACAAATGATCAACAAAGAATAATTTGTATTAAGGTATTCCATATGAAAATCTTGTTGAGATAGAAAGAGAGATAATTAATAGGTAGGTAAGTAGGCAGTAGAAAGGCAGGTAGGTAAACAGACAGATGGTTAAATAGATAAATGTGGAAGAAGAAAGTGAAACAATATATTCTTTTAAAATGTTTTAGGAATTTAGTATTTAAATGTGTGAAAGGGATAGGAGGATACAACCAGGTGCTGGTGATTTTTTTTCTCATATTTAGACATTAGAACTGTTATCATTGAAAAGTTGAAGTATTAAAATGAGTGTGTAAGGACTATAATTGTTCATGATACCAATTACAGAGACCTTATTTCTCAAGTCTTTTGTTCTGCTGAGGATGCTTTTTCTCAAGTAATTGTTTTACAGTAATGTGACGGATAGATATCCATTTATAAATGACCATTTTCCTATGAATGTGTCATTCCTTTTTTCATTGAACAACCAATAGTTTCCTCAATGAAACAGTGAAATTAGTGAAATGGATAGGTTTGATATTTTCTCATGCAGTATCTAACATCCATTTAAAAAAAGGCTAGGAAGGAATGTTCACCTTTCCTTTGGAGTGATAACATAGATTGTCACTGGCAAGCATATGCTCTCAGGGCTTCCTGAAATATTGATTGGAGTAATGGATTCTGTTGATGTGTCATTTTCCCAGAAGATACATTAGAGATTTGAAGAATTAAACTGATGAATCTCTACATGTTGTTCTGGAGGCTACTGATAGGACTTATGACAAAAAGGAAGACAAACTTCAGAGGGGTCTAGCGGGCTTCCAAATAATTTTGTTAGAACAGCGACTCTGGCAATCAAATGGCATCTTTAGAAACGTGGGAAGTCTTTTGGTTACTGCCTCTTTCACTTTCAAGCTAACTCTATCAATTCACTCTTGCTTATCTCTTTCTTCCCATCTTTATATTATATGATTCTACATGCCCCGCTTGAGGGTTATTTCTCCTCTTCACCTCTTAAACAAACCTACTTTTCCTTCTCTCTTAAATATGTGATTAAAAATTTGGTGGTGTTGTTTTATTAAGACTTTATTTTTTAGATAAAATAAAATTTGTGTACTAGGTTCACAAATTGAGGGGAAGGTACATTGATTTCCCATATACCCCCGGCCTCCACACATGCACAGCCTCCCCCAGTTATCAACATCCCCCATCAGAGAGGTACATTTGTTAGAATTGGTGAACCTACATTGATACATCACAATCACCCAAAGTCCATAATTTATATTATGGTTCACTCTTGGTGCTGTAAATTCTATAGGTCTGGAGAAATGTATAATGACATGCATTCATCATTATGGTATGATACAGAGTGTTTTCACTGTCCTAAAATTCTCTCTGTTGCATCAATTCATTCCTCCCTCCCACACACACCCCTGCAACCCCTGATCTTTTTACTGTCTACATTGTTTTGCCTTTTCTGGAATATTATAGAGTTGGAATTATACAGTCCATAGCCTTTTAAGATTGGCTTCTTTCCCTCAGTAATATGCATTTAAGGTTCCTCCATGTCTTTTCATGGCTTGATAGTGCATTTATTTTTAGCGCTGAATAGTATTCCATTGTCTGGATGTACAACAGTTTACTTACTTACTCGCCTAATGAAGGACATCTTCGTTACTTCAAACTTTTGACAATTATGAATAAAGCTACTATAAACATCCATGTGCAGGTTTTTGTGTTTGGACATAATAAGTTTTCAAATCTTTTGGGTAAAATACCAAGAAACATGATTGTTGAATCATAAAGTAAGAGTATATTTACTTTTGTAAGAAACCATCAGCAGGGATCAGAGTTCATGTTGCTCCACATCATCACCAGCATTTGGGATTGTCAGTGTTTTGGATTTTGATTATTCTAATAGGTTTGTAGGGATATCTCCTTGTTTTAATTTTCATTTCCCTGATAACATGATGTGGAGCATCTTTTGTGTGGTTATTTGCCATCTGTGTATCTTTTTTTGGTGAGGCATGTGAAAGTCTGGCCCATTTGTTAAATCAGGTTGTTTGTTTCTTGCTGTTGAGGTTTAAGAGTTCTTTGTATATTTTGGATAATAGTCCTTTATCAGATGTGGTTTTTGCAAATATTTTCTCCCAGTCTATGTCTTCTTGTTTTCTTGATATTGTCTTTCATAGAACAGAAGTTTGTAAATTTAATTAAATCCAATTTGTAAGTTATTCCTTTCATGGATCATGCCTTTTGTGTTGTATCTAAAAAGTCTTTGCCATACCCAAGGTAATCTAGGTTTTCTCCTATATTATCTTCTAGGAGTTTTATAGTTTTGTGTTTCACACCTACATCTCTGATCCATTTTGAGTTAATTTTTGTGAAGGATGTAAGCTCTGTGTCTAAACTCTTTTTTTTTTTTTGCTTGTGGATGTCCAGTTGCTCCAGCACCATTTGTTGAAGAGACTGTCTTTGCTCCATAGTATTGCTTTTACTCCTTTGTCAAAAATCAGTTGACTATATTTATATGTCTCCTTCTAGGCTCTCTATTTTGTTCCACTGATCAATTTTCTATTCTTTCACTGATTCCATGCTTTCTTGATTACTGTAGTTGTATAGTAAGTCTTGAAGTCAGGCAGTGTCAGTCTTCCAACTTTGTTCTTCTTCAATATTTTCTTGGCGATTTTAGTTCTTTTGACTCTCCATATAAACCATAGAATCAGTTTGTCCATATCCAAAAAATAACTTGCTAGTGTTTTGACTAGGATTGCATTAAATTTGTAGACCAAGATAGGGAAAACCGACATCTTAACAATATTGACAATTTTGTTTTCCTACACATGACCATGAACTATCTCTCCATTTATTTAGTTTTTCTTCCATTTTGTTCATCAGTGTTTTATAGTTTTCCTTATATAGATCTTGTACACATTTTGTTAGATTTATACCTAACTATTTCACTTTTTTAGTACTAATGTAAATGGTAGAGTGTTTTTAATTTCAAATTCTACTTCTTCATTGCTGATATATAATTGTATAAAAGTAATTGATTGGTATATATTAATTTTGTATTCTCCAACCTTGCTATAATCACTTATTAGTTTTGTCAGTTCTTTCAGATTTTTGACACAGATGATCATGTCATCTACAAACAGAGATAATTATATCTCTTCCTTCCCAATCCATATACCTTTTACCTCCTTTTCTTGTTTTACTGCACTAGCTAGAACTTCTAGTACAGTACTGAAAAAGAGTGATGAGAGGAGACATCCTTGCCTTGTTCTGACCTTAATGGGAAAACTTCAAGTTTCTCACCATTCAGTTTGATGTTAGCTGTAGAATTTTTATAGATATTCTTTATCAAGTTAATGTTTGGCTCTATTCCTGGTTTACTGAGAGATTTTATCATAAGTGGTGGCTGGATTTTATCAAATACTTTTTCTGCATCTATTGATATCATGTGATTTTGCTTTTTTAGCCTATACTGATGGATTACATTAACTCATTTTTGAATGCTCAACCTGCCTTGCCTAACAGGAATAAATCCCACTTGGTTGTAGTATATAATTCTTTTTGTACATTGTTGCATTCAACTTGTTAATATTTTGTTGAGGATTTTTGCATCTATGCTTATGAGAGATTTTGGCCTATAGTTTTCTTTTCTTGTACTGTCTTTGTTTTGCTTTAGTATTAGGGTGAAGCTGGCCACATAGGATGAGTTAGGAAGCATTTCCTCTGCTTCCATCCTCTGATAAACCTTGTAAATAGCTGGTACAATTTATTCCTTAGAGATTTGGTGTAATTCACCAGTGAACCCACTTGGGCCTGGTGCTTCCTGTTTTGGAAGGTTATTAATTGTTGATTCAATTTATTTAATAAATTTAGGGCTATTTAGATTGTCTATATCTCTTTTGTGTGATTTTTGGCAAATTATGTCTTTAAAGGATCTGACCCATTTAATCTAGGTTATCAAATTTGTGGGCATGGAATTGTTTATAGTATTCCTTCATTATCCTTTTAATGTCCATAGAGTCTGTAGTGATGCTACTTCTTTCATTTCTGATATTAGTAATTTGTGACTTGTCTTTTTTTCTCAACTAGGCTAAAGATTTATCAATTTATCTTATCTTTTCAAAGAAACAGCTTTTGGTTTTGTTGATCTAATCTATTTAGTTCTTGTTTTAAATTCCATTGATTTCTGCTCTAATTCTTACTATTTCTTTTCTTCTGCTTACTTTGGATTTTGTTTTCTATTCTCTTTTTAGGTTCTTCCTATGGAAACTTAGATTACTGATTTTAAATCTTTCTTCTTTTATAGTATATGCATTTGATGCTATAAAATCCCTCTAAGTACTGCTTTTGCTGCATCCCACAATTTTTCATAAGTTGTTTTTTAATTTTAATTTAGGAAAAAGTGATTTAAAATTTTTCTCCAGATTTCTTCTTTGACTCATGTGTTATTAAGAAGTGTGTTGGGGGCTTCCCTGGTGGCGCAGTGGTTGAGAGTCCGCCTGCCGATGCAGGGGACATGGGTTTGTGCCCCAGTCCAGGAAGATCCCACATGCCATGGAGCGGCTAGGCCCGTGAGCCATGGCCGCTGAGCCTGCGTGTCCAGAGCCTGTGCGTCTGGAGCCTGTGCTCTGCAACGGGAGAGGCCACAACAGTGAGAGGCCCATGTACCGCAAAAAAAAAAAAAACAGTGTGTTGTTCAATCTCCACATATTTTGGGATTTTCCAATTATCTTTCTATTATTGACTTCCAGTTAAATTTCATTGTTATCTGAGAATAGACATTATATGATTTCTCTTCTTTTAAAATTTTAAGGTGTGTTTAGACCAGGAATATGGTCCATATTGGGGAATGTTCCATGTGAGTTCAAAAAGAATGTGTATGCTGCTGTTGTTGGAAGATTTAGTCTATAAATGTCAATTATATTCAGTTGATTGATGGTGATGTTTTGTTCAACTATGTCCTTACTGCTATTCTGCCTGCTCAATTTGTCCATTTCTGATAGAGGGATTTGAAGTCTTCAACCATGATAGTGGATTCATCTATTTCTCCTTGTAGTTCTATTAGTTTTTGCCTCTCATAGTTTGATGCTCTGTTGTTAGACATATACGTGTTAAGGATTGTAATGGCTTCTTGGAAAATTAACCCCTTTATCATTACATAATGCCCTTCTTTATCCTTAATAATTTTCTTTCTTTGAAATCTACTCCATCTGAAATTAATGTAGCTACTTCTGCTTTCTTTGATTAGTATTACTATGATATATTTTTCTCCAGCCATTTACTTCAAATCTATATGTGTCTTTATATTTAAAATGAGTTTCTTGTAGACATCAGATAATTGGGTCTTATTTTGTGGTCACTCTGACAATCTTTTTTCTTTTAATTGGTGTATTTGGACCATTGATGTTCACAGTGATCATTGATATATTTGGACTCATATCTACCATCTTTATTACTGCTTTCTATTTAATGCTCTCCTTCTTTGTTCCTATTTTTGCCTCTCACTTTTTGTATGCCTTTGGTGGTTTCAAATGAGCATTTTATATGATTCTATTTTTCCTCCTTGCTTAGCATATAAGTTATACATCTACTTTTTATCATTTTTATGGTTGCCATAAATGTGGCAATAGGCATTTACATATATAATTTAAGTCCCTTTTTGAATGACAGTATACCACTTCATGGGTAGTGTGAGTACCTAATAATAACACAATAATCCTAATTATTTCTTTTCATTCTTTGTATCATTGCTGTCATTCTTTTCTCTTATATATAAGCATACATAAGCATATATATATTTGAAATATATATATATAAGCATACATAATCAAATATATTGTTGGTATAACTTTTTGAACAAATATCTTTTAGGTCAACTAAGAATTTTTTAAAAGTTTTTATTATATTTTCACTTATTCCTTTTATGCTCTTCCTTTCTTTATGTAGATCTGAATTTCTGATCTTTATTATTTTCCTTGTCTTTAAAGAACTTTTTTCCCCCAATACTTCTCCAGTTTAAGAGAACTGGAGTTTGTTAATTCCAGTTAACAAATATGGTATTTATATATCTCAATATTTACTGTAAGTTTTAAGTGATGTTTAAATTCTGAATTATCTTTCCATAAAGATAGAGGCACATTGATTTGTATTTTATAGGAAAACATTTATCTTTAGGTCACAAACATGAATGAGTATTTTTTGCCAATATTACAAAGATGATTCCAAACCCTAGCTAATCTCTTTCTCAAATTGCAACCCCTTGTTTAATCTTTAATGAAAATAGAGACCAAAATCAATTGCTTAAACATATCACTGTGTGAGATTATGGTGACTAAGAAGTCCCTGAAAGAGCAGTAAACCATGATTTTTGGAAAGCTCGGAACACTAGCAAGGTTTAATTGCAAAGGTTTAACAGAAGGCCACAAATTGTGTTTTCCTAAGAGAAGTAGTAACTATATATGTCATTCAGTAATGTACTGAAATGGCCTTGTCTAGTGTGAGTGTTGCGCAGAAACTCCAAGTCACTTTTTCCTGGTCTGTTATCTATCATAGCATGGCCCTTCACTCCACCTGCATAGACAGCCACTAAGCCATACTGGCCTGCTTCCTTCCATAATTTTTTGGCAGCCAGTGGCTCCATACAGGTGTCCCAAGGACAGTGACTCACCCTAGTTGTTAAACTTCTTCAAAGGAGGCAACCCAACTTTTTTTTAATCCATGTAGTTTTGTACAAACTAATCAGAATCTATAGCTTTACCATTAGCTAAAATCTGACCTGAGAAAGCGTCATGAAATTCCAAAGCATCAATACCATTCATTGTTAATCCTGCCTTTTCTATCACTTTTAGAGTAGCATATGTTGGTTCGAGTAAAAGTTGATCTTTCGAATCCTGAGACAAATGTACAAAATCCCTCAAATATGCCTTCGGGTAATAACCCAAGGCCAGAGCCTTTTCCTCAGCACTGCAGATGCGCCATCAGTCAGGAAAGAAGAATTTGCAGCTGTCACTGTGCCATAGGGCTTGATGAATGCAGGTTTTATTTTGGCCATCTGCTTCAAGAAGGACAAATGCCACTATCTTTGGTAACTGTATCTTCTCCTGGTACTTTGAAGATGTACAACATCAGAAGGGAGTCCTTCATCCTGTGCCTTCTTGGCCAGACTGTGCAAGTGCAGTGCATACTCACCCTGTTCCAGTCGAGAAACAGCAAGGCAGAGGCAAGTCAGTCTTCAGAGTGATACATGGTCGTGCTCAGATGATAGGAAATTCAATCTGAATTTAGATATTAAAGATAGTCACTGACCTAGAGTCTTGGACTTATTGAGATCAAGCATGTGTTTCCTCAAATTACAAATAGGGACATAGGACATTAACTCTACACCACCTGCCATGACCACATCATACTGGCCAGAAGTAATCAAGCCAACACCTGTGGTCCTGGTTTGGTTAGCAAAAATGCAAGCCATGGTGACAGCGTATACAGGAGATGTATCAGAGAGGTCATCTCCAAGGGCAGCCTCTCTAGCCACATTGCTTGTTTTCACTTCCTGTATAACTATGCCAAAGATGATATAATCAGCAACTTCCTTTGGGGCACTGGTCTGATGCAACAAATCTGAAAGTACTCCTCTAGCCAAATTACATGTCATCAAGTCTTTATATGAAGTGCCTGGCAGCAGAAATGGAGTGTGAACGTTATCTACCACCACCACCTTCCTTTTATAGGGTTTAGCCAAGGTCTTCTTTGATTTGGTCTGGGCAGCTGGGGCAGCTGGTGGCTAGTAGGAACAGCTCAGAGGACTCAAGAAAATCTGAGGGCCCATTTTGCTAAACTTAGAAGATTTTTTTCAAGTGTAAGTCAAGATGAAGTCATCCTGAAATGGTCCCACCTTAGTTCTCATATGCTTGGGCTCCCGTTGTGGGCGGGGCTTGGCCCTAAGTTTCAGAGGTCAGAGGGACTTAGAAGTGGATCCAGCCTAGAAAGAACCATCGTGCAGGCCATCAGGCTCCAGAGGCCTAGCTATCTGCCAGTCACTGACTAGACAACCAGGCACATGACCTCTCCTTGATGGGCCTTCTTCCTTTCAATGGAAGAATTCTTTCTGCCCCTTTAGCCAAGGTGAAGGGCAGTGTTAAGGGACCTGCAGGAAGTTAGCATGGGGGTGGGGTGAGATTAGTCAGGAAGTATCTTGGGGGCTTGGCTAGCACCAGGCTGCAGAAAGTAAAGTCCTCTGTTCCCCTACCCCAACTTTAAGCACTTTCTACTCTTCACCTCAGAATGGTGGCCTCCCTGGTGACTGACGGCTTCACTGTCTCCAGGATGCTCTGTGCTCAGGTGAGTCTGGCTAGGGTGTTCCCGAGCCCAGGCAGAACTCTCCTGCAGGGGCTGGGGCAGCCTCTGAGCCTCATCTCCTCTGCCAAAACACTTTTAGAAACATCATTTGCAAGACATGTCTCCTGGCAACAAATTCCCTCAAGTTTTATTTATTTGAGAAAGTCTATTTCTCCTTCACTTTTTTTTTTCTCTCCTTCACTTTTGAAGGATAATTTCACAGGTTACAGACTTCTAGGTTGGTGGGGGGTTTTTTCTCTCAACAATTTTTTGTTTGTTTGTTTTATTTTTGTTTTTGTTTTGCATTTAAAACTGGCCTTTTAATTCACTGGGTATTAAGAGTCAGGCAGAAATGAAACAGTGGTACAAATCATTGGTACAAACCAATGGTACAAATCAAAGCAATGGTACAACAATGGTATAAATCTTCTCTAAGTCTTCAAATTCCTTGTGCTCAGCTTTTGTTGTTGTTGTTGTTGTTACAAAAATAAGAGGAATTGCAAAATTAACTTCCGCTTTAATATTTGCAATGCCATATTTACCCTCTTGGAGGTTCGTGTTCTCTATCAGATAGAAGTAAAATGTCTTTTCCACCCTTCCAAAGCAGAAATGAATTTTATAGTTTTGTATAGAGATTCAAAATATTGCCTTTCCCACCCCATCCTTGCTCTTTTTCTTCTTCTCCCTGACTTGAGATGACAAAGGAATGTGTATCTCAGAAGCAGAAGTTTGCCCCTCCCTGTGGCTAGTCCTTAGTACCTCCTCCCCAGCCTCTCCTTCTTCCATCAAATGTGTGAGTCCGCCAACCCCTTCCCCTGGTGCCTGGGGTGGAAGTGAGAGAAAGGGCAGGGAGAAGAGGACAGAAGGTGACGAAGAGGGTTAGAAATAGTTTTACCCCAGCTACCATCAGTGGGACTAAAGATCCGAGAATTTACATGATATATGTAGAAATCTCTCAACATTTTAAATATTTCGCTCTGCTTTCTTCTTGCTTGCATGGTTTCTGAGAAGTTGAAGGCAGTTTTTATCTTTGTTCCTCTGTGGGTAAGATGGGTTTTTTACCCCCCTCTTGCTTCTTTCAGGATTTTTTTCTTTCCCTTTAGTGTTCTGTAGTTTGAAAAAGATATGCCTAGCTTAAGGGCTTTTTTGCCATTTATCTTGCTTGGTTTTCTCTGATATTCCTGGATCTGTGGTTTGGTGTCTGACATTAATTTGGGGAAATTCTCAGACATTATTGTTTTTTTCTGTTTCTTTCTCTCTTTCTTAGGGTTTAGTTAACTAGTTTCCCCAGAGGGCAGGCCTTCTTGAAAACAGAGTGCTCTGGAGTATTTAAAAATGGTTCCTTTTCCCCTGCCCCTGCCAGAAGCCTAAGGGGATTTTTCTCTAAATATTTGCTCTGAGAACCTGGTTGAGTTCCTTGTAGTAAATTTTATGATGTTGGGGGTGGGCCCATCTGTGGCCGGGTTCCCATTTTTTAGCTCTTTTAACTCTTTTTTTTTTTTTTTTTTGTGGTACGCGGGCCTCTCACTGCTGTGGCCTCTCCTGTTGCGGAGCACAGGCTCTGGAAGCACAGGCTCAGCGGGCATGGCTCACGGGCCCAGCCGCTCCGTGGTATGCAGGGTCTTCCCGGACCGGAACACGAACCCGTGTCCCCTGCATCGGCAGGCAGACTCTCAACCACTGCACCACCAGGAAAGCCCTCCTTTTGCTTTTTAATGCTTATGTTAATTTTTAATTCACATTGAAAGCTTCGCATGTTGATTTCTATCAATTATTATTTGATGGTATATTTTCATTTATATCCAATTTTGAAAGCCCCTTTCTGTCTGAAGACCAGATACCTGCATATTATAATTTATATTTCCTGTTGTTTAATTTAGCATTTGTTTCTTTAATTTTTAAAATTTTAATTTTTAAAATTTATTTATTTTATTTTTAAAAAATTAATTTTTATTGGGGTATAGTTGCTTTACAATGTTGTATTAGTTTCTACTGTACAGCAAAGTGGATAAAGTATATGTATGCATATATCCCCTCTTTTTTGGATTTCTTTCCCATTTAGGTCACCACAGAGCACTGAGTAGAGTTCCCTGAGCTATACACTGGGTTCTCATTAGTTAACTACTGTATACATAGTATCAATATTATATATATGTCAATCCCAATCTCTCAATTCATCCCACTCCCCCACCTTTACCCCTTGGTGTCCATACATTTTGTTCTCTACATCTGTGTCTCTATTTCTGTATTTCAGATAAGATCATCAATACCATTTTTCTAGATTCCACATATATGCATTAATATGTGATATTTGTTTTTCTCTTTCGGACTTGCTTCACTCTGTATGACAGTCTCTAGGTCCATCTATGTCTCTACAGTTGACCCAATTTCGTTCCTTTTAATGGCTGAGTAATATTCCATTGTATATATGTACCACATCTTCTTTATCCATTCCTCTGTTGATGGACATTTAGGTTGCTTCCATGTTCTAGCTATTGTAAAGAGTGCTGCAATGAACACTGGGGTGCATGTGTCTTTTTGAATTATGGTTTTCTCGGGGTATATGCCCAGCAGTGGGATTTCTGGGTCATATGGTAATTCTATTTTTCATTTTTTAAGGAACCTCCATACTGTTCTCTATAGTGGCTGTACCAATTTACATTCCCACCAACAGTGCAAGAGGGTTCCCTTTTCTCCACACCCTCTGCAGCCTTTATTGTTTGTAGATTTTTTTAATGACGGCCATTCTGACTGGTGTGAGGTGATATCTCATTGTAGTTTTGATTTGCATTTCTCTAATAATTAGTGATGTTGAGCATCTTTTCATGTGTTTGTTATCCATCTGTATGTCTTCTTTGAAGAAATATCTATTTAGGTCTTCCACCCAGTTTTTGATTGGGTTGTTTGTTTTTTTGGTATTGAACTGCATGAGTTGTTTGTGTATTTTGGAGATTAATCCTTTGTCAGTTGCTTCATTTGCAAATATTTTCTCCCATTCTGAGGGATGTCTTTTCATCTTGTTTATGGTTTCCTTTGCTGTGCAAAAGCTTTTAAGTTGAATTAGATTCCATTTGTTCATTTTTATTACTCTCGGAGGTGGGTCAAAAAAGATCCTGCTGTGATTTATGTCAAAGACTGTTCTGCCTGTGTTTTCCTCTAAAAGTTTTATAGTTTCTGGCCTTACATTCAGGTCTTTAATCCATTTTGAGTTTATTTTTGTGTATGGTGTTAGGGTGTGTTCTAATTTCATTCTTTTACATGTAGCTGTCCAGTTTTCCCAGCACCACTTATTGAAGAGGCTGTCTTTTCTCCATTGTATATTCTTACCTCATTTTAAATTTTTGCCCCTTTAATATATTTGAAATGTACCCTGGTGTATGATGTAGGGTAGAGCTCAAAATTTGAATAATCTGCATACTTTTTGAAAGTTCATTTTTCTGTTTATTTTTTTCTGATAGTTTAAAGTCCTGCTTTGTTAATTTCTATTTATAAATATATGTTTACTTGACTTTTATATCAAATTAATATTTTTAAATTATTGTATAAATCTCCATTGAAGAGATGTCACCAAGCTCAGTAAAATTTATGTAAAAATTTTCCAGCTTTTTTTGTTTTTCAAAGTTATCTACATTTTAAAATCCAGAATGGAATCTTAAATTTCCATTTATTTTAATATGCTATATTATTTTCCACTTATTTTGATACAAAATGTTATTTTTCTTTATTTACAAGTATTTCCATTAATTATGTGAAGTCAGTTTTTGTTATTCATCCATGTTTTCCTGTAATAAAGTCAATCCCATTTTTAAAAATACATGATGGGATTTAATTTATTATTTTATTAAGAGTTCTGCCTCACATAGGGGTAGGGTAGTGGAAGATACAAACTATTGGGTGTAAGAGAGGCTGAAGGATGTACTGTACAACACGGAGAATATAGCCAATATTTTGTAATAACTGTAAATAGAAAGTAACTTATAAAAATTGTATAAAAATTTAAAAAGTAATTAAAAAAAAGAGTTATGCCTCAATATTGATAAATTTGCTTAGGCTATAGATTTCATATTGTTATTTTTTACAGGTTTGTTAGCAATTGTGAACATAATATGGGAAGCTTTTCATCTTTTCTAAGTTGTGCTTCTGTAACAGCAGTCAAATGTTTCTTCAGATGTTAAAGTATTATGCTGTTAAAATTGGCTGTAATCGTCACTTTTAATTATAGTAATATTTCTGAAAACTTTCTCTAATTTTATTTTTATTGTTTTAGTTATTTTTGAGTTTTCCTTGAGACAATATAAGTTGTTGATATATATTTTATATAAAACAATCTACTCCTTTCATCATTTTTTACTGTAGAATTACACGTACAATTTATTTATAGTTAAATATATGGTTCTACACAGTGTCTGCAGGCACAACACATCCACACCTAGTAATACTACTCCAACCCTTATAAAAGGTGATGAGGAAGGCAGCCAACTTTGAGTGGAGCCTCAAGCAGGAAAGTGTTGTTTTCTTTATTATGCCACCTAGAGATCTGTGTATTTTACTGACCATTTCAACCAAACAGATCTTGATTTTTAAAATGAATTCTACAGTTCATATCTTAATTTTTATTAATGCTGCTCTCATTTTTTATTACTTTCTTTTGTCCCACTATCATTAAGTTCATTAATTAGTTTTCTAGGTTATTGATTTTAATACTCAGTTTTTTCATTTTTATATAGTAATACAAAATTTGCTGTTAATATTCCTCTGCTTACAAAGTATGTTATATGCCATATATTTTGAAACATGGTGTTCATATTAATATTTTCAAAATAATCCTCTTCTTCTTTGACCTGAGTGTTTCAAAAAAGTGTTTTTGTGTTTTGTTGATTTAAATATCCAAACAAAATTCTTCCTAAATTGATCTATAGATTTAGTGTGATCTCAAATAAAAATAGGAGCATTTTATTTTAGTAGAAAGCAGCTGATTTTACAATGCTCGGTGTTCCAATGGCAGCTTCTAAGATGTGTGAGCTCAGATAAAAGCAGATACAAACATAGGTTTAGACTTACAAGAGAAGTATTGGAGAGAAGTGCTTTTAAAGATTAAAGAGGAACAAGCAATTGAGGCTGGAGAGAGCCTTTAGTCTGTGATGCAGGTCTGACATTTGTGAAGGAGAGTGAGGTAATTAAAATTGGCGAAGAAGAAGCTCAGATTGTAACATAGTTTTATGAACATTTTGGCCAAAATAAGGGAGTCCTCAAGCCAAAGTCACAGTCACCTATTGGAAGAATTCCACATCTTGCAGGAATGGGCCTGCATTGTTCCCATTGCCATGCTCAGTCATCACTCACTGGAATGAGGCCAGGGGAAGTGAGGCCTCTGTGAGAAAGTGATTATAACTCCCAAAAGGTGGCTGCTGGGGCTTTTCACAGGCACTACAACCCAAGCCTTTTGTTGCACAGATCTACTTCTCTATGTAGATTTATGCAGTAGCTCCCTAGTTTCTATGACCTCTCTTCTTGAAAAGAAACATAGAAGAGCGAGTCTAATGGAACAAACTATAGCCTCTTTCACTGCATTTGATCTCTGGGTCACGACTGGTATTTATCCTATTTCTCCTAAACTATCTTTCCAAAATTCTCATCCTCATCACTTTGGTAGATCTTGGTAGATTTCCTGGTGCTGGGACCCAAACATTCATTTCTGATGTGTTTGGGCTCATGTTAATGATGCCCTTTTAAAACCAAGGTTGTTATCTTTGTCCATTTATGGTTATAATGGGTACAGGAAGTACTAGAGTGGATCACCTGGGTTCCTTGCATGTTTCCTCCTGCCATCATTGTGCTAAGGCAGTCATGATGGTGATTTCTCTTTTAATTTTTGGTCCTTGGACACAAAGAGCTCAAAGAGATCTTGGCAATATTCTGTTGTAAGAGTGTGTTATTTTGGGGGGCTAAGACCTCCAATCTTTGGAGGTCCACAGTTGTGGGAACACGGAAGCACAAAATTCCTCAATGGGTAATTGGGAATGATGGCTAGCAGGGTCTCCTCTGCTTCTACCCCCTAGTTTCCTAACCCAGGCATCAATGTCTTTTAAGATAAAGCACCATATAAATGTCACCCCAAAATTCATATGTTGAATCCCTGTCACCCAGTACTTCAGAATGTGACTGTATTTGGATATGGATTTAAAGAGATAACAAGGTAAAATTAAATTATAAGGTGGGCCCTAATCTAATATGACTGTTATCTTTATAAGAAGAGGAGATTAAGACACAGAGATTAAGTACACAAAGGAAAGACCATGTGAGAATATAGTGAGAAGGTAGCCATCCGCAGGTCAAGGAGAGAGGTCTCAAAAGAAACCAAACCAGCTGACATCTTGAACTTAGACTTTTAGCTTCCCAAACTGTGGAACAATAAATTTCTGTTGTTTAAGCCACTCAGTCTGTGGTGTTTTGTTATGGCAGCCCTAGCAAATAATACAAATGGTGATACTAATCTCTGTCGTTATCCTTGTTCATGCCATATTTTATATGATTTATTATTTTGACTAGGGAGGTCTGTTTCAGTGGTTTCTATTTGGTTTTCCATAGAGAGATAGCTCTTAATCCACAGATCAGGGAACCAATCTGAGGTTTAAGCAAATTGCCAAGTATATCAATTTCAACTATATATTCAGTGACTGGAGAAATAACTTTTGGGTGGATCCATGGACCCATGGTTCCAATATGAGCAAAGATTCCATTTGTTACTTTACCCCATAAGCTCCCACTTTACCAGTGGGCCTGGTATGATGTTTTGGAGCTCGAGGTATCAATGTCAACTCAGAACCTATGCACAATAATCTGAAATGTCTCAGTATTATGCTTTCTCTTGAGTATAGTCACCTGAGTAAAAGATCATAGATTACTTTGAGGAAAGGACTAGTCGAAGTTTGCTTGTCTTTATCATGATTGTGGCCTGCTGGTTTCTAGTGTTAAAACTTTTACTACCCAGGCTTCTATTACTTTGATGACCTTGTCATTCTTATGAATATTAACAATTCCATCTCTGAATTTCTGTCTTCCCGTCATCTTGGTCTTCACAGGAATTCCACCACTGAACTTCGTAGTGGTTCTGGTGAATTTTGCATTTGGGCCTCCTGTGGAACATAGTTCTTTAGTGGTTTATCTGGACTTACATAGCATTTTCCCTCCAGCATTCCCACTTCCTTCAGCCTCTTTATTCTTTCAATTGCACTCACTTGGGACATCTTTTTCTCTAGATTTCTAAGGGCCACTCTAATAAAGAATTTTCTCCATCCACTGATGTACTTGACAGATGTCCCCAAAAAGGTGACCTCAAATCAGTGAATTCTTGCTTAATGCAGTCTTACATTTGCCCCCTCTTGATACAGCATTCTCAAACTCCAGTCCCATTGGTACTTCCCAAGTTCCTGTGGGAGCATGCTAGCTAATTCTTGTAGCTCTTTTGGTGAATAATGTCTTTCCTCCAGTATGAGGCCCAGCATGTCCTGTGCAGTGTTGTGGTGGGATTTAACACTAGCTATTGTCTTGGCAATCAGAGGAGATGGGGAACCTTCTTTGGAATGCCTGTTAATAGGGAGATGCCTCTGCAGTAGCTACCAACACTGAATGTGCTCTAGCTTTTACTAGAGCTTACTCTTTTACTTCTAAAAGATCTGAAGGCTCAGAGGGATTATTCAGAACAGAATATCCCTACTGATTTCCCCATTTCATGTTTCAGGATCCCAGAAATTCCCAACCATGGCCTTGATATTAGCACGACATACCTGGTTTGGCTGAACATTTAAATTTCATATATAAATGTCTCTGGAACTCCATGGCTCTATCAGTTCCTCGGGTCTTTCTGTCTGCTGTGTCTGCTTTCATCGCAGGAGATAAGAGCCCTCATATTTAGCTAATAACCTTTTGTTAAAGTTCCTCAACAGGCATCAATTCAGCATAAGAGTAACCAGTCAATTCCACTGTCCTTGTAGTCACAGATACCCCGTATCTTTCAAAACACTTCAAAAATTGCACCTGAAGGAGCATTTCCCTACATTAACAGGTTTTCTCAGGTCACCCTGGGACACGTTAACTCTAGTAATTTGCCCATACTATGACCACATACTAGTCAGTGACCACAATGACCACATACTAGTCAGAATGGCATCTTCTTGCCTGCCTGGTGGTGAGTGAGCCAGTCCCAAATCCCTATCCTGTTGCCTGTTTTGTAGACAAATCTTGGATCTTCTGAGAAACAGAAACAAAGATGAGATTACACATGCAACAGATGTGTATTTGGAAATGACAATCAAGGACAACTATCAGGAAATCAAAGGAGGCAAAGAGAGCCTTTGGATACCGTGTAGGTTTTACATCAGTGAAGAAGAGAGAGAGGGAAGGGGGCCAGGTAGTCTGCAACAGAGTTCCAAAGCAGGTTCAGCCAGGGTGAAGGGGAGTCCTTGAGCCAAAATCTCTAGTTGGAGGAGTCTCATGTCTCACAGGAACAGAACTGCATTAGGACCACCTCTCTGCCCAGTCATTGATGGGGAGAAGTATTTGGAAAGGATGACCATAATATGATAGTGGTGATGAATCTGGAAAAGCAGCAACTGGGCCATCAATCAGTTATATTCTCTGTGGCATATTCTCATGACTTCCACAGATGCTGTCTCATGTTCAGTGGAAAATTATTTAGAGTATCCCCCATTTTCCCAGAGGCTTTAATTCTCTCCAATTAAAGACATTTTGTACAGGCTCTGCTAGGCTTTTCTCTGCATACTTCCTGCTTTCTTTTGAAAAAAAGTTTGAGGTTCCTCTTTATGGTCTTTTTAAACCTGATTTAATAGGGCAAAATTCCTAGGGGCTTGGTGTAAGAAGTGGCGGCCTTTTTTGATTTTCACATTTATACAGGCATAGAGGTTTTTCTTTTTTTTTCTTTTCTTTTCTTTGATCATTTAATTCTGGTTTTGGAAAGGAAGTTAGAGAACCTGTTCATATATTTATCTTACTCAGAAGTTCCCCTGATCCCTTGTTGAATCCACCAACTTATTCACTCTATGTGTCTAACTGGACAGTGGATCTTGTCCCTGCCCAAATCCTTGTAAATGCAAATGAATGAAATCTCTGAACTGAGGAGCTAATTTGTTTTAGGTAAGGTATCTGCTTGACAGTAATAAAGTAGTTGAATAGATAGATGAACAAATATAGTCAAAATGAACATTGGTTTGCAGAAAGATAACATAAGAGCATGATTCTACTAAACCCAGTAGAGGTATCTTTTCACAGTTAAGCTTTTCTGAAGGATTACTTGTGCATATGTGAGTTAATACATTAATTTGGGAGTTATCCTGTCTTTTAGAAAGTTACTATGAGCAAATTAAATTAAATTAAATACTTATTATTCATCTTTCAAAAAGTGCATTTTATATGCCTGCATTAGAATGACCCCAAAGAAGAGCACAGAGAATAAGTCATTTTATCCTGAAGCCACTGGAATTGAAATAGTCACAAAAAGTTTGAATTTTTAAAAAAGTGTGCATGCATATTCTTGCAATGATATTTAGCTTAAATCATTTTAATATGCAGTCTGGCAAATATTTTTAAATAGAACCAAGGTTTTTTATTGAAAATGTATCTGTAGATTGGTGTTCTCCTCATATTTGTAATTCAGTGTGATTTCAGTGTTTGTAAGGTTTTGTTTTTTTTTAATTAAGAGAGATGAGAAATTAAATAGAAGAAATAAAACAAAACCAAAATTTTTTTAAATCAAGTCCTAATTAAATATGAATACAGATTTTAAAAAATTTTATCATTTCCTCCAATATTTTAGAGTTGTAATAACCACAAGCTAATTTAACAGCATTTTAAAACTAATTTCTTTGAACTGAGTTTTTCCAAAGCATTAGACATAGTTTTTATGTAAGCACACACACACACACACACACACACACACACACACACACACACACACGCGCACAGAATTTCTTTGGCACACAGATATTAGCAAATGGTGTAATGCTTAACTAAATGACCTAGTACCTTTCACAGTTTTATCTGGCATGAGGGAGTTGAGAATAACCTCAGTGGACTCTTGGTAGGCACTCAACTCATAGTGACTACAAGTGCCAAGGAACTCTTCATAAGTAACCTAGTAGTCATCAGTGTTTCAAAGGCATACTTAATTAGTAAACATATTACAGACAGAAAAGAGGAAATAGGTTGGAATCCAGCAAACTGCTTAATTAGAAGGTGATCATGGAAGCTTCTACTCTACATGCAATTTCCACATTTTCAGGGTTTTATTTTTATGGTTTATTTGTAAACAAAATGACAATGTGCTACATCAACATACTCTGCAAGGAAAAATGTATAGCAGTGTCTGGAAGCACTTAAAGAAATAAGCTATTCGTTTCCAAATATTTGATACTAAAATTTGCTAGGCACCTTAAACTATAAAATTGTATTTAACGAGTTTGTAATTATCCTCAATGACAGAAAAAATGAAGAAACATAGATGAAAGCAAGCAATACTTTTAGAGGGACTATCCCATAATTATTCATATACTATTAGTAACTGATATAGAAATTTAAGGTATCTCATTAATTAATGAAAATGATTATTGGCCTAGAAGAAAAAAATTAACAGTCAACGTAAAACATTATGCAAGGTTGTACTTGAATTTTACCTATGCCATTTTAAAATTGGTTTTATATTTGTTAAGAACACTGTTCTGTTTGTCACTTATATCTTCCTATGTTTAGTCTCAGCTACTTCTGTGGTCAAAAAGTTCTATTATCATAGCTCCAGTTGAGAGTTCTCAATATTACAGCTTTTAAAAAATCGGAATAACTAGAAAATAGAATATCTTATAGGATAGAAATCATTTTTGGTCCTCTCTGGATAGTCTAACCTACATAATCTAATTTTTGATTTCAAGGTTTTATTACAGGGGGATTTTCCCCTGTGGACTTCCTGAAATAATCTAAATAAACAAGAAGTTCAATTTTTCAAGCATGGAAAACCAAGTTTTCTGTATATTTCTTGTATCTAACATATGCTCATAAATTCCTTAAGAACTGTTTCATTGACATTTGAACTTTAAATTGTTTCTAAATATCATTTATATTCACTAAATTTATCTGTGTAAGTATTTCAGCTTCTACAAGTACTTGTGATCATAATTCTGCTTAGCACACCCATGTGGGACAACATACATATATTAATAATTAAAACTTTAAGTTCAGGCTTTTTGTGTGTTCATATACTCATCAAAATAATCTTTCAAATATACCAATGCTTCAGTGTTTATGAACAATATAACTCTAAAATGAACAGAAATATACTGGCGAATAAACTTCATTATCCATTTTTATCACAACTTTGCTGCCTTTATGGCTGCTATTTAGCCCTGAAATGAGGATGCTCAGTGCATTGAGCATGAGAAAAACTATTAAAATTATTCCGTGTGATATTAGAGTGCTCTTTTGTGGACCTGTGCTACTGACTGTGCTTGAAAATTTCCAAGTTTTAGAACAGCTGCTCAGATTTTATTACTAATGTATTGGAGATGCTTAACCAGTGCACCTCACTTTGCTATTGTACTGTCTTTCTTGTGGACTAACAAGCCATTAACATTGGGAATGGAGAGCTGTGGTCCTCTTATGAAATTATGTCCAAACTAGGTTTTCAAATAACCCTAAAAGCATCCTCTTGTTTTTAAAGAATATTAGTTTGTTTTTTTTTCCTTCCTTTCTTCCTTCCTTCCTTTCTTCCTCTCTCCCTCCTTCCCTCCCTCCCTCCCTTTCTGTCTTTGTCTCTTTCTCTTTTCTTTCCTTCTTCACTCCCTCCCTTTCCTCCTCTCTCCTTTTCTTTCTTTCTTTCTTTCTCTCTCTCTTTCTTTCTTTCTTTCTTTCTTCTTTCTTTCTTTCTTTCTTTCTTTCTTTCCTTAATATCTTACTGAAAACCTCTTTTCTAAAGAGTACAAAAACATAATACCTGCGACTTACATATAGGAGGTAATAAAAATTTAACATTTAAAAACTATGGCTCTGAATATGGTATTTTATGACTTTGAAGTGCTGCATGTTATTGAGTTGACTGCTTTAACATAGAGAGGCAAGAAACCCAATAGAGAAAGTATTTGTAATTGTGTCCTCTGTAAAAGACGTTCATGAGCTTCTTTCTTAACAGGATATTTTATGAGCAAAATAAATAATTCTTCTTTACAATGCAGCAGGTTACTCATTTAACTTAGATATGAAAAGCTGATTATACAGGCTTTCCTAAGTTCAAGTATACACAGACTATTTTGTTAAGAGACTAAGTGGCCACAAAGTACGTTACACAGGGAATAAACCTCTTTAGCCATATAGCTGAGAACAAAGGATAAGTATCACCCAATGCCTAAAATATGTGTTTTCATGTTGTTCTCCCTAAGTACAATCCTTACAGTCAGCCATTGTGAACCTGCTCTCTATAGCATGCTTTAGAGACCCCCATTTTGCCTTTCACTGGCCATCACCCTTTCCAAAGTGAGTAAACTGTAGGGGCCAAGGAGACATGCTTACCTGGAACCTGTTGTTTTCCCCCTCCTTCACCATGGAACTTAGACCCTGGAATTATCTCTAGTTCCTCCATAGTCCTTTTCCCCAACACTACACAGAGCTGATTTACTGCTACTGTGCTCATCGCTAGGCCCTAATGGTGGACCTAGACTTCTGTCATTGCCTAAGGGGTTGTGGATAGAGCTTGGATGTGAGGGCTAAGATCCTTCTTTTAGTGAGGGAAGGTGCAAGGACTGGGGGGAAAAGAAGAGGACACACTGGGTGCCTACATTTGTACTCTTGACTTGGTCCTGCAAGTATAGTCATTAGGGGTGGGCTTAATCTCCCTTACTAAGTCTATGAAGTCTTGAAAGACAAAAAAAAAAAAAAAATCCTAATTATCTTCATATCCCAAAGCCTAGCATTTTTTTTTAATTCTTTAGTAGACTTTTTCCAACCTGAAATAACAAACTTCTCGTCCTTGGGCAAGATCTGACCTGTAGAATTTTTATGTTGGGTCAGCACAGTATTTAAATTTTATTTTGAATAAATATTTAATATTTGGGAAATTCTACACAATAATCTGGCTTCTCAGAAAAAAAAATCTAAAAAACACTAGTCCTAGCCATGTTCCCAAATACTATCTGCAAAGACCAACTTCTTCCTCACCCTCAACAGATCTTCTGTCGTTTGTCTAGTTTTTCACAGTCAGAGATTCCCATGGTTTTTCTTACAACAATTTCAATGTTGTGAGTCAACTGCCTGGATCCTTTAGGCATTTGAATATGTCACATCTGCAATAAACATGTATGAAATAAATGAGAAATTAAAACATAGAAGATACTACTATGTCAGTATTAAAATTCTATATTAAAATTATTAAATTTTAATAATTTAATGATTATTATTTTTTAATTTAAATTCATAGGCCAGTATTAAAATTCTGAGTATCTAGGAGTTGCTATTAAAACAGAACTCCCCTGTGAAGAGAAATTGATTTGTGCAAATGAACTTGCACTAACTCTGTATCTATGAAGTTTAATACTTAAATTTTGTGAAAAATTATCCATAGTCTCATTAGTCTTAACTCCCAAATGTTAAAAGTCCCTATTTCAGCCCAGAGGCCTTAAAGATGGTGGAGGAGTGAGACATGGCAATCACCTTCCTCCCCACAAATACATCAAAACTACATCTACATGTGGAACAACTCCTACAGAACACCTACTGAACACTGGTACAAGACCTCAGACTTCCCAAAAGACAGGGAACAGATGCTCTCAGGAGACCTACATGCAGATGCAGGGCCCAATCCAAAGCTGAACACGAGGAGCTGTGTGAACAAAGAAGAGAAAGGGAAATTTCGCCCAGCAGCCTCAGGAGCAGCAGATTAAATCTCCACAATCAACTTGATGTACCCTGCATCTGTGGAATATCTGAATAGACAACAAATCATCCCAAAACTGAGGCAGTGGACTTTGGGAGCAACTATAGACTTGGGGTTTGCTTTCTGCATCTAATTTGTTTCTGGTTTTATGTTTATCTTAGTTTAGTATTTAGAGCTTATTATCATTGGTAGATTTGTTTATTGATTTCGTTGCTCTCCCTTTTATATATATATTTTTTTTATTCTTTTTCTTTTTTTCTTTTTTTGTTGGTGTGTATGTGTATGCTTCTTTCTGTGATTTTGTCTGTATAGCTTTGCTTTTGTCAGTTGTCCTATGGTTCTGACTGTCCTTTTTTTTTTTTGTTTTTGTATACTCTTTAGAGCTTGGTATCATTAGTGGATTTGTTTTTAAGTTTGGTTGCACTCTTCTTTCTTTCTTTTTATTACTTTTTATTTTTAATATTTTTTCTATTTTAATAACTATATTTTTAATAACTATATTTTATTTTATTTATTTATTTTTTCTTTCTTTCTTTCTTTCTTTTTCTCCCTTTTCTTCTGAGCCATGTGGCTGACAGGGTCCTGGTCCTCTGGCCGGGTGTCAGGCTTGAGCCTCTGAGGTGGGAGAGCTGAATTCAGGACATTGGTCCACCAGAGACCTCCCAGCCCCATGTAATATCAAATGGCAAAAGCTGTCCCAGAGGTCTCCAACTCGATGCTAAGACCCAGCTCCACTTGACAACCAGCAATCTCCAGTGCTGGACACCCTATACCAAACAGCTAACAAGACAGGAACACAACCCCACCCGTTATCAGAGAGGCTGCCTAAAATCATAATAAGGTAACAGACACACCCAAACACACCACTGCCCACCAGAAAGACAAGATCCAGCCTCATCCACCAGAACACAAGCACCAGTCCCCTCTACCAGGAAACCTACACAACACACTGAACCAACCTTAGCCACTGGGGGCAGACACCAAAAACAATGGGAACTATGAACCTGCAGCCTTCGAAACGGAGACCGCAAACACAGTAAGTTAAGCAAAATGAGAAGACAGAGAAACACACAGCAGATGAAGGAGCGAGGTAAAAACCCACCAGACCAAACAAATGAAGAGGAAATAGGCAGTCTACCTGAATTCAGAGTAAGAATAGTGAAGATGATCCAAAATTTTGGAAATAGAATGGAGAAAATACAAGAAATGTTTAACAAGACCCTAGACGAACTAAAGTGTAAACAATGACAGAACAACCCAATAAATGAAATTAAAAATTCTCTAGAAGGAATCAGTAGCAAAATAACTGAGACAGAAGAACGGATAAGTGACCTGGAAGATAAAGCAGTGGAAATAACTACCCCAGAGCAGAATAAAGAAAAAAGAATGAAAAGAATTAAGCACAATCTCAGAGACCTCTGGGACAAGATTAAACGCACCAGCATTTGAATTATAGGGGTCCCAGAAGAAGAAGAGAAAAATAAAAGGGACTGAGGAAATATTTGAAGAGATTATAGTTGAAAACTTCCCTAATATGGGAAAGGAAATAGTCAATCAAGTCCAAGAAGGGCAGAGAGTTCCATACAGGATAAATCCAAGGAGAAACACGCCAAGACACATATTAATCAAACTATCAAAAATTAAATAAAAAGAAAAAATATTAAAAGCCGCAAGAGAAAAGCAACAATTAACATACAAGGAAATCCCCATAAGGTTAACAGCTGATCTTTCAGCAGAAACTCTGCAAGCCAGAAGGGAGTGGCAGGACATACTTAAAGTGATAAAAGGGAAGAACCTACAACCAAGATTACTCTACTCAGCAATGATCTATTTCAGATTTGACGGAGAAATTAAAACCTTAACAGACAAGCAAAAGCTAAGAGAATTCAGCACCACCAAACCAGCTATACAACAAATGCTAAAGGAACTTCTTTAGCCAGGAAACACAAGAGAAGGAAAAGACTTACAATAGCAAACCCAAAACAATTAAGAAAATGGTAATAGGAACATACATATAGATAATTACCTTAAATGTAAATGGATTATATGCTCCCACCAAAAGACACAGACTGGCTGAATGGATACAAAAACAAGACCCGTATATATGCTGGCTAAAAGAGACCCACTTTAGACCTATGGACACATACAGACTGAAAGTGAAGGGATGGAAAAAGATATTCCATGCAAATGGAAATCAAAAGAAAGCTGGAGTAGCAATTCTCATATAGGACAAAAAAGGCTTTAAAATAAAGACTATTACAAGAGACAAAGAAGGACACTACATAATGATTAAGGGATCAATCCAAGAAGAAGACATAACAACTGTAAATATTAATGCACCCAACATAGGAGCACCTCAATACATAAGGCAAATGCTAACAGCCATAGAAAGGGACATCGACAGTAACACAATCATGAGAGGGGACTTTAACACCCCAGTTTCACCAATGGACAAATCATCAAAAATGAAAATAAATAAGGAAACACAAGCTTTAAATGATACATTAAACAAGATGTACTTAATTGATATTTATAGGACATTCCATCCAGAAACAAGAGGTTACACTTTCTTCTCAAGTGCTTATGGAACATTCTCCAGGATAGATCATATCTTGGGTCTCGAATCAAGCCTTGGTAAATTTAAGAAAACTGAAATCATATCAAGTATCTTTTCCAACCACAGCACTATGAGATTAGATATTAATTACAGGAAAAAATTTGTAAAGAATACAAACACATGGAGGCTAAACAATACACTACTAAATAACCAAGATACCACTGAAGAAATCAAAGAGGAAATCAACAAATACCTAGAAACAAATGAGAATGAAAACACAACAACCAAAAACCTATTGGATACAGCAAAAGAAGTTCTAAGAGTGAAGTTTGTAGCAGTACAATCCTACCTCAAGGAACAAGAAAAATCTCAAATAACAACCTAACCTTACACCTAAAGCAATTAGAGAAAGAAGAACAAAAGAACCCCAAAATTAGCAGAAGGAAAGAAATCGTAAAGGTCAGATCAGAAATAAATGAAAAAGAAATGAAGGAAACAATGCAAAGATCAATAAAACTAAAAGCTGGTTCTTTGAGAAGATAAACAAAATTGATAAACCATTAGCCAGACTCATCAACAAAGACAGAAGACTTAAATCAATAGAATTAGTAATGAAAAAGGAGAAGTACCAACTGACACTGCAGAAATACAAAGGATCATGAGCCGTTACTACAAGCAACTATATGCCAATAAAATGGACAACCTGAAAGAAATGGACAAATTCTTAGAAAAGCACAACCTGCCAAGACTGAATCAGGAAGAAATAGAAAATATAAACAGATCAATCACAAGCACTCAAATTGAGACTATGATTAAAAATCTTCCAACAAACAAAAGCCCAGGACCAGATGGCTTCACAGGCAAATTCTATCAAACATTTAGAGAAGAGCTAACACCTATCCTTCTCAAACTCTTCCAAAATATAGCAGAGGGAGGAACACTCCCAAACTCATTCTACGAGGCCACCATCACCCTGATACCACCACCAGACAAAGATGTCACAAAGAAAGAAAACTACAGGACAATATCACTGATGAACATAGATGCAAAAATCCTCAACAGAATACTAGCAAACCGAATCCAACAGCACATTAAAAGGATCATACACCATGATCACGTGGGGTTTATCCCAGGAATGCAAGGATTCTTCAGTATATGCAAATCAATCAATGTGATAAATCATATTAACAAACTGAAGGAGAAGAACCGTATGATCATCTCAATAGATGCAGAGAAAGCTTTTGACAAAATTCAGCACCCATTTATGATAAAAACTCTACAGAGAGTAGGCATAGAGGGAACTTAGCTCAACATAATAAAGGCCATATATGACAAACCCACAGCCAACATCATTCTCAATGGTGAAATATTGAAACCATTTCCGCTAAGATCAGGAACAAGACAGGGTTGCCCACTCTCACCACTATTACTCAACATCGTTTTGGAATTTTTAGCCACAGCAATCAGAGAAGAAAAAGAACTAAAAGGAATCCAAATCAGAAAAGAAGTAAAGCTGTCACTATTTGAGGATGACATGATACTATACATAGAGGATCCTAAAGATGCTACCAGAAAACTGCTAGAGCTAATGGATGAATTTGGTAAAGTAGCAGGATACAAAATTAATGCCCAGAAATCTCTTGCATTCCTATATACTAATGATGAAAAATTTGAAAGAGAAATTAAGGAAACACTCTCATTTACCATTGCAACAAAAAGGATAAAATACCTAGGAATAAACCTCCCTAAGGAGACAAGAGACCTGTATCCAGAAAATTGTAAGATACTGATGAAAGAAATTAAAGATGATATGAACAGATGGAGAGGTATGCCCTGTTCTTGGATTGGAAGAATCAACCTTGTGAAAATGACTCTACTACCCAAAGCAATCTACAGATTCAGGGCAATCCCTATCAAACTACCAATGGCATTTTTCACAGAACTAGAAAAAAAATTTCACAATTTGTATGGAAACACAATAGACCTTGAATAGCCAAAGCAATCTTCAGAATGAAAAACAGAACAGGAGGATTCAGGCTCCCTGACTTCAGACTATACTACAAACCTATAGCAATCAAGACAGTATGGTACTGGCACAAAAACGGAAATATAGATCAATGCAACAGTATAGAAAACTGAGAGATAAACCCACGCACGTATGTCACCTTATCTTTGATAAAGGAGACAAGAATATACAATGGAGAAAAGAGAGCCTCTTCAGTAAGTTGTGCTGGGAAAAGTGGACAGCTACATGTAAAAGAAAGAAATTAGAACACTCGCTAATATCTTACACCAAAATAAGCTCAAAATGGATTAAAGACCTAAATGTAAGGCCAGATACTTTAAAACTCTTAGAGGAAAACATAAGCAGAACAGTCTATGACATAAATCACAGCAAGATCCTTTTTGACCCACCTCCCAGAGAAATGGAAATAAAAACAAAAATAAGCAAATGGGACCTAATGAAGCTTATAAGCTTTTTCACAGCCAAGGAAACCATAAACAAGACAAAAAGACAACCCTCAGAATGGGAGAAAATATTTGCAAACAAACCAACTGATAAAGGATTAATCTCCAAAATATATAAGCAGCTCATGTAGTTGAATATCAAAAGAACAAACAACCCAATCCAAAAATGGGCAGAAGACCTAAATAGACATTTCTCCAAATAAGATATACAGATTGCCAACAAACACATGAAAGAATGCTGAACATCACTAATCATGAGATAAATGTAAATCGAAACTAAAATGAGGTATCACCTCACACCGGTCAGAATGGCCATCGTCAAAAAATCTACAAAGAGTAAGTGTTGGAGAGGGTGTGGAGAAAAGGGAACCCTCTTGCACTGTTGGTGGGAATATAAATCGATACAGCCACTATGGAGAAAAATATGGAGTTTCCTCAAAAAACTAAAAATAGAACTACCATATGACCCAGTAATGCCACTACTGGGCATATACCCTAAGAAAATCATAATTCAAAAAGAGTCATGTACCACAGTGTTCATTGCAGTTCTATTTACAATAGCCAGTGTCCATAGACGCTGTGTCCATAGACAGATGAATGGATAAAGAAGATGTGGTGCATATATGCAATGGAATATTACTCAGCCATAAAAAGAAATGAAATTGAGTTATTTGTAGTGCAGTGGATGAACCTAGGGTCTGTCATACAGAGTGAAGTAAGTCAGAAAGAGAAAAACAAATACCGTATGTTAACACATATATATGGAATCCAAAAAAAAAAGAAAAAGGTTCTGAGTAATCTTAGGGTAGGACAGGAATAAAGACACAGACATAAAGAATGGACTTGAGGACACGGGGAGGGGGAAAGGTAAGCTGGGACGAAGTGAGAGAGTGGCATGGACATATATACACTACCAAATGTAAAATAGATAGCTAGGGGGAAGCAACTGCATAGCATAGGGAGATCAGCTCGGTGCTTTTTGTCCACCTAGAGGGGTGTGATAGAGAAGGTGGGAGGGAGACACAGAGGGAAGAGTTATGGGGATATATGTATATGTATAGCTGATTCACTTTGTTATATAGCAGAAACTAACACACCATTGTAAAGCAATTATACTCCAGTAAAGATGTTAAAAGAAAAATTCCCTATCTGAGATTCCTAATCAGATAGTTTTTGAAAGAGAAACATGAAAATGTCTGCTTTATATCTGAAACCAACTCTCTCTAATTTGAATTTCATAGTTCTCTAAAGGACTGTTAGAACTTTGTGCCTCAAAAAGGCATGAAGTCATAAATACATTTTTCCTTTTCAAAATATCACTTTACCCCATTGGACTAAAAAAATGTATTGTTAATATTTTTCTTTTCAGTACCTGATGCTAGGTAATTTATGACAGAACCAAATGCTAGGTACTTTATTATGTATGGATTTATATTTCATATTTCAGTTATCATGGTAACTTTGAATGTGTTAATGTGATGGCCTTTATTACAAATGAAATAGTCTACCTTTATATCACATCTCTTCTTTGAAGAAGTATTTTTCTATAAAATATGTAATAGTTCATCAATGACGGCATTTGTATTATAGTTGTGGCTACCAGATAGGGGAGGAAGAAATACATAGGGAAGATATTTCAAAATAAACAATAGTCATTTTGTTCTGTGTGTGATAAGAAGATAAAATCAGAGGATGGCTAAATTTTTACAACTGAAATTCCAACCACTTGTCTATCATGAACTTCTCCAAATTCCCTTCCCAATGCCACCAGATTAGTCTTTCAAATATACTACTAATTTTGGAAAGAAAACATTATATTCTAGTTGAATTACTCAATACAAGCAGAGAAGATAGGCTAAATACAATTAAGGGCCTATATCTAAACCTTAAATATTTATTCATTTATTTATTTATGGCTGCCGTGGGTCTTCGTTGCTGCGCGCGAGCTTTGTCTAGTGTGGCAAGCGAGGGTTACTCTTTGGCAGTGCGCGGGCTTCTCATTGCGGTGGCTTCTCTTGTTGCAGAGCACAGGCTCTAGGTGCGTGGGCTTCAGTAGTTATGGCACGCAGGCTCAGTAGTTCTGGCTTGCGGGCTCTAGAGCGCAGGCTTAGTAGTTGTGGCGCATGGGTTTAGTTGCTCTGTAGCATGTAGGATCTTCCCAGACCAGGGATCGAATCTGTGTCCCCTGCATTGGCAGGCGGATTCTTAACCACTGCACCACAAGGGAAGTCCCTAAACCTTAATTTTATGCAGGTATTTTACAAAACCTCAGCTATGCATCCTAAATGGTTGGGTTCCAAAATATTAGGTTTGAAAGCTCTTCATTGGTTATATTTGGTAATATTTCATGCAGCTCTCTTCTGTACTCCAGGTAGAAAATTTACCTAATGTGGAGATTCCTAAAAATCTTAAGACCCCACCGCATTATGTATTTCCCTTGTCTGTCCAACTCTAGCAGTATCCTCCTTCCTGGACAGCTGTGGAATATACCTGTGTTCACAGCACATTTTCTTGGTTGCGAGCTTCATTCTGAATTGAAGCCACAGTCTGCAGTGAGTCTCCCAAAGACATGGGGGTTTTATTGATCTGGTTTTCCTTCATGTTATCTTTCAATTCTTGATGACTTGACTTTCAGTGAATCAGTTAAAAGCTTACTTCTGAGGCATGAGAATTCAGTGACAGCTTTCACTGTTGTACCCTTTATGAAGAGATTTGGCTGCATGTAAGATACAGTTTAGTTGTCAGTCCTTAGCACACAGCTGACATCTTAAAATGATCCATAATCTGTTACAGGATTACTCGTGTGAGAGCTCCTACATGGAGTGTACAGCCTGCTGGGATGTCAGTGTCAATGTTTTACTCTGTACATAGGTAACAGCAAGTGGTCTTGTGATTTAAGGGACAAGGTCTAGAAGTGACACTTTTAGAGAGCAAAGCTATTATAAAAAATTGGGCTAAAACAAATGGCATAACCATCCGCAGAGGTACCTTTTCCAAAGAGATTGTTTATAAATATGTTCTTTAGAAAACTTGGTGAAACACCTAATATAATCAATTGTAGATCAAATTTGGAATATAGAGGAAAATGCAATCAATTACAGTTTGTGGGTTTGAATAAAGATGTACGAATATACTGTTACAAATGTATAGTGGGATAAACAAAACTTATTTTTAGGTTCTTCCTAGGAATAACTCTGGGAGATGTAAACTATTTTCAGAGTTTCCAATGGCTAGCTCTTTAAACCAACATAATAATATTCTGAATTAGTTCATGTAGTAGAAGAATTGGAATTCATGTATAGCTTAGAAGATATTGGGTGTATACTACAGGCAATGCACAATCTTTGGTATTATTTTATCATGGGAGTAACTAGGGCTGCTACTAAATCTACTAGATGGCTAAGGCTTCAGAAAAATAATTTTTGAAGGTCGTTTTCTATTGAAGAGAAGTCCAAATTGCAAAAGGAATGTCAGTTTCTCTTTGGGCATGTCTCAAGACTAATTCAGGAGAGCACAACATCACGACTTTGATTGGAGGCAATCAAGGACATCAATTGGAAGAACTGTTTGGTACTGCAGAGCAATAATCTCAAAGTCCCTTGAAGGAGATACAGATAGTCTCCCCTGGGGGACTGAAAACCATCTGCAAGAGATATAGGGTGAATACTCTGAGTGCCAACAATAGAAGCTGCAGAAGATAAAAGATGTTTTTTTATCCACAGGTGCTGTAAACTAATGGTAGCCCATATCTTTGGCCAACAGATGGGCAAGAGCCTTAGGCCTCCAAGGTCTAAGGTAGGTACTGAAAGGAATATTGTAGGAAATGATATGTTTGTTGTGAATATTACCTAGCATCCATATTCCCTCTTCCTCGTCCTAACAGATAACTTGAAATTCAAGTGTCTA
This sequence comes from Lagenorhynchus albirostris, assembly GCF_949774975.1. Taxonomy (NCBI): domain Eukaryota; kingdom Metazoa; phylum Chordata; class Mammalia; order Artiodactyla; family Delphinidae; genus Lagenorhynchus; species Lagenorhynchus albirostris. The sequence goes on along the minus strand of NC_083098.1, from coordinate 141,421,893 downwards.
AGGGGAGGTTGTACTCTCAGTTCTAGGGTTACAACTTTTTGGTCTAAGAATAAACCAACCCCAAGAAATTGGGTCTGTCATGAAATACAATATAATTCTACCTAAATATATGAAAGTACTCTCTTGCCAAATGTAAACAAGGCCCTGGTTGTTACTCTCAACCATCCTAGAACCTTGAAGAAAAACTACTTAATGAAAAAGTTGACAATTTGGGAAGCAGAAAAGAAAGATACAAAGAACTTGGCTTTTAAATAGTGAAGTTGGACTTATGAATGAATCCATATGAAACCAACACTAGCTCTCATTTCCCTCTCCCTATTTATTCTGAGTAGGATTTGGGTAGTACAGGTTTATCCTAATTGGTAATATCATGAAGTGGAGTTGGAGAAGAGTAAAGTTAGGGGCAAGGAGACCAGTTAAAAGACTATTGCTATTATTTGGATTAAGGGCTTGGACTGCATGATGCAAACTATGGTATTGGAGAAATTAAATTAAACCTAATATGTTATAAAAACTTGAGCCTTAAAACAATCCATAATCTGTTACAGGATTACTCACCCTAGACCTCCTACCTGGACTGTACAGCCTGTTGGGGTGTTGGTGTCAATACTGTCCTCTGTATATAGGTATCTAATGATAAGCAGTTTTGTGTTTTAAGGGACAAGGTCTAGGAAATGGCATTTTCAGAGAACAAAACCATTATACTGAACAAATGGTATAACCATCTACCAATCAAAACAATTTAATTTATTGTGTTGTCACTGTGTTAGACACTGCTGTCATTTGGTCTTAATTCTTACTGTCTCAGCAGGAATTATTCTCATTTTACAGATGAAGAATCTGAGACTTGCTAAGTTTAAGCAAGTTGCAAAAATCATGTGCCTAATAACTGAAAGCACTCAAATTTAATCCCAAATCTGTTTGGCTTCTAAAAACTGTGGTCTTTCCATCATATTGAGTATAATATTTTGTGTTAACATTGTCATATTTTTTATCACCAGTCTCATAATATGCAACACACGTATACTGAGTACCAGTTGATGACAAGGGCATAAACTTTATTATTATCTATCTATTCTTTGATGCTTCTACTCTGAAACAAATCCTACTAGGTTGGAAAAGAGCCAATGCAAACATCCGGTGCCTTCAAACTCAAACTGAAAATTCCAATACCATCTATTAAAATACAGATTTTCTAAATTACACAGAAATTAGGAGCTGAAGTCATTGAGCTGCAGATTATCTAAAAACTTTCCCTAAATTTAGAAAATTTATCAGTGTTTTGGAAGGTTTTAGTAAAATGCTTCTTGTGTGTGTGTGTTTGTGTATGTGTGTGTATAACGGAGAAACAGAGCGAGACAGAGACAGAGACAGAGATTGACCTAACCAAAGAGTTAGGTGCACTCCATGCACCCCCAGTTTCTCCAAGTTCAGAAAGAGTTGTTTGCTCTTCTCTTTGTGAACTGTCTTCATATGGTACATATATTTTTGTAGAAATACAACCCCTCCAGTGAGCACCCTGCTTTCTCCTCTTTATCTAGAGCAAGGGCTTGCAAACTTTTTTGTAAAGAGCCAGATATTAAATATTTTTGGTTTTATGGACCAGATGTTCTCTGTCACGACTATTCAGCTCTGCCATTGTAATGTGAAAGCAGCCATATATAATATGAATGGAGTGGCTGTGTTCTAATGAAACTTTATTTACAAAAGCAGGTGGCTGGTGAAGTTGGCCCATGGGTCGTAATTTGCTAACCCATGATTTAGGGCATCACTGTGTTATTTGTCTTCTTTTACCAGTTCTGAATTATCTTGAAATAAAATTTCAGTATAAAAAAATCAGGAAATCAAATTATCCTGAAATAAAATATTTGGGAATAAATTATTCTGAAATATATATTTCTTCTATTTACTAATTTTTCAAACTGAATTTCAAACCCTCACTATCTATCCTTAGCATATTTCTTCTATCCCTTGTCTCTACAAACACCCCCCGCAATCTGATATTGATTACCTCCTCAACCAGTCACTACCCCGCAATGATATAATGTTCATTTCATTCCTCTACCTCCTTTTTTCTACAGTTTGTACTTAATCAAATGCCCACGCAGAGTTTACCTACCCAAAGGCTGCTCATATTTCAAAATTCATTGTGTAGGGGCTAGAATGAGCACGAATCTTTGTTGTTTGCCTGAGTATTCTGATTCTTGATGATATTTATCTAATTTAACTAATAACTTATGGCTCTGTGACAGATTATTCCCTCTGTGTGTGGATGTGACTGTGTGTGGGTGTGTTTTACTGCTGCTTTAGGATCTGGGGATTCAGGAATGATGAAAATGTCCAAAAGTCCTGCCTGTGTGGAATCTACATTCTACTAGACAAGACGGTCATTTGAGTAGCTGTTTCCAAATGATATTTTGCTTGTATTAAGCAATATTGTGTGTTATATCTTTCCTTCTCATTAAGATTATAGTATGAATGAAGACAGAAGACTGTTCTCTGTTTTGTATGTATCTCACACAATAACTAGTGGAGTGTTTTTATTGCCAAAACTCAAAATAGTGAATTAAATTAAAAAGTGAAGTTTTTGTTTTAAATTACATATATTTAAAAGTTTTAGGTATTATAATTTGCCACATTTTCCAACGTTTTTGTTTGTAAGAGCACCATGGATTTTACAACTGCAGGTTGCTTCTTAAGTTTCTCCAAAAGTTAAGAGTAACCCACATTTTGACCCTGACATAAGGGAGCAATAGTGCAGGTTGAGTGAAGGGGCAGGATGCTTAGGAGAGACAAGACACTTGGGCTGATTGTAAAGAGACTGCAGCTCTCTTTTTTATTGTCTGATAAGGAAAAAAAAACCTTTTCTCCATAAAACTATTGTTAATTCAGGGAGAAAAAGAAGAAAGAGAAAGGTGAAGAATGATATTAAGAAAGCATTTTTCTTGATTTCTTGCTTCCATGCATGTGACAAAAATATTCAAGGAAAAAATATGCAAGCATCGGCCTAATCTGGGCCACTTTTAAAAGGATTCAGTACCTTTTCTTTAAACCTCAATTATTCAGTTGAGAGATTAAATTTTCAATTTCTAAATCAAGTGACAAAATGTGTCAGAATTATATATAGGTCAGAAAGGGCACAATTCTAAGTCATCTGAATTGAATATTGTTACGAAGATGTATTTCTCACCTTATCCTACAATTACTTTCGCGTAAGTATACAGTCTAATTTGCCTCTAACGGAAGGTTGATGGCAGAGGCCCAATATTTAATTGAGACCCGTCTCCTATAAACTAATGGTTGCATTTGACACCTTGTTGCTATATCCTAACAGGGATGAGATTTTGTAAGGGTTTTGGCAGGGATCCAGTCATCACAGCTGTTCTTGTAGGATCACTGCTTTGAGAAAACTGTTTTCCCCATCTCTAAATACCCTATTTTCAAATGTAATTTTGCTGTGAGAACTTCTTTTATCCTTTTTTACACATAAATCCTTCCCCTCTGGGAATACTTTTAACATTGGCTACTAACTGCTGTTCACAACTGTTACTCATCTGTGATATCATTGTAAAGTAAATCACCAGAAACTATCCAAATGTCACAGGGAGGGCAGTATTTAACTGTTACAAGGTTAAGGTAGAGAAGCTTCTAGGCAAAAGAAACAACACATATCATTAGTATAACATAAAACTATTAAATTGGTATAAGCATATTAAATTTATGTCTGTAGCATTTTATTCTTTTTATTCTAATAGATGAGATGCAGGTATTGGGAGATACTCAGATTCAGATTCCCAATTTCAGATATTGGGAATATTCAGAAACACTACACATAGAGTGGATTCTAAGGTCCTGGAGTGAAGGCATGAACAAAATGTGTTTCTTTTGGAGTGGCACTTAAGGGCATTAGAATAAATCTTTGCTCTAAGTCTGACATTATACAACTAGCTTACATATGGCTTTTCATTGGGCTAAACATAGTTTTACAATAAATTAAATATACTTATGTAATTATTGTGATTGGTATTTATAGGATTGTGATTATGTAAACTCTAAACTCCAGGAAAAACCTGCGCTTTGAAAAGTACATGATTAAATTTTGTATTCTGAGCCTGCTAAGTTCACCTCTGTATGACATGCCAAAGTGCTCATAACCAGAATATGACAGAATTGCATATATGACACTAGCACCAAAATTGCTCATTTGATCCATTGTGTCTCATTTTGCCTTGGACTACACTAATTTTGAGTCCTGATTAACTCTGTCTCTTCTTTTGCTTAGGCAGTCTTACTTGGCATGTCGATTGTCTTCCTTGAAGTCTTTCAACTTTCTACTTTGTTCCCTCAAATTTGAATGGTGTCTAATTTAACTAGTCCTGGATATCCACTGGCTGTTAAGCTGAGAACAAATACCACTTGACACAGAACCACCACCATCAGCTGTCACAGCAGTCTGTGTCACCGCCCAACACGTGTGTGGTTTTGAGATGTAATGTTGTTAATCATACAGAGGTCTAATATTAACACGCAATTAATAGTCAACTTAGAGGGTGCATATTTTTTTAAAGTATGCTTTAAATGGCAGTATCACTCTATCTTGGCTTCCCTGTAATATTCCCTTTTCTGCTGATTCAGTTTATATACTTAATTACACAAACAGGCATCCCAACTTTGATTCCTTTTATAGCTGGGTATCTATAAACAATTGTATATCTAGGAATGTTAAAGAATACCTTCATTCCCTTATTGATAATATTAAAGACTAAACATAAAGGATTTTGAACAGGGCTGACTTCATAGGTGTGAGACCCATATGCTTACACAGGGCTGCACACTCAGAAGTATCCGCACTTCGTAAAATGCTCTGCCTCTTTGTCTCGAAATCCTTAAGAATTTTTGAAGGATTTTATTTTTCACTAGGATTGACAAATTACGTAGCCAGCTTGCTTTTGAAATTTGGCAAAGGCAATAGTAAATCTGGTCATAGGTGATATCAGATATTAAGGAGGTAAGAACTCTCAGGATATAGGAGAAGCTTTAATTCAGTAAGTATTAAGTGTGTACTATTTGGCAGGCACTGTTGTTCTAGGTACTGGGGATATGTTGGTCCAGCAAACAGACAAAATCCTTGCATTACAGAGCTTATGTACTAGGGAGGAGAGACAGATAGTAAGTGAATAAAAAGACTACTACTGCATTGTATGCTAGATGATAAGAATTGTGGAGGAAATTAAAGTATTATAAGAGGAATGAAGAGAGAGAGAGAGAGACAAACAGACAGAAACTACCCACCAGGACAGAACTGGGATAGGATTTAACATCAATCTCCCTCTCTACTAAAATTATCTCTGCCTTATGACAAACTCTCCTCTCTGACCCTTTAACATGAAAGGGGGTCATTAGTCTGTCATTTAGGTGAGATAACAGAATTAGTGCAAAGTTTCTCTGAGAAGTTATTGAAATCAAATTTGTCGTTGATTAAATTCTGTCTCTGGCTCAGAACAAATTCTTTCTTGTGGCAGATGGTGGAGGTGGAGGTGTCTATGATGAATGCATTGCCTTTAATTCTGCCAGCTAAATTGTTTCCATCCTAAGATAAGCACAATCAGAGATGTGATGGGTCTGGGTATTTGTAAAAGGAACATGACACCTTTGCAAATATATTTGAAGATTTATAAGAGCATGTGAGGGTCATATAGCCAAGATGATCAATTTTCCAAGCCATTTGTTACTTAAAAAATAATAAATACCAGAAAATTAATCTTATGGTATTACATATTCTACCTTGGAGGACATTTGGTCCTGTCCAAACATCTGTTGAGACATTTAGTCCATGATTCATTTAATAATACAAACATTTAACTTCATTAATTTTTTTACATTATTTTTATTGTAGTTCATGATGAATTTTGGATTTCACATTTATTCTTGTTCTTCTTCATCACGAAGTTCCACAGGGTTACTCTTAAGTTAATGAGCAATTGCTCTCAAGTATGGATCAACCTGATTATTGATTTTATATTTGTTATGTACTAACAATCTCTGTAATATGAATTTGGTTTTGTTAGTATCATCATGAAATTGATGGCCTTTTTTGAGTGTGACCACCAAGAATCTGGATGATAACTTATTCATGGCTTTTCTGTTCATCTTTTAACACTTAGACAAATCTCCAAACTGAAAGATTATGCACTATCATCAGCCTTTGAAATTTGCTGTGCCTGCCTTCCACTGCATTGTTCATCCTGTGGTTGCTGGTCAGTACTGATATATAAACAGTCCAAGTTTCTGGTGGAAATCTTGGAGCTTCTGCTCTTCTTCTGCCTCTGCCATGCCTTCCAGTGACATACACTGTCTCAACATAATCCTTTTGGTCATCTAAATTTTTTTTTTGCAATCTCCACAGTGTACTCAAACATTTCATTTACATCTTCCAAAGGTACGTGTGAACGTCCAAACGACATGGATGCACACTTACAGGTGTTACTTGTCATATACTCTTGTGTTAGACCCAGTGAAGATATTTTTGCCACAGTGATTGTGAAAAGTGAAACAAGCATTCTTTTCACTTGCACATTTGGTAGTAGTTGAATCACACACATATTTGTAATCTCGGAATCTATTATGCACAATGAAGGGTTATCGTTGAAATTTTTTTCCCATGTAAATGCAAGTACTTTCTCTCATATATATATATATATATATATATATATATATATATATATATATCTGTAAATGTCTTCTCACCTTTCCATTATTAGTGCAAAATCAATAGCATAGTATAACCCAATACTACATCGTAGTGCCCAGTAAATAACTGAGTGAACAATGTTGGTGCTGTCTTGAACCTGCCATTACTGTATAATGTGGTCCTGGCACTTTATGTCAAAAACTGTCCTAAGTCGTGTAAATAAGAATTCTTTCATCATCTTGAGCACCGGAGTCATGCATAAGAAATGGTTCTCTATGTCTGATCACTTTATACTCTTCTGGAATTTCAATTCCATGCAATGAAGTTGGGTTTGGAGGTCAATGTCTACTTTGAATTCTATTTAGGTCCCTCTTTAATGACCTCTTCATCATAAATATCATGCAAATCACAGAGAGTTCTTTGAAGTACCTGCAATGCCATTGCATTTGGTTCTTCTTCTGTGTGTCCTTTCAACCTATTCGGGGTTTTCCTTACTTCCCCTTCAACACCAACATTATGCTGATGCTTTCCTGTCGCATCTTGAATGATTGGAATGTTATCATAATCCTGACTAGTTATACATCTGGCATTGCAGGTTGTTTTCTCTTCACAGTGCTGGTACCTTTTACCTCTATTTTTGTTAAAGGAGTGGAAGTGGTAACCAAACCATTATAATGTAGCACATTTTTTCTTTTGTGAGTATACTTTTCCTGCCATATTCGTATTCATATTGCTAAGCAACAAAAGAAGGGTTTTTTTTTTTTTCTTTTGTAGCCATCTGACCAGTAGTTGCTGCTTTACTGATAGGAGAAACCTTACTAATGTCTTACAGATTGGACACGCTGTTTGGCCAGGCTGCATCAGCCAGTAGAGAGACATCAGCTGAGGACGCGGTGGTTCACACTGATGAGCAGGTAAGCGTGAGAGTCACACCCACTAAAACCTCTCTATGCTTCGTGAGGTCTACCTTAATTGTACTTCTAGAGGACATCAGTTCAAGGGAAGAACCACCCATTAACCCTGAGCAATGGAATAGTTGGTTGGGGGTTAATTAGATGCCCGATATCACTCCCATGGTGGATATTACACTGACAAGTGAGATGCTCTGTAAAATGTTTACATCAACTCGTTTGCCACCTGTTTCACATAGTGACTTGACCAAGCTCCCCCTTTCAAACTCCACCTTTATTGAATGACCAGACACACCCAACCAAATGCCCAGTGATACACTAATGCACCATGCATCACAAGGTCCCATCCCTGACTTCTTATCTTCTATGCATTTCTCTCACTGTAAGGCTCTTCCTTGGTACCCATGGTTAATATAACTCCCACTCTTCTGCAGATTTGAACCCCCACCCCATCTAACTAACCGCATGTGCCGCTACCAGCTAGGCTACCGAGGCAAGAAGGGTTATTACTGGCAATATAACCACAACATAGTTATTGGACCAATAAAATATGATAATATTTTTATGTATTAATCTCGTAAACCAAAGTATAAATAAATGATATTGGCATTTAGGAAGCCAGGGACATTTTCTAAGCATGGGTGTTTTTGACAGGACCAAGTATCAAGGGACATTTGTCACAGACTAAATATGCTTATGGATGTTTTGATAGGACCAAATTTCAAGGACCTTTTGTCATGGGCCAAATATCTCAATGGACTTTTAGAACAGGACCAAATGTCTGCTAGTCCATATTCTATGATTCAAATGTTATATCTCTTAGTTTTTTATGTTATTTTGACTTGGAAAGATGTAATATGTATGTGCTAACTTAATGTACATATCATAAAATTGGTCCATGATGGAAGAATACAGTTGTCAGGTACAACACTCTATCCATGATACCTTCTAATTATCATAGCATCTTTACCGTATTGACCTAAAATCCCTTTAAATGTAAAACAAATGGAATTTGTCACCTTCTCACAATTCATGCAAATACTGTATCACCACCATGCTTTAAGAGCTCATCATATAGACCCAGGAAACCAAATTAACTTTGATAAGTTTACGTAGTAAGTCAGTAGGTCAGCTGATAAATGTGTGGCTCTTCAAAAGATTGAACTACTTTATTTATATCAAAAACTTGTGTATATCCAACCTTAGCACTCTTAAAGTTTACAGGCAGAATAAAATTTAATAGAAATATATATCTCCAATAACTGGCTGAATTGTGTAAATTTAAAAATCTGTTCATATTAACAGCAGTGTCATCAAAAGTAGTCATCATTACTTAAATAGTGACAGTCTTCACCAAACACTCTTGCTTTTGGCTGGACATTCTGCCACTACCATAGTGTATTAAACAGATACAATCATCTCTATGTACTACCATGTTCTTTTAATGTGGCTTATATACCCTCATCTGTGCATTTAATTTTCTATGTTTTTCCTAGGTCATATTCCATTTGTTTTTTTGCCTTGTATTAAAAATGTAATTTTTATTTTTAAATCTCTACTACTCTTCAAATATTTTAACATCTTTTCAATAGGATTTGAAGCAAAGTACATCCATTTGCATTTTTATTTATTCTAGATAAGTTATGCTCCTGTTAGACAAGTAGATTCCAAGATGTGCTTTTCCTACCATCTGTTCCAATAACTGGGTGGGGGGGCAATGTTTAATGGCTAATGATGTACATGTGTTAGTATCTCTTTAAGATACTCTGTCATTTTGATGAGCTCAGTGTTGCTGACATAATCATCTAGAAGTTGAAATTTAATTTTAAAATTTAAGAGTGTTAGTGGCAAAATCTTCAAAAGCTGGAAGAAATATTTTGGGGTTGAATGAATTGCACACATTATTCCAAATTATCTTGGTCTACTTTTAAAAAATTTTTTCCTTTGATTCCAGTTGTATAATCTAGTAGATTAAGATTGGGATTATTTTCTTGGAAAGGTAGTTACATTAATGCATTTGTAGGTCATGTATCATGTTCATAGTGTCTGAGTAACTTCTGTAAGTCTGTAACACTTCATGTGGAAGAAATCAGAGCAGATTGCATATGTTGTTTACATTGCAATCCTCAAGCATCTTAACCACCTAAACTAATAAAAATGTTGGATAGTTTATTATAACCATTAGGAATGTAGAATAATGTTGTATTAAAAATTAGAGCATTTAGTTAAAAAATGAATATTTCAAGGTAAATTAAAAAATTGTTTCAAATTCATATTATTAGTAACACCAGTTTAAAGCTATCAATATGAAAGTTCAAATAATGTTAATTTTTTTTCTTTTTTTTAGTCTATATGTTAAAAAATTTAAAACTACACTGGCAAACAAAAACCTAACAAGGTGGGGGGAAATTATAAAATATTTGCAACATATAATATATAAAATAATTGAAAATGTAACTTTTCCTGTCCAGGTGTTCCATAACTTAGGCATAAATAACCTACCTATTTCACTCATATTTGAATGAACAGTTAGGAACAGGGTCCAAGGTGGAAACCCTTAAGGGTAACTGGCTTTCCCCATAGCTCTCATTGTGAAAATGGCTCTCCTACAATAAGGAGAGCCAGGGCTGCTGGCTGGGACTCTCACCCCCAAAAATGTGATTGTAGCTTTCCATCAAAACACAGGGACTTTTCAGAACATGGTTATGATAAATCGGGAAACTGCTCTTTCTCAAACTGCTTTAGTGTCCTGTAAACGCACATTGAAAAATTCATCAGTCCTCCTCAAAGCAAACAGATCATAATAACAGCAACAATAAAAACTTTAGAGTCACTGATAACAAATCCAAGTGTTTCTGTGCAGTCTATACCAAGTGCCTACTCAATGCCGAGCCCTATCTTGGGGGTAGGGATATAACGGTAATGCCACAGACATGACTTCCTCCCTCCCCACCAAACTCATCACACAGAGTGGAGATACATATTTTTGGCCGAGAGAACATATTTAAAGATTTAGATGAGAAAAACATGGGACCATCAAGGGGGCCAAAATAAAGAAATTCAGTGATAGTTACTAGAATGTAGAGGGTGCAGGATACTAGTTTAAGAGGCGGGGCTGGAGAAAGAGGGGACTAGACCATGATGCACTTGAAAGTCAGGTTTAGGAGTATAGACTTTCTCCTAAAAGGAAATGGAAGGCATTGAGAAGTTGAAAACGGAGAAAGTGCCACGATCAGATAAATGTTTCCCATGTTAGGCAACTGGGTAGACATCAGTACTAATTACTTAAAAAGGGATCACTGGAGAGGAGGCAGGTTTGGGAGATGATGAGTTTAGATGTTCCAATATTGAGTATGATGTGTCTGGAAAGCACTCAAGTGTATGTGTGCAATTGGCAGTTGAACATATGTCTTCAGCAAACAAGAGAGTGGTGTGATTTGAGATATGGCTTTGTAGCTTTATAGAAGTAAAAGGAGGGATCAAAAGAAACAAATGCTGCCAAAAGGTGACTTATATGCAAATGAAAAAATAAAAATTATATATCTTCAGTGAATTTAGGGTGACAAGTGAAATGATTTTGGATCCCAGATTCAGGGGAATTATGAGGGCAGAAAACTAACAGCAATCACTTATGGATGAAGAGGAGACAATGAGTTTAATAGGTTATTTCAAGAAATGTAGCTTTGTCATGGAACAGGTAAAGCAGCTGTACAATGATTAGGTTAATGAAGGGCCTCTTTAAGAGAAAAAGTTTTAATATTTGAATAATGATGGAAAAAAGCCAGGAGCAAGGGGATCTCTGTTTCTCTTTCTCTTCTTCTTTGTCTCAGTGCAACAGTCTTGAGGATATCTGTAAGGACTGTGTAGGTTTTGTAGACATATGTGTTAGAAAAAAAGTTGAACTTCCGTTCTGATCCAGTTTGATCTGGACAAAAGAGAAATCCTGGCCAACGCAAATGGTATTTTTGAGAAGCAGGATCCTAATTTCAGAATACCTTGGGAAGAAGTAAAGAACTAACTGTTCCTTGAGATTCTTAATGACAAGACAACATGACCTCTGGCACGTATTTGCCTCTGACTTTCTGGAATACTCCTTCATGTATTGTTTATATTGTCGCTGATCTCTCAGTCTCTGCTAGAGTAGTGCGGTAAAGTCATCCCTATTAATCAGTCCTGTAGATCTCAGAAATGATTCTCCTGCAAAGGCTGAGGGCAGAAACAGTGAACATGAAAGGAAGAGGATCAGGGAAGTAATATCTTACTGTAATTCTAAGGCAGAAATTGGACTTAGTAAATCTCTTGATCTGACTATATACCCTTTACCCACCCACCCACCCACGCCCTGCCAAAAAAATACCATAGCTTGGAAAATATTTTTAAAAAATTAAGTTTGAAGCAAATTCATATAAAGAGTAAATGTCTTTTTTTCAAGAAGGATCAAAAAGTCTCTTAGTTCATTCTTTTCCCAAGGAAATTTACTGGGTTTCTGATTTATTTAAATAAGAAGGGTTGGCATAAATAAATATATGTAACTAGTTTGATTCAGAGCATCAAGAATTCTATAACAACACCAAAAAGCCTTAGTCTATAACCTATTAAAAATGCCTTGGAAATGTAAATTAAAGATGACAACATGGAACAGTACTGTTGGTACAACTGGTTTTAATTATAAAACAATGCAAGGCCACACGAAATTTAAGAACTTTATGAAAAATAGTAAAATTTTGCTAAGGAAAGGCACTTTGAGTTTATATCCTAATAGGGTTTGACAAACATTTTATTATAAAGAAGCAGATAGTAAATAGTTTAGGCTTTGCAAATCATTGGCTCTGTTGTAACTACTCAATTCTATCATGGTAGTTTAAAAGCAGACATACATAAAAGAATGGAGTGGATGTGTTCCAATAAAACTTTATTTACAAAACAGACTGAAGACTGGATTTGACCCAACAGCCATAAATTGTGACTCCTATCCTAGATGATAAAAAATATATAGATGATGAATATTCTACCTGAATAAAATTTATATATAGCAGTATTTTGCATGTTTTCTTTCTGGGAACTTCAGCTATCATAAAATCATTGTGAGACAAATGATAAAGGAGATTTCATAAGCACATTTTCCTTCTTTTCTATTCAGGCACATTTTGCTACTTTCTTGAGATATTTCTTCTTGTACACATAAGGGTTAGGGTTTACATTTTACTGGAAGAAAGCAAGACAAAATTATTAGGTACTGTTTTGTTTTTGTTTTTATATTTTTGTTTTCCAATTACAGTAAACAAGTTTCAGTTAGATTGGAAACTAGATGAGAGTTTTCTCTTGATCACAGACTTTTAGAAATCTGGTTATTCAGTGAATCATTCAAGAAAAAATGATTAATTATTATTGTGTGCTAAGTAGGTACTGAGGATTCATATCAAGTAAGACAGAATCCTCATTATCAAATACTCAGAGACAAACAAATTCTTCTAACATGACATGAGAAGAGCTACAATAAACTAATCTATAAGATGTTATGGGAACTCTAAAGGAGTCCATTCAAACTAACAAGGAGATGGTAGGATATTAATTTTCAGGTAATCGCTTAGAAAGCACAGTATCTTAATTATCAGAATAAAGTGTTTCACTAAATCAGTGTGCTAATGTAATTATTTTCCAGTAGTTTCTCCAAATACCATTGGCCATAATATCAAGAAGTCCAGTATTTTCTCCATGAGTTTTCAAAGACCATGGCAAAAAGTTATAGTCTACAATGTCCAACGTCCACATATAAACGAAAAGATTACATTAGTAAGATCAGCCCACTATATCCATTGCTTCTACCTGTGGATATGTTGCATCATAGTTCAACTATATGGAAATGCATAATGCTGGTCCTTTATTTTTTGAATTGTTTTGTGAATCTCTTGTTTGTATAGCTACAGACCCCACTATGTTACTCCAGAGAGGATAATCTCACTCTGTCGTTGCTTAGGTCAGAAAAGTACTTGCATTCCCAAAGATATGGCTCTTAGTATAGTACTTAGATACTTCAGTGCAAAAATGTGGAAAGCTTACAGAGGGATAGGTTCAAGATAGATTCTGGAGTTTATCACCTCAGAGGCCAAGAATTGCTGAGCTTCTCCTACTCCCCAAATATTTGGCAGCTTTTCCTTTTAGACTTTTATAAAACAAATGGTTTGATTATATTGCCCTTTCCTGAATATGAAAATATTCACCTAAATTTTTCATTCTTATGTAAGCTACCTATTATTTTTTCATAGTGTCTTGTTCTATTTCTCTTTTATAAAAAAGATACCCTCAGTGAAGTAGCACTGTCTTTGCTGAAGACAAAGCAACCACAACTTAAAGAAATAAATCCACATATGCACAAGTAATCTTAGGTATGCCATTCAGCTATATGAATATTTAGCATTGACTAGACAAAAAAAAAAACGCCATAAGTATATGATCTCTGACTCATAAGTTTCATCATCAGACTCCAGAATGCTGCAACGACTACTGCCCCCCAACTCTGAAAGCCCAGCTGCTTTGTGCTGTAGCCTAATACTGATGCTCACTGCCTCTAAGTCATAGTCCTTATGACAGAGGTGCGACAAGTAGACTTCCAACTTCGCGGTGCAGAAATGATTAATTCACTAAAATGCTATGGTGGATATCTGTTACAGCTAAAATGCTGGAGTCAAAACCCAAGGCCTGCTGTTTAGTTAAGACATCTTCTTCATGCGCAGAGAGCTTCCTGCTTCCCTGTCCCCATACTTAACTCCCCAGCCCAGCAGAGTCCAAGCAGGGGTCTAATGTTAGAGATAATATGATGCAATTAATATTACACTTTATCTCTCTTTGACCATCTCTTTCTCAAAGGGAATACAGTTTGAAGGCTGTAAAGAGAGACATGTCTTAGTTTAGAGGCCTAATGATCTTTGACACATGTCCATGAGATAAAATATGGGTATTGTATCTTAGGGAACCCAAAAAGCAAGTGCTCGATAAATGTGTCCTGGCTCTACCAGCTTTGCGATGGTGATCAAAGGAACATGGTGGAAAAGGCAACAAAGTCTTTCACGCTCCTTCCATGTTATTAGAAAACTGCAGCACAGGCTGCCTGTAGGAGACGGTACAAGCTGCAAGACTATCTGTAATGCTAGGCCAAACCCTCAAAATCTGGATGATCTAGTTCAGGGCAAGGCCTTTAACCAATGAAGAAGCTTCTCAAGGGATTTGATTGTGAATTCATTCTCCCCCATTGATTCTGTACTCTTCTTCCTAGAGTTAATTCTACTTCCACTTGAAATTCCCAAGTAAGATTGATAATTAGACTTTATAGGTGGCCCCTAAATGAAGTATAAACTGATTACCCAGAATACTGATAGAGAGCTGATAAATAGATAGATGCAGTGGTTAATAGTGTATTATCATTAGATAATTATGCATGAACTTGGATGTCTCCTTTGTCCGCAAGACCTAGATATCATCATCCTACATGAGAACATCTGGCTTTTGTTTCAGCCTCAGATACCCGGTTCAGTAGCCTTCAAGCAAGTATCTTCTTTAAAAGCAGCTTAAATGAGTAAGGATCCTTATGATGTTATGATACTTCATCCCCAAGTGAAAGAAGTAACACATAACAGGTTGAAACTGAAGAAAGTAGAAGGAAGGAATGATGAAATCAGCACAGAAATGCAATATGAATTCGTATAGGCATATCTAAAACATGCAATGATACTATTTAATTAAACTTTGGTTTAACGTTTTCATCATCAACCACATATTGAGTATCTACTATGACTTCAGCCCTGTATAACAGCAGAAGATGTAGTGATAAATATTTCATTCTTGCTTTGGAGAAGCTTGCATCCGAGAAAGGGAGAAAATCCCAGAGGAGACTGTGATACTTGCTGCCACAGTGTCAGCACAAGAAGTTACAGGAGTGCAGGAAAGAACACCTTCTCCCAGGAAGAATTGGCTAAAGGATGGAAGACCTTAGCCCCTTACCAATTAGACAGGACATGCCTCCTTCATTACAACGAGAGAGGAAATATGGAAAGAATGGCCAGGAATGTTATTTTTGCAAAAGTCTACTGAAAGAAATGGGAAACCAAGTAAATAGATGTTCTTTTCTAACGAATGTGGCCAAAGATGATCAAATTAGAGTAAACTTAGGTCTTTTGTTATTTGGTGGTAGGACAGAATGGTTTCTATTACTTTTTATGGAAAAAAAAATGTGCCCACAGGAACTGTGGGAAGTCTTCAAGCTACCATGAGGAAAGCTAGCCTGAAGACAAAGCTGACAGTGGAATAGAGCTAGAGCCCCAGTAAACACGACTGCCTGAGTACTGCCTTAACTCTGAACATGTCAATGCATTCTCTTTATTATGACAATTGAGGTGTTTTTTTTTTTCTTTTAAACCAGAGGGTATGACAGTGCTTTTTGACGGATATTCGGAGTGACAGAAAATAAATGTCTTGAAAGATGTTTTAAATGTCCTTAAAAATTTTTTATGTCAAAATATGTCAGATATATTTGTATCAGATTACATACTGGTATTATATACGTTACTAAACTCAGGATACATGATTGCAGGCTAGTATTCTCAGGACGCATAGTCAGTGAGACTTGCTAATTTGTTTCACTGCTTATATCTCTGTGTTCTCTTTTCCTCACATTGAAACATTGCCTGTATTGGTCACTGGCAGAGGCAATCTGCCTAACTAGATGGGCCAGAAATCTAATCCGGTGTGACAAATGAAAGAGACACATAATTGGCTATGTAATTCTAGGGTGGAACTGTTATCAATTTTAAGCAATTGATGTTCCGAGAACAACATTATATACAACACAAGTGATTACAATTACTGTGGGGAATCACTGAATGTTTTTCTAATCTTTTAGTGGGTTATAAAAATTAACGGAAACTTTTGGTAACTGGTAGTTTACTCACATATGGTGATGATCTGAGTTTAGCTTCTTTGATGCAAAATGTTTGTAACCATAAAGCTATTTCCATCTTATTGTGGAAAGCATCCATCTCTCAGCATAATATAACTGTTGTTTTCTTTGAGTATAAAAGCATTTAACTTTAATTCATGTCAGATTCTCTTGCCAGAAATACCTGCCAGGCGGGGGCACTTGTTTTGTTGGCTTCAGCTTCTATTGTCTCTACTCACCTCATGTCTAGGGAGACTTCCAAAACCACCGATATTATTCTTTCAATTTCTATTGCTCATACACTTTTATACTTACCCTAATTTACCAGAAAACTGAACCCTTTCAGGTTTGGGGGAAACTGAAATTACATAGCTGAGAGTTGAGAGAAACTCTAACTAGGCCATATACAGAGTTACATGCTAATCACTTCCTGGCTTGCATCTTAGGGAACTGATGAAATTTAGCCCAAACTTGGAAATGTCATTCTTCGCAAGAGATTGTGCTATACTATTGCTTATTTCTGTTCTTGCATTCCTCCAATATATCTCCAGAGAGTTGGCTCACTCTCCATTTCACTTATTTTAGTAGGTTCTGTATGATTTGGCAGACAGAAAGACACAAATGAGACAGTTCTCCATGTGCCCACGTTCACCATGTGCTTACAGTTAAACTACACTCTTCAGCATAGATTGATTTGCAGAAAACAACTTTTGACACAATATTCTGGATAACTCTGAAGCTGCAACATTTAAAATATCCAGGAGACATTAATTCTTTATTATGTCCCCAAATATAAAATAATATTACAGCAGGACATAATCAGTTTCCATGGCTATGTAGGATTCTTAATGTAAAAGTGATCAGATAATTTGAAACACCCTAACAGAATGAGAAGTCTAATAATAATAACAACAATAAGGTATATTAACTTACATTCAGTTTTTGCTAGGCACTGTGTTAAGTGCATCACATACATTAAATTCTGATCCTTTCAACAAACCCTGCCCTGGTTGAGATTACTATCCACTTGTCAAGGGTGAAGAGTTTGAAACTCATGTAAGTCACTTGCCAAAGGCCGTGTACCTGGTAAAAGAAAGGTTCAGGACTCAAATCCAATTTTGTTTCCCTTTAAAACATATGCCTTTTAAATTATAGCACCGAGCTCAGCTTCAGATTAGTAGTCTGTTAAAAACTTTCTTTCACAAAATATATAATGGGCAAGAAGTAAATACACTGTGGAAAATACATTGTCCTGTTTTAAAAAGGAATGGTTGGGATATAAGGACCCAAAAGAAGGTAATATAGATGTTCTAAATGTGTATTAAACTAACAGCAGAGGTCTTAGTTCAGGGTTGTCAAGCAAACACACTACCCATCAATTAACCAAACTTTTTTCTTCAAGTAATAAACTAGAACCACACTATTGGTCACATGTAAGATTGTTTATTTTTTTCTTTTCTGATTTTTTTAAACAGACAAAATGTTAGAGCCATTAAAAAGCATTTTCTATTGTCCAGTGATTACAACTATTATAATAATATTGACTCTGCATAATAAAAAGAAAATTCCAAATGGCTCAAGGTTATCTCTGGGGATTAATTTGAAAGTATTTAACTGGTAGATGTAATCTGGACAGAAACTTAGTATGGATATCAAAGGGCTTCACAATAAAGTTAGCTCACCATTCTTATATACAAAGCCTAATCAGCCTTACAAGTTAAAGAAGACTTTTGTCACAGACAAAGCTTATTTTGACAAGGCCAAATTACGTTCGAAGTAGGTCTTGATACACAGAAAGACTGCTCAGTCCCCAGTGAGCCTAGTGATAATTAACATCTGACTTAACCACTGGGAATGACTTGGAATGCTTTAATTGGTCCACCTTACTTGCCTGCAGGCTTTTCTGTTTTGGGGATGATTTATGCCTCTTCTTGCTTTCAGTTAAATCTCAGCGTGTCTCAGATTTCTGAAGCCACCTTTATCATTTGAGGCCTTAAGGAAAAAATGAATTGTAATTCAGCTTTTATCTTACTTCATGGAGAACAATAGTGTTTCTGTAATAGTAAAGTGAGAGCTGATTAAGAAAGCAGGAATCAATCTCAAAATAAAGGAAAAGAAGTAGGAATGAGTGAATCTTTAGGTGTCCACTAGTACACATGACTTAGTTCTATCATGTAAAATATATCAGATGAATATGTATTTTAATTTAAAAGATTGATACAGGATTGTTCGCAAGATCACTGGGGAGACAAATTGAGATACACTGAAACAGTACAAAGCCATACATTTGCTAAAATCTATCAATATTTGGCACTCCTATAATGAAATAAGACATAAAAATTACTGAATGTTAACTGTATCGCTTATACATTTTTATTGTTGCATACTTTGAGTGAAACCCATGGGAGGGTGGTTACGGAAAACAACGATATCCATTAAGAGTGTAGATCTAATTGCAGGCATTATCAAATGTGGTAAGACTTGCATCTGGACCACCATGGCAATGGAAATAAATATGCAGATGGTTGAAACCAGTCTGCCTGTCAATGAACAATTAAGGCACATTTTCTCAGCTGTCAAAATTTTTTCTACTTATATTGAGGATTCATCTTTGCTAAGTGGTAGACAGGCAAATTAATCTGTTTATCGTTTAAGACTGTATTTTTATAAATTTAGAAAGGTAAACTGTTGCGCTCTGGAAAGTTTTTGTACTAGTTTGTTTGGTCACTCTCTTATTATAAATTATACTGTCCTAATTTCAGATTTATATGTATTATTATATTATGTACATTATAATATAATATATTAGTATATTATTAATTAAATGTATACATATTCAATAATAACGGCCTTATTTAACATGTATGTACAGGTGCATTTTTTCATATAAATGCCTTTCACATAAACACTAAATTATTATTATGAAGAAGATAGCTCTTTTTTAATTAATTTTTTTTGGAGTACAGTTACTTTTGAAGAAGATAGCTCTTAATTTGGTTTTGAGCTATGTAGCTGTAGACAACATGTTCAGAAAAGAAAATTTTTAAATCTTTTGGATGCAGAGAAAAATGGGCAACAACATATTTTCTTTCCTTTTTTTTTGTTACTTTCACTGTACACACACGCTCACACACTAATAGAATAGGAGTTCCAGTATTTCTACTATGTAGAGATAGAAATGCCAGAATGAGTAGAAAGTGGAGTTCTGCTGTCACTGAGAGTACTTGAATCTCTAATTCTGAATGAGTTATCTGAGGGTTGCTGGTAAACATAAAGGAGAATTCTTGTCAATCTGGTACTTACTTGGATGTACTTATTGTATTTGTAATCTCTGGAGAAAAACCCTTTCAAACAGTGGGCTGATAACATTTATAATTAAGATACTGTGCTTGAAGCTTTGCTTTCATTTAAACTGGACAGAACTATTCTTTTAAGATTTATATGAACACATGGCATTAACATGAAACATATGCAACAAAATCTGTGTAAGGTGAATATACATGAAGTTGAGGTTTAGGAAAAGTTTTGTCTTAAATTCCTATGATTCCTCGGTAACTGGTTCCATTTTTATGTGGAAAGAAATCATTCTTTGTTGTATCACATTTACGAGTATGGTGAAGTGCAGTGACATTCCATCAAAATGTTATTTTGATATAATAAGAATCAAACTTGTGATATGAAATATGTGAGAACATGTTCCCAAATTACCCACAACCCAGATTCATCTTCAGATAATCAAATGGCTATGAAACAGGAAAAAGAATAGCATTGGAAACCAGATAAAAAAAAATCTTGTATCTACATATCAAAAGTATAAAGACATTTCTGCCAGCAAAGTACAGGTAAAAATAGATGAATGAAAGGAAAAATGGAGCACATGACCTGTCACAAATCACTTGTAAATTGATAGTGGAATTCATAATTTGAAGGGGTAAGGACTAGATTTTGTCAGGGAAATCAGCAGCCTTTCCAGCAATATTTCTCTGATGCTCATGAGGCCATGTTGAATGGAGATCCTGATGTGCTCATTACTCCAGGCTGCAGCATCTGACAAAAGCAAAGTATTAGCCACAGACAAAGTGAATGTGCACTGACCTTGCTGCTGTTCAGCTACTGCATCCACGCCAGGTGATAAACAGTTGGCTCCAGCTAGAGTCCAGATGCTTCCACAACAAAGGAAAACTACCCATCCTCTGCGTTTTGTCTTCTTTCAATATCTTGCCTATTGTCAGTTCTCTCTAACAACCAAATTGGCTGCAGGAAATCTAGATGTTCTCCTTTATGGTAACTTGAAAGAAGAGATGAATGTTTCCTACAATCTCTGGCAGAGCCTATCTCAGTTCACAGTATGAAAGTTAATTTCTCTTCCTGTTAAACATGGAACAAAGAGAAAAATTATCTGACACAAGAAAAAAATGTTGCAGTTCAAAAGAAAGAGCGCAGTATGAAGAAACAACATGTCTCCCTGTGACAAAGAATTATAAAGTCATGAAAATATATAGAAAATTATAATTTTGTTTATTTGTATTTGAATTCATTAAACTTAATATTACTTCTAAAATAACTCACTGTGTGCCAAGTGCTCTAAAGGGTATTACAAATAACTTTTTATCACTATGATAAATTTTGTTATAATCCCCTTTTCACAGATTTTATTCTTAAGAAAAAAATCAAGAGCATATGTTATACAGGAAAATAGAGGTGGCAGACACAAAGAGAGAAGAATCTGAGATCAGAAAAGGATTGTGGCTCCTGGGATAATATGTAGCACATAGTAGGAGCTCAACAAATATTTGTTGATTTGAATTTTGTTGACTTTGGAAGAGGATTTCTGATTTTAAATATATATCAGATTGAGTTATTCACATAGAAAGAAAAATCAGTACCAAAATAATAAAGAAGCTCAAAAAGTTCCCATATAATTAAAAATAAATGATAGAGGTGAAAATGAAAATAATGAGAGAAATAAGCATGGGTGAAATATTAACAATTCTTAATAATATTATAAACAGAATGCCAGGATGAAAAATGGAGGAGAAGCAGTGCTAAAGAATTAAGATTTTTTTTAAAAAAAGTTGAAGAAAATTTCTGTTTTAATATAAGCATTCACTATATACTAGGTTAAATTGATAATGGCGATGATGATAACTGACATTAAACTACATCAGGCATACCTCTGAGATAGTTCAGGTTTGGTTCCAGACTACTGCAAAATCTCAATAAAGTGAATCACATGAATTCGTTGGTTTCCTAGTGCATACAAAAGTTATGTTTATACCAAACTGTAGTCTATTAAGTGTGCAATAGCAGTATGTCTTAAAAAATGTACACACCATAATTAAAAAATACTTTATTGCTAAAAAATTCTGGCCATCATCTGACAATGCAGGGCTACCACAACCTTCAATTTGCAAAGCACACAATATCTGTGAAGCACAATGAAGTGAAGGGCAATAAAACAAGGCATGCCTGTAACAATAATGATTAACTTCCAAAGTGCTCTATGTCTATAAACTCAATGTTCACAACTTATTAACCCTAGTAAAGCTTTTTAAAGGAGCACTGTTATCAGCACTTTGCAGAAGCAGAAATTGAAGTGCCGGATGAAAGTTAGAGCCTGGATTCAAACCCACAGAGCTTTTCCCTGAGCCCTTCATTCTAATCACCTCTCTACCAAATTATACTGATGAAAAGAGACCCACATCTTAGTAAAGTAACTGCACCTCAAGAATAACAACAACAAACGCTACACTTATTGAGGCAGAAATATAAAAAACAAACAATACAAAAAAAACCAACTTGGTGCCTAATAAGATAGACATGAGAATTGTCAGACAAAAATAAGTGCCAAACACAGTGAATCCATTTCCATAGAGTTTTGAGTAAAACAAATTGTGATTCAAATTTTATAGCTAGCCATGGACAATCTCAAAAAATTTACTTCTTGGAATAAAGAGTAATTCAAAGACATATTTGGAGCCAACAGTGAGGTAAATCAAGATAAGTTATTCAGTAATATGGAATCTTGGTGAAGAAAAGATGAACCAATTGTTAATACAATATAAAAACTGTTAATAGATTCATAAATTACAATGTATATGTCAATATAACATTAGACACAGATGTTACATTATTAATTTAATCATTTATTCCATAATATTTACTGAGAGACAACTAGGTGCTTGGTCCTAGTGATTCAACAATGAATAAAACATATATCCTTCTCTTATGTAACTTACTTTTAATGAAGAGGGTGTGGTCACAATGAAAAAATCAGGTGTGATGAATGCTATGAAGTAAAATAAAGCGGAGAAAGAGAATAAAGAGTGAGGGCAATAAGGAAAGGCTTTTGCGTTAAGGAGACTCTTGAATGGGAGAAATTAAGGGAGTTAGCCTTGCAGCCGTCTGGAGAATGAGCACCCCAGGAGGAAGGGACATTAAGTGCAAAGGACCTGGGGTTGAAGAGTGCCTCGCTGGTTTAAGGGAAAAGAGTGAAGTCAGTGAAAGAAGTGAGTTAGGTTGCAAGATCAGAGAACGAACCAGATTTTTAGGCGAGGAGCTGGCAAACTATAAACCTGTAGGTCAAATTCTGCCCACTGCCTTTTTTTGTAACAAAAGTTTTTTTTTTTTTTTGAACACAGACACATCCATTCATTTGTTCATATTGTCTATGGCTATTTTCATCCTACAATAGCAGAATTGAGTAGTTGCATTTTATGCTTATTGCCCACAAAGCTGGAAATATTTACTGACCTTTACAGAAAATTTTGCTGGAACCTGATTTATGCCATTGTTAAGTTCTGGACTTTAATATGAGTGAGTAGAGAAGCCATGGAAGGTTTCTGAGCAGAAAACTGATATTATCTGACTTATAAAAGAAACATTGCTGACACCATTTAGCAAATGGACTTTACTGAGGCAAGAGGAGGAGAAAGGGCTGTTTCCATAATCTAGGAGAAGTTATTCATGACTGTGTTGTACACCTGAAACTTAGGTGATATTGTAAATCAACTATACCTCAATTTAAAAAAAGAGAGAAGACTAACAGGGATGAGGTTAAAATAAGCACAGCAATTGGGATCAATATACAATATTTGGGGAGAAATCTAAATGTGTTTGCCTCAGATATTTACTAGATGATTTTCAGCTACTTTGTTGGTACAACAGTGCTGTGTGCCAAGCACTGTTCTAAATGTTGGGAATAGTGTGGTTACGGAAACACACCAACTCCCTGCCCTCCTGAAGTCCTGATGTGGACAGGTGACACCTAAGCAACAAGTTCCTGATTAAATGCTCGTGAGTGTCTCCTGCGCTCTCCAATATGAAATTACTGGCTCGGTGCCTGTGCTAGCAAATAATATTGCTAATTCTTCTACAGAGCATTTGTCATTCTTGATTAAGATTATCTATAGCAAGATTTGTCTTTGTGCGCATTCTAGGTACTTCAAAACCCCTAGTCTCAGATGAAAACAAGAAGAAAATCTTGAGCATATTCTGAGTTCCTTATGGAAATGGGTTAGCCTACTGCCTGGATTTGGAATCATATTAGGAACTTAACATTTCACAACAGAATGTCAATTCAGCTGCCTGAGTGTCTGAAATGCAAAGCATATGGATCGTTTTATCAACAGCACAAAATATTGGCATTTCAGACACGCATTAAAATGTCAATCATAAATTAACTGTGATGCCAAAAACTTGCTTGAGACATCTGATATTTGAAAGATAGGATCTAAAAGATATATGAAGCATCCATTTCTCTAGTCAGGCAATCAAGAAACTAAAGCTCAAATTTTCATTTAGTTCCAAATTACATGACTTGAAGGAACATGGAATTTGCTCTGTCCCTCACGCCATTATGCCTGTGCTTTCAGAGAATAAAATTTGATGGTTTAATGACTGTGTTCATTTATTCACAAATATTTATAAGTTTATTTCCAGCCATTATGCCAAATATAATTATAAAGCACGTATTAATAATAAACTTGCTTTTTTTATAACAAAAAGTGTTATAGTCAAGAACCTTAGCTCTGTACTTAAATCAAACATGAGTTTAAATCCCTCCTATCTTACTAATAAGCTGTATCCTGTGAGGTGAATTTTATTGACTTTCAAAACATCAGTGTTCTTATTTGTGAAATAGGGATTAAAAACATGTGCTTGTTTCATAGAGCTCTCACAACAATTAAAAAAAGATATTATAAGTGCTTAGCACTGTGTGTGGTGCCTAGTAAGTAGCTATTATGATCATGATCATTAAATTCTGATTATCATTAAGGATACTTTTTGTAATTTTTATTTTGGGATAATTGTAGGTTAACATTTAGTTTTAATAAATAAGTCAGAGAAATTCCGTATGAACTTTACTCAGTTTCTCCCAGTCTCAATGTCTTTCAGTAACAGGAAATAGACATTGATACATCACTGACCTTATTCAGATTTTGCCAGTTTTATATATACTCATTTTATATATACTCATGTTTAGTTCTATGTAATTGTATCATAGATTTGTATGCCCTAGACCATGGTCAGGATAATTGCATCGTAGGGATTCCTCTTGCTACCCTTTTAAAGTGAGAGCTCTCTCCCTCCCTCTTCCTCTCCCTCATACCCGGTAACCACTTATCTGTTCTCTATCTTTATAATTCTGTCATTTCAAGGATATTATATATCAATCCTAATCTCCCAGTTCTTCCCACCCTCCCTTTCCCCCTACCATGTGTAAAATGCATAGCTAGTGGGAACCTGCTGTATAGCACAGGGAGCTCAGCTCGGTGCTCTGTGATGACCTAGATGGGTGAGATGGGGGATGGTGGGGGGAGGGAGGTCCAAGAGGGAGGGGATATATGTATACATATAGCTGATTCACTTAGTTGTACAGCAGAAACTAACACAACATTGTAAAGCAACTATACTCCAATTTTAAAAAAAATGTTACATAAATATGATACATAACCTTTTGAGTTTTTTTCATCACTCAGCGTAACTCTTTTAAGATCCATCTAAATTTTCACATGTCTGGGTCGTCTGTTCCTTTTCAAGACTGAGTAGTAGTCCACGGAATAGATGAACTGTAGCACTATGTTTAACTCTTCATCCATTTAAATAATTTAGTTGTTTCCAGATTTGGACTATTAAAAATAAAGCTGCAATGAACATTTGTCTACAGGTTTTGATTGAACATAAATTTTCATTTCTCTGGAATAAATGTCCAAAAGTGAAACTGCTTGGTCATATGGTAAGCAAATGCTTAGTTTTTTAAGTAACTGTCTTACTTTTTCCAGAATAGATGTCCAGTTTTACATTCCCACCAGCAACGTATCAGGGATCTAATTCCTGGACATCCTTGATTGCATATGATGTAATCACTATACTTTTTTTCAGCCATTCTTATTGGTGTGTAGTAAATATTGTTGTTTTAATTTGTATTTTCCTTATGACTAACAATACTGAATATATTTTCATATGCTTATCTGATACCTGTATACCCTCTTCAGTTAAATAACTGTTTTGTCTTCTGCCCATTTTCTAATTGGATCATTTGTTTCTTCACTGCTAACTAGAGGGCTCTTTACATATTCTAGATACAATTCTTTTCTTGAATATGTTACTTGCAAGTATCTTTTTCTCAGTTTGTAGCTCGATTTTTATCCTCTTTACAGAATCTTTTACAGAGAAATTTTTTTTTTAATTTTGATGAGGTCCAATTTATCAATTTTTTTCCTTTTGTGGATTGTGCTTGTGGTAACAAGTCTAAGAACTTGCCACCTAGCCTTAGGTCCCAAAGAATTTCTGTTACATGTTTTTCTAAGAGTTCTACAGTTTTAGTGTTGCATGTAAGTTGATAATACATTTTGAGTTAATTTTTGTGTTACAATGTGCTATTTAGTTTGAGATTCTTTTTTGCCTTTTTTTTTTTTTGGCCTGTATAAATGTCCAATTGCTTCAACACTGAAAATATACTTTACTTTGTCCATTGAATTGCTTTTGCATTTTTGTTGGTCTCAGGCACGTATCTGTGGGTCGATAGATATCTCAGTTCTCTATTCTGTTTCACTGATCTATGGGACTCTCCTCCACCAATACCCCACTGTCATCATTATAGTCACTAAATAAGTCCTAACACCAGACAGAGTGATTCCTCACACTTTATTCCCACTTATCGAAACCTTTTTTTTTTTTTTAATAAATTTATTTATTTATTTCTGGCTGCATTGGGTCTTCGTTGCTGCAAGTGGGCTTTCTCTAGTGGTGGAGAGCAGGGGCTACTCTTTCTCTCAGTGCACGGGCTTCTCATTATGGTGGCTTCTCTTGTTGCAGAGCACTGGCTTTAGGCACGTGGGCTTCAGTAGTTGTGGCTTGTGGGCTCTAGAGTGCAAGCTCAGTAGTTGTGGCCACGAGCTTAGTTCCTCCACGGCATGTGGGATCTTCCCAGACCAGGGCTTGAACCCATGTCCTCTGCATTGGCAGGTGGATTTTTAACCACTGCGCCACCAGGGAAGTCTTCAAAACTTATTTTTTAGCTCTTCTAGGTCTTGTGTCTTCCCATATGAATTTTGAAATAAGCTTTCCTAGGCTGTAAAATCACTTACTTTAATGCATTTTGATAGAAATTGCATTACAGTGCTGGGTTAATTTGGAGAAAATTAACATCTTTATCATGTGAGTCTTCAAACTGCAAATGTAGTTTGTCTCTACATTTGTTTATCTAGGTCTTCTTTGACCAGAATTTTGTAACTTTCAAGATACAAATTCTGGGGCTATTTTATTAGCTTTGTATCTGTTTCCTTTTTTGTTAAAGCAATTGTAAATGGCATTTTTTTGTTTGTTTGGTTTTTGGTTTTAATGGTTTTTTTTTTTTTTTTTTTTTTTTTTTTTTGCTGTACGCAGACCTCTCACTGTCGTGGCCTCTCCCATTGCGGAGCACAGGCTCCGGACGCGCAGGCTCAGCGGCCATGGCTCACGGGCCCAGCCGCTCTGCGGCACGTGGGATCTTCCCGGACCGGGGCACGAACCCGCGTCCCCTGCATTGGCAGGTGGACTCTCAACTGCTGCGCCACCAGGGAAGCCCTAATGGGGTTTTTTTAACAATCAATATTGTTAAAATGACCATACAAACCAAAGCAATCCACAGATTCATTGCAATCCCTATCAAATTACCAATGGCACTTTTTTCACAGAACTAGAACAAAACTTTTTTAATTTGTATGGAAACACAAAAGACCCTGAATAGCCAAAGCAACCTTGAGAAGGAAAAATGAAGCTGGAGGAATTAGGCTCCCTGACTTCAGATAATACTACAAATCTAGTCGTCCAGTAGGCGCGAACATAGACAAATAGATCAATAGAACAGGATAGAAAGCTCAGAAATAAACCCACTCACTTATGGTCAATTAATCTATGACAAAGGAGGTAAAGAATGTACATTGTAGAAAAGATGGTCTCTTCATTAAGTCATGCTGGGAAAACTGGACAACTACATGTAAAAGAATGAAATTAGAACATTCTCTAACACCATATACAAAAATAAACTCTAAATGGATTAAAGAACTAAATGTAAGATCAAAACTCTAAACTCTAAAACTCCTAGAGGAAAACATAGGCAGAACACTTTTGACATAAATCGCAGCAATATTTTTTTGGATCTGTCTCCTACAGTAATGGAAATAAAAACAAAAATAAACAAATGGGACCTAATTAGGCTTAAAAGCTTTTGAACAACAAAGGAAACCATAAAGAAAACAAAAAGACAACCTATGGAATTGGAGAAAATATTGGCAAATGATGTGACCTACAAGGTGTTAATCTCCAAAATATACAAACAGCTCATACAGCTCAATATCAAGAAACAAACAGGGCTTCCCTGGTGGCGCAGTGGTTGAGAGTCCGCCTGCCGATGCAGGGGACACGGGTTCGTGTCCTGGTCCGGGAAGATCCCACATGCTGCGGAGCGGCTGAGCCCGTGAGCCATGGCTGCTGAGCCTGCACGTCCGGAGCCTGTGCTCCGCAACGGGAGAGGCCACAACGTTCCGCAAAAAAACAAACAAACAAAAAACCGGCCCGATCAAAAAATGGGCAAAAGATCTAGATAGACATTTTTCCAACGAAGACATACAAATGGCTAACAGGCACATGAAAAAATGCCCAACATCACTTATTATTAGAGAAATGCAAATCAAAACTACAATGAGGTACCACCGCACACTGGTCAGAATGGCCATCGTGAAAAAGTCTACAAGTAATAAGTGCTGGAGAGGGTGGAGAAAAGGGAACCCTCCTACAGTGTTGGTGGGAATGAAAATTGGTGCAGCCACTATGGAGAACAGTATGGAGGTTCCTTTAAAAACTAAAAATAGAGTTACCGTATCATCCAGAAATCTCACTCCTGGGCATATATCCAGCTTTTGTTTGTTTTTTAATTTCAGTTTCCACATGTCTTTTGTAGTGTATAGAAATGTGATTTATATATTGATTGTATATCCTGCAACCTTACTGAACTCACTGCTTAGTTCTAAGAGTACTTCATAAAATATGGACAGTTTACTTCTTCCTTAAAAATTAATATACCTTTTATTTCCTTTTCTTGCCTTAAAGTGCTTTCAGCAGTATGTTGAATAAAACTGGTGGAAGTTAATATCCTTGCCTTTTTCCTGGATTTGTTGGGAAAGTATTCAGTCTTTTACCATTAAGTAGGATGTTCTCTGTAGATTTTTTGTGGATGCTATTTTTTTTTTTAGATTTCTATTTTTTTATTGAGGCATAGTTAATTTACAATGTTGTGTTAGTTCAAGTGTACAACAAAGTGATTCAGATATATATATATATGTATATACATACATATATATATATTCTTTTTCAGATTCTTTTCCATTATAGGTTATTACAAGATATTGAGTATAGTTCCCTGTGCTATACAGTAGACCCTTGTTGTTACCTGTTTTATATATAGTAGTGTATATATGTTAATCCCAAACTCCTAATTTATCTCCCCCGCCCCGACTTGCTATCCCCTTTGGTAACCACAAGTTCCATTTATGTGGATGCTTTTGAATCAAGTTGAGGAAGTATATTGGTTTGCTGGAGCTGCCACAGCAAAGTACCACAAACTGGGTGCTTTAAACCACAAAAATTTATTTCCTTACAGTTCTGGAGACTAGTGGTCCAAGACCAAGGTGGTAGTAGAGTTTCTTTCTTCTGAGGCCTCTCTCCTTGACTTGTAGAAGGCTGTCTTCTCCCTGTGTCTTCACATGGTCTCTCCTCTGTATGTGTCTGTGTCCTAATCTCCTCTTGTAAGGACACCAGTTATGTTGGATTAGGGCCCACCCCAATGACCTAATTTAACCTTAATTATCTCTTCAAAGACCCTATCTCCAAATAGTCACATTTAGAGGTACTAGGGTTAGGATTTCAATATATGAATTTGAAGGGTTGGGAGAGAGACACAATTTAGCCCATAACAGGAAGTTCCTGTCTCTTCCTTGTTTGCTATGAATTTTTATCATAAATGAGTGTTGAATTTTGTCATATCTTCTTTTCTGGATCAGTTGATATGACTACGTATGTTGTGGATTGCAATGAATTATGTTTTAATGTTGAACCAGCCTTGCATACCTGGAATAAATCCATTTTGGTCATAGCATATAATTCTTTTCATACATTGCTAGATTCAACTTGCTAATACTTTATTGAGAATTTTTACACCTAAGTTCATGAGAGATATTGGTCTGTAATATTCTCTTTTTGTATTCTGTCTACTTTTGATATCAAGGTAAGAGTAGACTCATAGAATTCATTGGAACATATTCCCCCATCTTCTGTTTTCTAGAAGACATTGCATAAAATTGTGTTAATTATTTGATAGAATTCTCCAGTGAAATCATCTTAGGCTGAAGATTTCTGGGAAATTTTAAATTAAAAATTTAATTTCTCATTGGTTTTAGGACTATTCAGATTTTCTATGTTATATTTTTGAGTTTAGTAAGTTGTCATCTTGGGACCCTTTCTTCTAAATTGTATATTTTATGAGTGTAAAATTACTGACAGTAATTCTTCATTATCCTTTTGATACTGGCAGGGACTGTAATGGATAGTCCTGGTTTTCTCCCTAATGTTAATATAAAAAAGATATTATATTAATATATAATATAAAAATAATATTTTTCCCTAATTTCAGTCTTTTCTCTTTTTATCTGTGTCCATTTTCCTGAGCTTTTTCAATTTCATTGATTTTATTTTTAAAGAACCAGCTTTTAGCTTCATTGATTTTTCTATTGTTTCCTCTTAAAAATTGAAACTTTTATTGATTTTTGCCTTAATCCCTATTATTTCCTTCCTTTGGCTTGCTTCATGTTTATTTTATACTAAAATTTTTTTTTCCTGAAGGGAGAATATAGGTCATTGATTTGAGACCTTTCCTTGTTTCTAATGTAAGCATTTAGTGCTATAAATTTCCCTCTTAGCACTGTGTTAGTTGAATTACACATATTTTGATATCTTATATTTTCATTTTCATTCGTTTCTACATGTATTTTTAAAACTTTCTTTTGACACTTTCCGTTAGACCTGTAGATTAATTAGAAGTGTGTTTTTCATTGTCATATGTTTGGAGATTTCCTCTTGTCCTTCAGTTATTGATTTCTACTTTGATTCCATTATAGTCAGAGAACATAATCTGCATAATTTTAGTTCTCAGGTTTGTTGAGGTTTGTTTTATGGCCCATGATATGGTCTATCTTGGTGAATATTTTTTGAAAAAAATGTATATTCTGCTGGTGTTGGCTGGAGTGTTCTGTGTGTCAGTTAGATCCTGGTGGTTGTGTGTAATCCATTTTTTCTATATCCTTTATGATTTTCTGTTCAGTAGTTCTATCAATTACCAAGAAGGGGGTGTTGGAGTCCCTGACTGTGATTGTGGGTTTGTCTATTTCTTTTATCAAGTTTATCTGTTTTGCTGTGTATTTTTAGGTTCTGTTGTCTGGTGCATACACAATTTAATATTGTTATGTCTTTATGATTGATCCTTTTATCATTATAAAAATACATTTTAATGGTAATTATTAATCTTGTCTTGTATATATTTTAAGGGATCTTAGGGAATGTAATCTACATAAATTAATAATTAAATAGAGAAGGTTCAAACCCCAGTGCACTAGTTAAGACAGGTTATTTTAACTTTAGCCAAAGTAACTGGAAATACATTTTTTGGTGTAGCATAATAAGACACCAAAAAAATAGACTCTTATTCCTTGTGCAAAGAATTTTATATAGTAAATATCTAGCTTGTTCATTCATAAATTAATAAAATTAGTCTTGTGTGTGTGTTGGTGCATATGTGTACATATATTGAGCAGCTATTGAATAAGAAAGGTCTGCTTACTATGCATATAGAAAATGATAGGCACACTTGCAGTGTGATTGTGATATTACCTAACAAATTCTTCTAACTAAGCTATCAGTAAACTCCTTGGCTATAAATGGCAAGAGATAAACAAAAGATAAAACAACTCTGGTTATAATCTGAGCCTCTCATCTTTTTTTTTTCCCTGAAATTTTATTTTATTGAGATACAATTAACATACAGCACTGTATAAGTTTAAGGTATACATAATGATTTGACTTACATATATTGTGGAGTGATTAACACAATGAACTTAGTTAACATCCACCATATCATCTAGATCCAAAAAAAAAAAAAAAGAGGTATTTTTTTCTTCTGATGAGAACTCTTAGAATCTACTCTCTTAACAACTTTCATATATACCATACTGAGCCTCTCATCTTTATGTTTCATGATGATATTAAGTAATCAGCTAATACCTGTAATAATTATGTTGTCAGTTTTTATAAAATTTACTTCAAGCCTTACATTTTCCTTTTTTCCACTAATGGATGCAAACAAACAAACAAATAAACTAGTATGAGTAAAATGGTAGGGACTAAGCATCTTGCTTCTAGATTTAATGTTTTAATGGCATGTGTCACAGTGATAGAAAAAGAGGTTTCTTACATTTTATAAGATGGAACTAGTTGCTGTAAGAAAAGAGTAATGCTTCTATCTAAAACCATGTATTAGTTTTGGACAGTCATTGCTTTTAGATGGAATCTTTTACAAATTCTGTGGGTTTTTTTTTTTTTTTTTTTTTGGCGGTACGCGGGCCTCTCACTGTTGTGGCCTCTCCCGCCGCGGAGCACAGGCTCCGGACGCGCAGGCCCAGCAGCCATAGCTCACAGGCCCAGCCGCTCCGCAGCATGTGGGATCCTCCCAGACCGGGGCACGAACCCGCGTCCCGTGCATCGGCAGGCGGACTCCCAACCACTGCGCCACCAGGGAAGCCCCAAATTCTGTGTTTTATGTTTCTTTTTAATTTCAATTTTAAAAACCAATTTGTTTAATTTATTCTACAGATTACCAATTACATCTTCACAAACTTGAAAATGCAGAAGGTGATTTGTATTGGTGATTATGGTGATCACATAGAAGTCCCCAGGGCCACTTCAGTTTATCTTGATTTATTACAGAGACAAATAAATGGCTGAATGGTATAGAATCAGATCAGCATCAGGACCAACATTGTCCTATTCACTTGTAACCACGAATTGAGTGTGTATCTGTGTGTGCCTGTACCACCATCTTCATAGTTTAAAAACTTTGTTTTAAAGTAGTGAGACTTTTCAGCACAACAATCCTCCATCCTCCTCTTAGACCTCTTCCCTTCAGTGATTCTGTATGGCGCCTTGTACATTCTACGCAATACTTTCCATGGAATGATCTGAAACCATGCTACCTTATATTTGACTTTTGGTGTGTCAGTCAGTAGATAACCTGTATACTTGAGATATTCAGTAAATATTTGGTACTATGGTATTTGAAGTTTTATATCTATACCTATATTTGCATTGATATCTATATCAGGCTCAGAGTGAGAGACTTGTGTGGTGATACCTGAAAGGGGAAGAAATCCAGTTCTTATTTTCAGAATCTTTTTGTATCTAGGACTGATTTCCAAGAACATTGTGGCTTGGGTCAAAACCACGTGAGCTGTAGAAGCTGAAAAATAAAATTAATCTGTGTCTAATACTTCTTATAGAGTTTAAAATGCCATATTAAAAGTTTTTGACAATTAGAATAAAACATAAAATGACAGTATGATTTGTGGGACTCTACAGCACCAGCTGCCCATGAACAGTCTCTAATAATCAGCAGGAAGGGAATGAATCTTGACCTTGGTTAGTTAACTCAATATCAGAAACTAAATTTCAAATTTCCTTTGAACACCCATTGTCGACTCAGTAAATTTTGGTCACTGCCTAACAGGTTCTGTATGAGATGAGAAGGTAAATAAGTTTGTATTAGCTATCTCTTGTCACACAAGAAATGACTCCCCAAAATTGGTGGCTTAAAACAATGAATATTGGTTATTTCACAGTTTTTGTGAGTAAGGCATCAGGGTGTAACTTATCTGGGTCCTCTACTTCAAGGTCTCCCAGAAGACTCCAATCATGGTGTAGGCTGGGGCTGTGGTCACATCTGAAGATGTGACTGGGAGAGGACTTGCTCCAAGCTTATGCATGTGTGTACTGACAGGATTCAGTTCTTCACCAGCTGTTGGTTGAAGGTCCTCCCTAATTCTTTGTCATGAAGGCCTCTTTATAGCATGGATGAAAACATGGGAGACAGCTGAATTCCCTGTGAGTGAGTGAGCAAGAGAGGGCATCCAAGGCTGATCCCTCTTTTTATAACCCAATCTTGGAAATACTGTCCCATCACTTTTGTTTCATTCTATTCAAGTCACTAGGTTTAGGTCACACTCAAGGGGAGAGGGTTATAATAGGGCATGATAAAAAAGAGGGAGGGGTTATTGGGAGTCATATTAGAGGCTACCTACCACAAGGGCATTGTTGTCAATGCTGATGTAAACAAATTATTTACTTTAAAACTCCATTTGATTTTTTTCTCTCATACTTGTAATTAAAGAAAATACATGTAAATGAATAGGAGAACAGACACACCCTGAAGATAATCCTGTTTTGTCAATATAGGTAGCTGTGAGGTAGGGTGGGAAACTAACCATATGAAACAAGAAGATCAATCAATTTAAATGCTACAGGTGTACACTTCTTCACATTCAGAATAGCCATTTCAATTAAATATTTTAAAATGTTAGCAGATTCCATGAGCATTTAAGATTATTTAAAATTCAACAAAAAAAATCCATCTTGGAATTCCTGACTTTTTAATAATTTTGATAGCATTGATTTTTCCAGTATTGGGGTGAAAGATATCCAGTTTCCATGTTTTGTCTTTATACCAAATTGTTGCACAAAGTGAAATCAACATCAGACCAAAAAAAGATAAAATGGCTTTGCATAAAATGATAGGGGATTATTTCATTAGTAAAGAACCACATTTACACACTTCAGAAAATCAAGGTAGTGTTAATTTGTTTTTAATTTTTATTTTGTTGTGGTTTGCTGTTAGTTCTTAGATAAAGCATAACATTTTTCCCCTGAAAGGGCCCCTGTTTTTAGTTTAGTTAATTAGAATGCCAATTTATTTTATTAACAAAATAATTTGTTCACAGAGTCCACTAAGATAGAATATAACCATAATTACAAATATCAGGTGATTGTGATACCTTCTTTCTTTCTATGACTTCAGATTTTGGAATCCAAAATTACATTGTATTGATTTTTTTTGGTAAATCTCTTATTGTTGTATGCAGTATTGAACCACTGAATCCCTTCCCTGCTGTGCAATTAAATGTGTAACCATTGTTTCGTAATGAATATGCTGCCTAACAATGGACTCCTTTATAAACACAACAATAACATTTTGAATTTCATCGTTATGAAAGATTAGAAAAGTAGAATTTAATTCCCAGGGTTTTAAATGTTAATACAATACTAGCTAAAATATTTACATTTTCAGTGCCGGTTTAATTAAGCATATTCATTGTCTTGAATCAGAACATAATTTGCACTGGGTTTAAATATTTCAGCGTTATGTTTGTACAGAGTTTGAACACTGTCACAGAGGTCCTGAGAGTTAATTTTAAACACCAGCAAATGAGTCATTTCAAGCTAACCCAAGCTTAAAATGCATTGCAACACAGCTTTACATTTCCTGACAAATTGAATTCCAGCCAGGTGTCACTCTTTAGAATCCCCAAGGTTTATCTCTGCCCTTTTTGCTCTGGCATATGCTTTTGACATACCCAGAAAATTGTGTGATAGAAACCTGTGGAGTGGTAATACCCTCTACAGCAGGGGTCAGCTGTAAAGAACTGTTAATGAGACCTCCCATAAGCAAAGCATTCTGAACAGTGACTGTGGTGGAGGAAACAAAAAGAGATATGATCTGCTATTATATATTGCATACAGTGCAAGATTCTCTTATAACCCATTCTTAAGAATGTTTTTCCAAAAAGTGAAAACAAGCTGATTTTTCTGTCCATCTCTCCCATGGGAAAGTTATTTGACCTTTTTAAAATTTTTATTTTTCCTTTCAATTTGAGAAGTATCCAATATTTTCTTTTATTGATGTTTCACAATGGGTATGTCATCTACTGTCTATCTTCATTAAAAATACATGTCACTCTTTGAAGACATGTACCAGAGCACTTGAACTGAAATCAATTAATATTTAAATAACTGGCAATCAGCTGTTCCTACTGGATCCCACCCTGTAGGTTTTTCTGGAGTGAGAATAATGAAGAACAGGAAAGGGAATAACTACTTACAATAAGTAAAAACGACCAAGTAAAAATGAAGTTGGATGTTCATAAATTCTTCTTAAAATGAAATCTGCTGGAAATGCAATATTATGTTTCAAGAGAAGCACTGAGGTCATATTACTTACATTAATCCACAAGAAATAAACAGGATATGCTGGTACATGAGGCAGGAATTAAGGCTATGACTAGATGACCTGGATAACCATTTAGTGGTTATATGTTAGCTAATTTGTTTAGATGTGATATTTGATGATTATTTCTCATTTGTATCTTTGTTGACATTTAATGTTATGTTTATTTATGTTATAGATAACCACCCTCCAAATAATGCATTCATTAATATACAAAACTTCAGAATTAAGTTAAGCTCAAACCCAACAAGTGAGAAAGTAGAAAAGTTTCCAAAACATCTAGCATGTTGCAGTATGCTTCAAACTTCTTGACCCTGACACAATTTTTCTCAAGTTTGTTGGGTGTAAATAACGCACACATAGATTTTTGTTTGTTTGTTTTTTTCGGTACGCGGGCCTCTCACTGCTGTGGCCTCTCCCGCTGCGGAGCACAGGCTCTGGACACGCAGGCTCAGCAGCCACAGCTCACTGGCCCAGCCGTTCCATGGCACGTGGGATCTTCCCGGACCGGGGCACAAACCCATGTCCCCTGCATCGGCAGGCGGACTCCCAACCACTACGCCACCAGGGAAGCCCACACATAGATTTTTTAAACTCAGCATACCATATACGAAGATATAATTCCTTATTACATTAAATTTAAAACTAGGGAAAAATGCCTCTTTAGCTTTTTATAAAATATGCTTAATAATATTGTAAAGCTGTGTATATCTGTAATCTATTTGTGTCTGTCTCACTGACCCTAATATGAATAAATGGGATAAAATGCAGTGAAATAAGATAAAGGATTAGTGCGTAAGTCACCGCATAGTGAAATGCTGACTTATGGAGTAGAGCTACCCAAAGATTGCACTGTTTCTTCTTCCCATATCACAGGTCTCCTTAACTATTCTAACCTGCCTTTCTGTCCAGTCTTAAGTTCAAGGACTCAGAATGAAAGAATTTTCACTTACAGGCCTCCCTCTCCTTGCCCCATCCTAATTCTAAGATGATAATACTTATGAGCCCGAGAGGCTGTATTAAATGTGACAAGTTGGTGTGTGTGTATGTGTGTGTGTGTTTGTGTGTGTGTGTGTGTGTGTGTGTGTGTGCAATGACATCATTCTATCTGTGTTTTCAATGACTTACATATAGGAACAGTGCCTTAGAAATTTACCCTTTCAGGAAAAAATGAAGTTCTTTTTTGTAATTTTTATAATTCCTCAATAGGTAAAACAATCTCACTTACTTTGATTAGATGAGTTTTGAATAGATTTAGGCAATCCCGACTCTCAAATACCCCTTTTCTAAGTTTCCCTGTAGCTTTGATGTGCCAGGTGATGTACCGTGAAAAAAGTCCACCATGGATGAAACCCAGCTCCTGCCCTCAATGGGCTGCATTTCCATAGGGAGGGACGGACATGTGCATAACTCTGTGGGGTTAAGTGTTGGTGTTCCTGGCTCTCGTCCCCTTACAGTCCTCTAAGTGTCTTTATGGAGTCTCAAAATAAGCACCATGAATAAATTTCCAAAAGTTCAAACCTAAGAAAGAAGTGTTAAATAGTAAAGAAGATTAGGTGGATGCAGTCTGGTGATATTTTGTAAACCATTGGCTGACTAAAACCTTATTTTTTCCTGTCTTGAGAAATAATTAACATACATCACTGTATAAGTTTAAGGTGTACAGCCTGATGGTTTGAGTAACATACATTATGTAATGATTACCACAAAGGTTTTGTTAATATCCATTGTCTCATATCGATACAATAAAAGAAAAGAAAATCTTCTTGAGATGAGAACTCTTAGGATCCACTCTCTTAACAACTCCCCTATAAGCCATACAGCAGTGGTAACTGTGGTCATCATGTTCTATATTATATTTCTGGTACTTATTTATCTTAAAAATGGAATATTGTACCTTTTAACCACCTTCCTCCACTTCTCCCTCCCACCCCTTGCCTCTGGTGACCGCTAATCTAATCTCTTTTTCTATGATTTGGGAGTTTTGTTTTTGTGTTTTTTTAGATTTCACATGTAAGTGAGATCATACAGTATTTGTCTTTCTCAGTCTGACTTATTTCACTTAGCATAATGTCTTCAAGGGCCATCTATTTTGTCACAAATGGTAAGAGTTCCCTGTTTCTTGTTTTTGGGGTTTTGTGTGTGTGTGACTGAATGGTATTTCATTGTACGTATATACCACATATTCTTTATCCATTCATCCATCAGTGGGTATTTAGGTTGTTCTTGGCTATTGTAAATAATGCTCCTGTGCACATGAGGGTGCAGATATATTTTTGAGTTAGTGCTTTCATTTCCTTTGGATATATTTCCCAGACGTGGAATTGCTGGATCATATAGCAGTTCTATTTTAATTTTTGAGTAGTCTCCATTGTGTTTTTCATACTGGTTGTCCCAATTTACAATCTGCCCAACAGTACACAAGAGTTCCCTTTTCTATACATCCACACTAGCATTTATCTCTTGTCTTTTTTATAGTAGCCGTTCTAACAGGTGTGAGATTATATTCATTGTGGTTTTAATTTGCATTTCCCTAGTGACTAGTGATGTCGAGCATCTTTTCCTGTACTTGTTGGCCACTTATATATCTTCTTTGGAAAAGGTCTAGTCAGGTCTTTTGCCCATTATTGGATTTATTTTGTTATTGAGTTGTATGAGTTTTTTGTATATTGTGGATATTAACCCCTTATCAGATATATGTTTACAAGTAATTTTTTCCCATTCTTTAGGTTGTATTTTCACTTTGTTGATGGTTTCTTTTTCGGTATAGAAGATTCTTAGTTTGATTAAGTCCCACTTGTGTTTTTGTTTGTTTGTTTTGTTTTTGTTTTGTTGCTTTGATTTAGGTACGATTTCCAAAAAGTCATTACCAAAACTCATGTGACAGGAGTTTTTTTTCTGTTTTTTTTTCTAGGAGTTTCATGGTTTCAGGTCTTACATTTAAGTCTTTAATCCACTTAGAGTTAATTTTTGTGCATGGTGTAAGATCCAAAACCTATTTTTAACTTTTGGAACAGCTTTTAACTGAAAGTAGGAAGCACAGGGGTCACCAAACACACAAAACACACAGGAGTCACTTCAGTGGTTCGTCATCTTTTTGTTTGTTTTACGTGACCCTTTGACAGCATGAATCATTCCACTGAACACTTGTATACAAACAATTACATGAACTAAAGATTCTCAACATGTCCTTTACTGAAAAACAGCAAATGAAAGTTATAATGACATGAACTATGTGGAGATTGTTAAAATAGTAATGGAGTGGAAGGAGATGCTAGTAGTATTATCCAACATGTGGGATGATTACATAATATTTAAAATATAACATTTAAAACATTGATTAAATTTCATCCTACATTGAATTTGTATTATTCAGTTGTTGCAATTTAGCCTGTACATAGGTACAATGGGATAACATCAAAGGAATCTGTTTAATTGCTCATGTACTTGCATTTCCGTATAGTTGTCAAAGCATAAAGTCCTTAAGTGAATAATTACTTTACCACAGAACTAATAAAAAGAAACACAGATTGGTTCAGTTATTTGCTATTTTGCTTTACATTAGTTAATTAATATCTCCTGATACATATATGTATCTGTTTATACTCATTTATAGTCATGAATTAAAATGCTTTTGAAATGTCTATAGCAAATGTATTAATATTTGAGCTGCAACCAACTTAAGAAATGTATTAAAACCCAGTGAGACTTTAGGTTAACATTATTTCCAGATGACATATCCTACAAGATTTAGGAATTTTATTCTATATCACATTAAATTGAAGTTCTCATTTAGAGTTTATGGGATTATAATCCAAACAAATAACCTAGTATTTTTATTCTCTGTGTATAATAAGGTTTGTATTATACCAACTATGTATACTTCCAGGGCTTCCTCTATCCTTTTAAAAACAAGAAGGGCTGACAATCTTTACTCCTTGAGTTATAGACCTGAAGATGAAGCAGTGAAAGCCTCCAAAGGGGAAAACCTCCCTTGGTTAACACAGCTTCTCCCATAACTGATCTAAAGTTGTACCTTTCACTCTGGGGCAGTGGCAAATGAACCTCTCCATGGTCCTTTCTCCAGTAATGACAGATCCCAAGGTTTTGGACTTGATTCCTGATGACTTAACCTAAATTTTGGAGCAAAGAGAAGAATCTTAAAATCATGTTTGCAGGACATATATTAAGTTAATCATGAATATCTTTTAAGTCAGTGATCCCCATTCTAATGATTCCCCTATAAAAAATGAATTGAAAATACATAAAATGTTTTATATGGGAATGTAAATTGGTTCAGCCGCTGTGAAAACAGTATGGAGGTTCCTCAAAATAATAAAAGAAGAACAACTATATTTCAAGGTATATATACAAAGGAAATGAAAACAGAATATTGAAGAGATATCAGCACTCCCATGTTCATTGCAGCAATTTTCACAATAGTCAAGACATGGAAATAACCTAAGTTGTTCATCAATGGATGAGTGAATAAAGAAGACATGGTGTGTGTGTATGTGTGTGTGTATATATATATATATATATATATATATATATATATATATATATATATATAAAATGGAATGTTATTCAGCCACAAGAAAGAAGGAAATATGGACATTTGAGACAATATAGATGGATCTTGAGGAAATTTTGCTAAGTGAAATAAGCCAGACAGAGAAAGACAAATACTGCATGGTATTATATGTGGAATCTTAAAAAAATAATAAAATAAAAAAGAAGTCATATTTATAGAATCACAGGGTTGAAAAGTAGTTTCCAGGGGCTGGCAGGGAGGAGGAAGGAAAACAGAAAGAGACTGGTAAAAGGGTAATACAAGCTTTCAGCTATAAGATGAATAAGGTCTAAAGATCTAATGTAAAACATGGTGACTATAGTTGATAACACTGTACTATATAATTGAAATTTGCTAAGACTGTAGAACTTAAATGTTATCAAAAGTGAAAACATAAATAGGTAGTGATATGTTAATGAATTAAATGGTGGGAATTATTTCACAATGTATACATATATCAAATCACCATGACACCACAATTTCATGTGAATTTCATGTCAAATTTAACTCAATAAGCTGTAAAAAAGCTTTATATTATATGATTTCCACAATATTTATAATAAAAGTTAAAATAAGTTGTGTACCAAAAATTAATGGTATATTATGGTTGAAATAAAATATTTATAGAGGCTAATACAATGAAAAATGCTTATGTTAGATCAGATTAAATTCAACAATTAGCATGAACATTAAAAAAATAGTTGTTTTCTTAAAGCAACAGTAAATATTGAAGACATTTACTTTCCACTTATTATAAAGTTGAAAAACAATGTTATGTGGCTAATACACATTTTGTTTTCTGAATTGTGACCAAGAAGGGTTATTTTCAAAAGAATCTTTACCACCATATATCAGGGACAATTTAGATATAGGTAGCATAAAAGATAATAACCCTAAAGTGTAATATTCATATTTCCTTTCACCCTCACAATGTCATTATGAATGAAAAGTTATTTTTAATTCTAGGTTTAAAAGGATGTTTAAGTTATTATAAGAGGTAGTGCATGGATTTAAATCAATGTTGTGTATAAAGATAGAAGTTCAGTGGATTTGATTATTCAGTGTTTTAGAATATGGACATACACAAAAAGAAATTTAAGATAATAGACTTAAGAGATAACGAGAAAGATGGAGAAACAGAGAAAATGACAAAGAGAGGGAAAAATATGTGTGTGTATATATACATATATATACACATTAAAACATAAAACCATCTAAAAAAAAGAAATAATGTGGTTCTTATCAAAGGTTTAAGTACCATTTGGAACATGAAACATATTTGGGGGAAATGTGGGAGTTTGTTAAAGGAAAATTAAAATTTAAGCAAGTTTTCAAAAAACTCTTTCTGATGAGGCAATCTATTTGATTAAGGATTCAGGGGTAGGAACATTAAAGCTAGGTAGTTCAAAGCACTCAGACTATCTCAGAGTGGCTTTGCTCTGAGAGCAAGCACAGAATTTATTTGATGCACCCTTTCCTTCTCCAGTGTCTGCAATTTGCGTTCTAAATGAAAGACAGGAAACATACACATCAAGATCTTTTTCTGGAACAAAGTGTGGAATACAAATTATGCTAGCTTAAAATTGTTTAAGTGCTTGATTTCTATTTTCCCCTCAATTTTTATGTTTTCTGTTGCCTTATGAGAATGAAGAATTTCTATCAGTTAAAAAGAGAAGTGCTTGTTTTGGATGTGAAGAATTTCAAAAGAATAAGATATCAAAGGACTGCATTATCACATAATCAGGGGGTGGGGATAGTACCTTCAGTACAGCACCAACTGCTTTTCCTTTTCTTACAAAAAAAGAAGTTACGGATGAACAAATGGCTACTTTCTCAGCAGCTCTGTTAGATGCTTAGGTGCTAATGTTTCTAAATGAAAGGGGTAGAAGTGCCACAGCTCTTTTAGGGACATTAGTGCTCAAAGAAGCTAGTGTATTATTAGCTTTTACATGACTCACTTTAATATAGCTAGTCATTAACCAAGACTTACTTTGGGGTTTTCCTTTTTTAAAAGCACTTTTGGCTTCTAAAGCTAAATGCTTTGTTTCTGGGAGTCCCAGAAAATATATTTTTTGTTACTGTAAAAGAATAGAATACTGGAACTTTGAGCAGTGTATCAGTGATATTTTCCCCCTATAGAAAAGCCGTGAGAAATGTGTTGCACTATCATAAGACCACCTGAAAAATAGCAGTATTGTTTGGTTTATAATAAATACAGGGATCTAAATAGAATTTTACCCATGTATTGTCTTAACTTAATGACCAAATATTTTTATAATCCTCATTTTAGAATGTGATGACTCTGTTATGATCTGGGGTAGGTATTTATTACTTTTTGTTTTGTTTTGTTTTGTTTTTAATTTGTTTTTAATAAGGAATTGCAAAATCTTGTAGGTGCTGATCGTTTGACCAGTAGGTGGCAGCATAGCTCTTTGGTTGCTCGGAAGAAATGTTCTCTAAAGTAGTCAAAAGAACTCTTCTTTCGGTGATTAAAAAAAAACAAAAACCTTTTTCTGTATGCTGCATATGCTCCTTTTATTTTCACACCATATTCATGCATGGGTATATAATATTTAGGTATTAGTTTTGGTAAATGTAGGCTCTTTCGGTGGGTTGCAGTCTTTACTTTAGCTCTTTTTTTTGCGGTACGTGGGCCTCTCACTGCTGTGGCCTCTCCCGTTGCGGAGCACAGGCTCCGGACGCGCAGGCTCAGCGGCCATGGCTCACGGGCCCAGCCGCTTAGCGGCATGTGGGATCTTCCCGGATCGGGTACACGAACCCGTGTCCCCTGCATCGGCAGACGGACTCTCAACCACTGCGCCACCAGGGAAGCCTGACAACTGACATTCTTAATCCAATAACAATATCAGATTAGGTGACTAGACAATGCCAGCTGATATGACAGTT
Source organism: Lagenorhynchus albirostris (assembly GCF_949774975.1). Lineage (NCBI taxonomy): Eukaryota > Metazoa > Chordata > Mammalia > Artiodactyla > Delphinidae > Lagenorhynchus > Lagenorhynchus albirostris. The sequence continues at coordinate 141,378,015 of NC_083098.1, read as the reverse complement.
TTAAATGGTGAGATGTTATCTTATTAACCACTTGTCTGCGATCTTTCAGAATTTTTATAGTTGTTCTTCAGAAAGTATTTATCTCTCTTAGTTTAAAGGCAAAGTTGTTACTGTGGGAAAGGACCCTAACAAACTGCCCCTCCCTCACCTCTTAGGACCAGTGCTGCAGCTTCTGCTGCTCGTTTCACTACAGCACACAGACTCCAGGCTGTTCCTAGAGGCTCCCAAACATATTCTAGGCCAGACCCAAGCTTCTGCATTCACTAAAGCACTCTGGCTTCAAATATCATCAAGGATTGCTTGCTTGTCTTCTTTAGGTTTTGGCACAAATATTACCATTGCAGGGAAAGTACATGTTTATCTTAAATAAAATTACAACTGCCCCCTTGTCATTTTTCCAGTCCATATTCTCTGCTTTATTTAGTAGTTCTTTTGGCTACCATAAATTTGAAAACACTTCTTCCCAGCAACCAAAGAACTATACTATTATCCACATAGGCAAACAATATATTTTATTTATTTATTTATTAGTTTATTGTCATTTATCCCACTAGAGTCTAAGCCTCAGTGTGCCCCAGACTTTGGCTATCTTGTTTTCTTCTGTATCTCCAAAACCTAGAATAGTCCCTGGCAAATAGTAATAACTCAACAAATTGAATGTTGGATTTTTTTTCTTTTACAAAAAATAAAGCTCCTGGGGTCCTTGGAAGGAAGCTGTAAACAAGAGGATGCTACTTTTTAAGGTCTAAGTAACATAGAGCTTATTTCCTAAATTATTTGTAATTCATACAAAGTATTACACGTCTTGTTTTGGCAAGTTCCTACATCTTTGCTAGTAATTGATGACTATTGCAAGGAAAAATAAATGAAAACATTAATAATGTATTATGCTTTCAGATATTTGGTGAACTTCTTTTTTTCCTTATTCTATTTTTACTGCCTCTTCTTCTCTTTTTTAAATAATTATATAATAAAATACATGAGGTCAAACTAATGAAGACATCTTGGAATTTTAATAATCTCAAGTTTAGATACAGAAAAATAAAATATGGGGTTTATTTTTAATCTTGAGTAATAGTATTGACCTTGACAAATGTGTTAATGTGCTACCCAGCCTGAGGTGAGCAACTTTGCAAGTTTTGTGTGCACACCCTTATTTGACTAGAATGCTCCTTGGTTGTAAGAAGGTTTATTTTCGTGACTAATCACATACCATTGGTACCTTGTGGCTTTGTGACTGTAAACCACCTAATCTAGGCTACAAATCAGTGGCAAGTGATGTCAGAAGAAATAATGCTAATGATGTGTGTGGCATTTTTCCTGTTAAGTGAATATTGATCCAGGGTTCTCACATTCAGTTTGTTGGGAGAATTTTATTACATGAAACACTGTCTTATGGAAAACATAGATGCCGGATCCTTTGCTTTGGGGTTATTCCAGACCCTCATATGTGTAAAATGCTATAATCTATAGTGAGAAAAATATATTAAGCAAGCTTAATCAGTTCACATTAAACTCACATACCCCTATTCGTTTAAGTTCAATAATATGAATTTTTTATTATGAAAGAATGAAACCTTTTATTCACACAAACTACCTATGAACACATTAATTGCTCCAATAATAGGCTTGTTTATGATGTTACCACGAACAAAGAACTAATAAAAAGGAACTCTCATTGTCACAAAAATAAAATTGAATAAAGTAAAATGTATATTTCCTCATTTAAATCATGAGCAATTGATATTGCTCACTGTGAACTATTTTTCTTAAAAGAGTGAAATGAAAGAGTGGATCATGAGATGAAGGCAGTTTTACATCCATATGCATACATGGCCAGTTCCTTCAGAAAATGGTATGGGGAGTGAGAAGTGAAGAGTTATCAAAATGTCTAAAATCACTCTATCTTGCCTTGAAATGAGATCTGGATACTTTATATAGGAATGCAATTAGCCACTAGCCAGTGTCCAGAAATGTGGAAGAAATATGATGCAAAAATGGTAATGATATCAGAAATTTCCATTTTTATCTAAAATTTGAAGAATAAAATGAATTCACAAAGCATACGTTTGCATTACAGAGGCATACACTTTTTGGAGTGGTGTTTACTGTGTGAATGATCATATGGCATACTGTCACTTCAAATGTTTTAGAGAAAAGGTCTGGATAAATTAACCAGATGAGGTGGAAAATTAGCCAATAAGCCACCTGTAGTTTTGTTTGTACAACAGTAGCATACACATATAGTTGATGTCTCTGATTTTAGACATCACAATCTGTAACACCTCTAAACATAAAATGAATATCCGTAGTAGCCTCCTTTGGTTTCAGCTATGCAAATTAACAGTGTTTCCTGGGCACAGAGCTTAAATGGCACTAGGACTCTGCATGACAGCAATCATGCAGAGAACACACTAAGGTTTTTGGAAAATTTAAAATATGGCCCTTAGCGTGAATATTACCAACTTTCCTCATGGCATAAAAAGAATGTTTTTTTTCTTAGATTAGGAACTTTAAAACAAAGTCAATTGTGACTCTTCCATATTAAAATTATTATTAGACATTATAGCCCTGAACAAATGTAGATATGAAATTTATTGAAGAAATGAATATTTTCATATCATGTTTTGAAGCCTATTCTACCATGCTGCTGTATTATATTCCATTCAGACCAATGTAGCATTCATCTCCTTTATACTAATGATTTGTTTGTTTCTGTCTTCTCCCAGGGGGTTGTGAGCTCTTGGGCAATGAAACTGGTTTTTTGCCATTTGGGGAATTCAAGTAGCTAATATAGTGGCTGGCATGAGGTATTATTCAAGAAGTGCTTATTACATGGACCATAATTATTCTGCAAATTTTTTTTCCTTTTTAAAGCTTTTTGAGATGTATAAAAAGTAAACAAGTGAAATACTATAACCATTCACAAGTTATTTTAATTTAAATGATAGTTATAAACTTTTGTAGAAAAAAATTTCATTTATTTAGTCTTTGTTTGCTTTTCTTATTTCTCCCCTCTTTGTTTTAAATGACAATACATAAAAAAATGAAACCATTTTCCTCAAGGCATACCATTTAAAGGGCTTCTTTACAGTGATTTTGATACACGTTTATGAGAAAAATGTGAAAATATTAGAAACTATCTCAGTACATTTTGAGAAAGTGATTTATAGTTGCTAGTTTTACTTCTTTTTTATTTTTTCTGACCAGTAAGCAAAGACTTTTGAAATTAGGTTATGTCCTTTCTGATATGTGTCATATTTGAATCCAAATACATGTATACTTTTATATTACTTGCCAAAAATAACACCAAGATAAAAATGATTTGTTTTCTCCATTTTTTTTTTCCTAAGGTCAAGACCTTTTGTCATCATCTTTCCATGTAATATTCAGAACACAAAAGTCTGAGTGTGGAAATGATCACATTTCTTTGTTAATATTTGTATTAGTATTTAGTTAAAATAAGACCCTTTTTTAAGAAAAATAAGTGAAGAAACAGAGTCTTAAAAAAAGAAGGTCTTGAGAAAATTAAAAAGGGGAACAGAGTCTATGCTTGTATCATTGAATTACTTTTGTGTCATATTTTTAAATGCCATTAAAATGAAGGAGAAAGTCAAACTTATTTCTTGTTAAAATTGTTTTAAAGCATCTTCTCTTTCTAAATCAATTTTGGTGTGAGTATATATGTACTTATAGGCCTTACAGAACACTGTCTCACAAATTGGAGTTTGTATGTTTTAAGGATCTGTCTTGGGCTTCTTTAATTACCTAGGTATAGACAGAGCTAGCCTTTAAGGCATGGTGTTCTTCATTCTGCTCCCTTTGGCCACCAGTACTGGATTGCAATTTTCTGTGGATTCATCAGGCATAGGCACCTATCTTTTCAAATATACTAAGTAGACAATTTTTAACATCAAATATTATAAAGTTAATACAAAGGGTTAGGTAAGAAAATAATTAAAACATACTATGCAGTAAAATTTTATATTTTTTAAATTTAAAGATGAATAAAACTACAAGTTATATACATAGAGAATCACTTTTGTGATATTAACTTACAATTCTTCCTCTCTAGATGTTAGTGTGGCTCTTAATGGATATGGTTTGACACAGAATCATTACAGTCTCCTTCAGCCCCTCCGCTGCTTTCATCTTCTGTTAATCCTTTCTTGTCTCCTCATACCAACCTATATCTTCCTTCAGTCTATCCTTTGTCATTGAGAGGGAAGATATTTAAAAACAGAGTCATTCATTTTATTTTTAAATACTTTCCTCCTAATGTTCTGAATTTTACTGCAGAAATCCAAGAAATTCTAGAAATTAAGAAGGTATTTTGTAGATCATAGTAGCATCTTCCTTTTAGAAATTTTGAGTTGTGTGTTTCTTGAAGGTGTTTTGGGTGTATAGTATGTAGGCAAAAACATTAATTTTTAAATCACTGTTGTTATCATTATCCTCATCTCATCTAGATTGACTTGTTTTGATAACAAAGATATTGGTTGAGAACAAGTTCATGAAAGATCATGAAACCAGGAGTGTTTACAGCATAGCTATCCAAGACCTACCAATAAGATAAGAACTATTCAAGGATAAAAAAAACTCCTTCAGGTCTTCTTAGACAAAATTGAGACTGTGGAATATTAACAAAACTACTCTGGGACTAAAATATTTAATGTATTATTCGGGAAAAGAAAAATTGGCAATGCTTCATGTGCTTTGCTTCCTTAAAATACAAGTGCTTCTAATAAAAGAGTATTTGGGCCATGTCTTCTCAGTGTACAGCCTAGCAGCTGATTTTTATTTCTTTTTTTCCCCTGTATTTTAAAAAAGATATCTTTACTTAGCCATTTCATCTTTTTATTTGGCGTTGCATGGGTGATTGATTGATGGTTGTTGACATCATATAAATCACAAACTGGGGCAAAATGAAATGGAAGCAATCTTGTCCTCATTACTTGACCTTTACTTTAATGCAACTCTTATCAGACTGCTACTTAGTTTTGGGAATATACTGAGAAATGCAGTGCCTGCCCTCAAATTATATTAAAAACAACAACAACAACAACAACACTGTTAGCACACTTAACATTCTCCTATAAGTAACGGTTATTTGTACGCTGTTGTTTCTCTTTGTGGTCATATAAAAGAATTATCCTTGTTTGTGAGTTTCTCCATCTATAACAATGATTTTTACATTACTAGTGTGTAAATGGAGGAATATAGCTTGACTCACTCTTCATTAAAATAGTAGGAAATGCCTAGAAAACAGTCAATTTGATATACAAATGATTTTCCAGTTGGCCCAGTGCTAAAAAGCACAGATGCTTTACCTTTCACAAATGCTTTGCCTTCCACATGTAAAAATGTAGTTGAAATTCGATTCATTCACTTTCAAATAATTAAAATGTACTGATTCATTGCCATGCATTAGAAAAAGAAAAGTCATCATTGGGTAAATTTTGTAGGTAGCAGATTATTAAAGTATTTGATAAATATATTTAATTTATGGTAACAGTTGCTGCCATATTCACACTTTTAAAAAAATTGAATCTAAGGTAAATCATATGCTCTCTGTCTAGAAGAATTAAGGTAATTGTGAATAAAATATTTGTCCAATATTATTTTACACAAATAAGTAATACTTCAGGTAGTTGCTGAAAAATAATTATTTTTTAAAAAATTATTATGAATAGTTTATTTTCAAAGAGATAAAGATAGAAATTTTTATTTAAAATTGAAGAATTCAAAATTTCTCTTATAGCCATTAAATGGAACCAGACTTGTTTTTTCGGTTTAGATAATATTAAATTTCAGAAAAGACATGAGGCAGATGTTTCCAGGCTTTGGACCACAGTCAGTGAATGACTGTGATTTTGAGGAAAGGAGAACAAACAAGGCAAGCCTCGCATGCACTCAGGCTTTCTGGCTCAGGAGAACTTCTCTCCGACAGTGCAGTAAGTTGAAGTCCAACCAGAGTACAATAGCCTCACTGAGCTGAGGGAGAATATTGGAGTTTAGGGCAACTGAAGTGGTTGAAATTAGTAGGGCAGGTACTAGAGAGAAGAGAATGCAGAGAGGGAGGTCTCAGAAATCTAGAGAGTGTTCCCCATGTTTCCATGATTGAGGGACAATTTGTACATGTGCAGAGGGACTACTAGAAGGTTAGTAGAGAGTCACTGCTGCAGGGGACCAAGAGCTGACAGAAATACCAGATATTGTGAAGTGCTGAAAGACAGACTTCTAGCCCAGTCAGGTACAGAGTCCTCCCCAAACTCCTTATACATTCAATTGAGACTGTAGACTCTTCAAGCCTTGGGAGAAAAAAAATATGCCTTTGAATATGAACCACATCCTGGGACTAAGGAAAAAACTAAAATAGCTGTATTCTAACAAAGAATAAAAGCAAGCCTGGGAGTCAGGAAGTAATGTGTCAGTAATTTAGCTCCCTAATAGAACAAACAAACCTATATACCTTTAAAGGTGTTGCAGTCTCACTGAAACGTACCATACATAGCATCCAACATATTAAGAAAAAAATGACTGGATCTAAAGGGAGCAGTAATTTGTAATCCACAATTAAAAAATTCACAAACATGCAAAGAGGCAAGAAAATAACCAATAACCAGGAGAAAAATCAATCAATAGTAACAGAAAAAAATTGTGACTAAGATGATAGAATTAACATAGAGATGTTAAAATAGCTTTGATAATTTCATTGCATATGTTAAAGGCTACATGATGAGTAAAGAAATAGCACATGTAAAAAAATCACTCAAACCACTAGAGATTTAAAAAAACATGCAAAATGAAATGAAAAATACACCAAATTTGATTAAGAGCAGACTGGACACTTCACAAGGTAAGATGAGTGAAGATGCAAAGAGAAAAAAAGACTATGAACAGAATTTCACATTTTCTGTGGGGCATTATCAGTAAATCCAACATTTATGTCATTCGAGTACCAGAAGTTGGAGAGGCAGGAAAAATTTAAATAAAGGAAGGTTTTTTTCAAATTTGATGGCAACTACATGCTCACAGATCCAAGAAGCTCAACAAACTTCAAGCAGATATATCAGGAAAGAAACTGCACAAGGAATATCACAATCAAATTGATGAAAATCTGTGATAAAGAAAAATCATCAGGCAGAAATAAGAACTATGACTTACAAAGGGATAAACATAAGAGTGACAGCAGGCTTTTCACCAGAAGCCACACAAACCAAAAGATAGTAGAAGATTATTTTTAAAGTAGAAAAAACAAGAAATTGTTGACCTATATTTCTATACCCCCCAAAAAAGTACTTTTCAAAATTAAAGTATTAATTTCTAGCTTAAGAGTATGAGAAGTTTTGCTGATCTGGTCTCCGGTGAAATTGATGGAAATTATTTGTAAAAGCAACCATTTAAAGCCTCTGGAAATAGTACTAAGGGCAAACAGAAAATGAAGAAACATCTATTCAAGAAAATGTATAAAAATTCAGTAGGAAAGGCAAGAGTCTGTGATATTTGAGCCAAGATCACTCCCTCCCTTCTCTCTCCCAGCTCAGCAAGAAAGAGACTCCAGACGGCTGCAGCCAAGAAGCAGGACTCCCCTCTCTTCCCAGCTCCCAGTCAGTGGGCTTTCTTCCCAGGTGAGTCATGACTTCAGTGTTTCTTATCCTGCCCTTAAACACTTGTTGCTGAGGCTAAATCACATGTAAGTGCAGTCTAAACGAGGGGGCTTCCTTTGTCTGTGCAACTGCCACGTGTGGAATGGAGGCTCTACTTTTGAGTGTGGCATGTTGAGAACACTGGGGCTCCCATAGCTCTTCCTCCAGTTTGTGAAGTAGTGGATTCACATCAGAGAGGCAAGCTGAGAAAATTGCAGACTGTTGCCTGCCCCTCCACTGAGTCAACTCCAACAGCAAAGGTGTTACTCAAAGAGAAGCTTTCCATTGTCCCATCCCCAGCTGTTTCAGAGATTTTTGCCTTTGGGTAAAAGCAGGATGTAAAACAGGTAGTTCCTAATCTCTTCTCAAAGAAACTGGCTTCTTTTGCAAGAGTATGGAGAAGTTTAAACCTAAGGGCACTCTCAAAAGCAGTTGAGGGTTTTTGATTTGTTTTGTTTTTGTTTTAAGTACATCGTTCTTTTTTTTAATGTTTTTATTTTATTTTATTTTTTTTATTTTTGGCTGCATTGGTTCTTCGTTGCTGCATGCGGGCTTTCTCTAGTTGCGGTGAGCAGGAGCTACTCTTTGTTGCGGTGCGCGGGCTTCTCATTGCAGTTGCTTCTCTTGTTATGGAGCATGGGCTCTAGGCATGTGGGCTTCAGTAGTTGCGGCCTGTGGGCTCAGTAGTTGTGGCTCGCAAGCTCTAGAGCACAGGCTCAGTAGTTGTGGCGCATGGGCTTAGTTGCTCCGTGGCATGTGGGGTCTTCCTGGACAAGGGCTCAAACCCATGTTCCCTGCATTGGCAGGCAGATTCTTAACCACTCTGCCACCAGGGAAGCCCAACAGTTGAGGTTTTGATGAAAAACAATTGAGAGGAGATTGGTGGCTTCAATGAAGATACAGCTTATACTATGGGCCTGCTAGTTTGCAGGAGGAAACTCTGGAATAAGACAGCTAGGAGGAGCACTTAAAACAAATATCAATACTGATTTCAGAAACTATCCCCTCAAAGGAGACAAATTTGACTGGATTAGTTTGAAGAGTAATTTTGCCGCAGGGCCTTACTGGAAATAATAGAAAAATTGTCCAGAGTGACAATTAGTGGAGTTTCACAGACAGGTGGGTTATGGGAGAGAGTGGAAGAGAGTCCTACCAGTGACACTGTCATGCCATGATGACTGGGGGTATAATGAACACTGTGACTCTTTGAGGAGAAATATCAGGGGCATATCACTGTTGGGGTAGGGGAAAGACTTCAGTAAAATAATCCAGCCAGTCACTAAACAAACAAGTGAATTGTAATAATAAATCCAGGAGGAGGGACAGTAGCAGAGAGTACCCCGAGTTCCTACAATATATTACCTAAAATGTCGACTTTCTAATAACAAAATATGAGACAGGCCAAGAAATAGGGAAGTATGACCCATAACTGGGAAGAAAAGCATGAGAAAGGAACTGCCTATAAGAGCAACTAGTGTCACATTTAACAGCAAAAGACTGCAAAGTAGTTATTAAATGCATATTTACAGAAGTAAAGGAAAGTATGATTGAAGAAGTGAAGGAAGGTAGGATGACAATGTTGCATCAGGTAGAGAATATCAGTAAATACATAGAAATCATAAAAGAGAATTTAAATTCTAGAGTTGAAAAGTTCAATGACTGAAATAAAAATTTATCAAAGGGACTCAACAGTATATTTAAACTGGCAAAAGAAATAATTAGCAAACTTGAAGTTAAGAGATTCTACACCAAAAGATAGAGAAGAAAAAAATGAACAGAGGCTCAAAGAAGAATAGAGGAGCAACATATGTGTAATGGGAGTGTCAGGAGAGGAGAAAGAAAAAATATTCAAAGAAATAATGATTGAAAACTTCTCAAATTTTTTGAAAAATAATAACATATACAACCAGGAAAGCTCAACAAACTCCAAGTAGGATCAAAATAGATTTGCAAAGACCCATCATAGAAAAATTTCTGATAATAAAAGACAAGGAGAAAATCTTGAAAGCAGAAAGAGAAATAATAGCATATCATTTACAAGAGAATTCCAGTAAGATTAACAACTGACTTCTCAGCAGAAATACCTGAGGCCAGAAGGCAGGGAGATAACAGATTTAAAGTTCACACACATACACAAAATACCTGTCAATCAAGAATCCTATATCTAGCAAATCTATCATTTAAAAATTAAGGTGAGGGACATCCCTGGTGGTCCAGTGGGTAAGACTCCATGCTCCCAATGCAGGGGGCCTGGGTTCAATCCCTGGTCAGGGAACTAGATCCCACATGCATGCTGCAACTAAGAGTCCACATGCCACAACGAAAATATCCCACATGCCACACTGAAGATCCTTCATGCCACAACTAAGACCTGGCACTGCCAAAAGGAAAAAATAAAAAAATAAAAATTAAAGTAAAATAAAGACTCTCCCAGATAAACAAAATCTGAGAGAATTTGTAGCTAGCAGAACAATACTAAAGTGCTTCAGGTTAAAAACAAGTGACTCCAGACAGTAATATGAATTCACATGAACAAACACAGAGCACCTAAAGGTAACTAAATAACTATAAAGGAAAATTTGAGGCATATTTTCCCCTTTATTCTATTAACCATTTTTAAAACCAATTAAAAGTTCAAAGTAGATTTATTAACAAAAAATATTTCAAAAGATAAAATATGACAATGCATTTTTGATTCGTTAAAAGGAAAACTCAATCTTAGATGTGTAAGAATCTAATTGCTTCAAAACATATAAAAGACAATGACATAACTCCAAGAAGAAACATAAAAATCCATAAATGTAGTTGTGGATTTTAATTATTGAAGTCCTCCTACTAACTGAAAGAAAGAGGAGATAGATAATCAGTAAGTGTATAGAAAATTTGAGCAATACTACCAACCAAAATCAAGCAAATTGGCCACTCTACAAGAGCAAAACACACATTCTTTCAAGTATGTGTTGGACATTCACCAAAGTAGACTATATGCAGTGCAATAAAAAAAATCTTAATAAATAAAGAGTAGTGAAAGAAAAGTGGTACAGATGAACCTGTTTGCAAGGCAGAAATAGAGGCACAGATGTAGAGAACAAATGTATAGACACCAAGGGGGAAAAGGGGGATGGGATGAATTGAGAGATTGGGATTGACATAATACACTAGCTAATATGTGTAAAATAAATAACTAATGAGAACCTGTTGTATAAGCACAGGGAACTCTACTTCACTTTGCTATACAGTAGAAACTAACACAACATTGTAAAACAACTATACCCCAATTAAAAAAAAAGTAGTGAAATTATACAAAGTATGAATTCTGGCTACAACAGAATTATATTGAAAATCAGTAACAGAAACAGAACTGGAAAATCACCAAATATGTGTAAGTTAAGTAAACTACTTCTAAGTAATCCATGGCCAATGAAGATACACAAGGAAAATTAGAAAATATCTTTAACTAAATTAAAATGAAAACATAACATATCAAATTAGCAGGTTATACCTAAAAGAGTTCTTAAGGGGAAGATTATGATATTAAAATGTTTATGTTAAAAAAAATCCTCAAATCAATTATCTTAGCTTCTACCTTGAGAAACTAGAAAAGAAACTAGAAAAGGTGAACCAAAGTGTACTATCATATGTATAAAGAATAAAATAATACATATAAGAGTAGAAATCAGTGAAATAGAAAACAGAAGAATGAAATTAAAGACTTGTTTTTTAAGATTACTAAAATTAATAAACCTCTAGCTTATCTGAATAATAAAGAGAAAATGCAAGGAGGAGCTACAAGATGGCGGAGCAGTAAGACATGGAGATCACCTTCCTCCCCACAAATACATCAGAAATACATCTACATGTGGAACAACTCCTACAGAACACCTACTGAACACTGGCAGAAGACCGCAGACCTCCCAAAAGGCAAGAAACTCCCCACGTACCTGGGTAGGGGCAAAAGAAAAAAGAATAAACAGAGACAAAAGGATAGGGACGGGACCTGCACCAGTGGGAGGGAGCTGTGAAGGAGGAAAGGTTTCCACACACAAGGAAGCCCCTTTGCAGGTGGAGACTGCGGGTGGCAGAGGGGGAAAGCTTCGGAGCCGCAGAGGAGAGTGCCGCAACAGGGATGCGGAGGGCAAAGCGGGGAGATTCCAGCACAGAGGATCAGGGCCGACCGGCACTCACCAGCCCGAGAGCCTTGTCTGCTCACCCACCAGGGTGGGCGGGGGCTGGGAGCTGAGGCTTGGGCTTCGGTCGGAGCGCTGGAAGAGGACTGGGGTTGGCAGCGTGAACACAGCCTGCAGGGGTTAGTGCGCCACGGCTAGCAGGGAGGGAGTCCGGGGAAAAGTCCGGAGCTGCTGAAGAGGCAAAAGACTTTTTCTTCCCTCTTTGTTTCCTGGTGCTCGAGGAGAGGGGATTAAGAGTGCTACTTAAAGGAGCTCCAGAGACGGGCGTGAGCCGCAGCTATCTGCGTGGACCCCAAAGACGGGCATGAGATGCTAAGGCTGCTGCTGCAGGCACCAGGAAGCCTGTGTGCAAGCACAGACCACTATCAACACCGCCCCTCCCGGGAACCTGTGCAGCCCGCCACTGCCAGGGTCCCGCGATCCAGGACAACTTCCCCGGGAGAACATACGGCGCGCCTCAGGCTGGTACAACATCACGCTGGGCTCTGCTGCCACATGCTCGCTCGCATTCTGTACCCCTCCCTCCCTCCAGCCTGAGTGAGCCAGAGCCTCCGAATCAGCTGCTCCTTTAACCCTGTCCCGTTTGAGCGAAGAACAGACACCCTCAGGCGACCTACACACAGAGGCAGGGCCAAATCCAAAGCTGAAGCCCAGGAGCTGTGCAAACAAAGAAAAGAAAGGGAAATTTCTCCCAGCAGCCTCAGGAGCAGCGGATTAAATCTCCACAATCAACTTGATACACCCTGCATCTGTGGAAAACCTGAATGGGTAACGAATCATCCCAAATTGAGGAGATGGACTTTGGGAGCAATAATTTTTTTTTTCCCTTTTTCTCTTTTTGTTAGTGTGTATGTGTATGCTTCTGTGTGTGATTTTGTCTGTATAGCTTTGCTTTTACCATTTGTCCTAGGTTCTGTCTGTCCAGTTTTTTTTTTTTTTAAGTATAGTTTTTAGCGCTTGTTATCATTGGTGGATTTGTTTTTGGGTTTGGTTGCTCTCTTCTTTCTTTGGTTTTTTTTTTTATTACTTAAAAAACAATTTTAATAATTATTTTTATTTTACTTTATTTTATCTTATTTTATTTTATCTTCTTCTTTCTTTCTTTCTTTTTTCTCCTCCCTTTTATTCTGAGCCACGTGGATGACAGGCTTTTGCTGCTCCAGCCAGGCATCAGGGCTGTGCCTCTGAGGAGGCAGAGCCAAGTTCAGGACATTTGTCCACAGGAAACCTCCCAGCTCCACGTAATATCAAATGGTGAAAATCTCCCAGAGACCTCCATCTCAACACCAAGACTCAGCTCCACTCAACGATCAGCAAGCTACAGTGCTGGACACCCTATGCCAAACAACTAGCAAGACAGGAACACAACGCCACCCATTAGCAGAGAGGCTGCCTAAAACCATAAGAAGGCCACAAACACCCCAACACACACCACCAGACGTGGACCTGCCCACCAGAAAGACAAGATCCAGCCTCATCCACCAGAACACAGGCACTAGTCCCCTCCACCAGGAAGCCTACACAACCCACTGAACCAAACTTAGCCACTGGGGACAGACACCAAAAACAACGGGAACTACGAACCTGCAGCCTGCGAAAAGGAGACCCCAAACACAATAAGTTAAGCAACATGAAAAGACAGAAAAACACTCAGCAGATGAAGGAGCAAGGTAAAAACCCACCAGACCTAACAAATGAAGAGGAAATAGGCAGTCTACCTGAAAAAGAATTCAGAATAATGATAGTAAAGATGATCCAAAATCGTGGAAATAGAATGGAGAAAATACAAAAAACGTTTAACAAGGACCTAGAAGAACTAAAGAGCAAACAAAGAGTGATGAACAACAAAATAAATGAAATTAAAAATTCTCTAGAAGGGATCAATAGCAGAATAACAGAGGCAGAAGAACATATAAGTGACCTGGAAGATAAAATAGTGGAAATAAATACTGCAGAGCAGAATAAAGAAAAAAGAATGAAAATAATTGAGTACAGTCTCAGAGACCTCTGGGACAACATGAAACACACCAACATTCGAATTATAGGGGTCCCAGAAGAAGAAGAGAAAAAGAAAGGGACTGAGAAAATTTTGAAGAGATTATAGTTGAAAACTTCCCTAATATGGGAAAAGAAATAGTTAATCAAGTCCATATTAATCAAATTATCAAAAATTAAATACAAAGAAAAAACATTAAAAGCAGCAAGGGAAAAACAACAAATAACACACAGGGAAACCCCATAAGGTTCACAGCTGATCTTTCAGCGGAAACTCTGCAAGCCAGAAGGGAGTGGAAGGACATATTTAGAGTGATGAAGGGGAAAAACCTACAACCAAGATTACCCAGCAAGGATCTCAATCAGATTTGACAGAGAAATTAAAAGCTTTAGAGACAAGCAAAAGTTAAGAGAATTCAGCACCACCAAACCAGCTTTACAACAAATGCTAAAGGAACTTCTATAGGCAGGAAACACAAGAGAAGGAAAAGACCTACAATAACAAACCCAAAGCAATTAAGAAAATGGTAATAGGAACATACATATAGATAATTACCTTAAATGTAAATGGATTAAATGCTCCCACCAAAAGACATAGACTTGCTGAATGGATACAAAAACAAGACCTGTATATATGCTGTCTACCAGAGACCCACTTCAGACCTACAGACACATACAGACTGAAAGTGACAGGATGGAAAAAGGTATTCCATGCAAATGGAAATCAAAAGAAAGCTGGAGTAGCAATTCTCATATCAGATAAAATAGACTTTAAAATAAAGACTATTAAAAGAGACAAAGAAGGACACTACATAATGATCAAAGATCAATTCAAGAAGAAGATATAACAATTGTAAATATTTATGCACCCAACACAGGAGCACCTCAATACATAAGGCAAATGCTAACAGCCGTAAAAGGGGAAATTGCCAGTAACACAATCATAGTAGGGGACTTTAACACCCCACTCTGACCAATGGACAGATCATCCAAAATGAAAATAAATAAGGAAACATAAGCTTTAAATGATACATTAAATAAGATGTACGTAATTTATATTTATAGGACATTCCATCCAAAAACAACAGAATAAACATTCTTCTCAAGTGCTCATGGAACATTCCCCAAGATAGATCATATCTTGGGTCAAAAAGCAAGCCTTGGGAAACTTAAGAAAATTGAAGTCGTATCAAGTATCTTTTCCAACCACAACGCTGTGAGACTAGATATTAATTACAGAAAAAAAATCTGTACAAAATACAAACACATTGAGGCTAAACAATACAGTACTTAATAACCAAGAGATCAAAGAGGAAATCAAAAAATACCTAGAAGAAAATGACAATGAAAACATGACAGCCCAAAACCTATGCAGCAAAAGCAGTTCTAAGAGGGAAGTTTATAGCAATACAATCCTACCTTAAGAAACAAGAAACATCTCAAATAAACAACCTAACCTTACACCTAGAGCAATTAGAGAAAGAAGAACAAGAAAACCCCAAAGTTAGCAGAAGGAAAGAAATCATAAAGATCAGATCAGAAATAAATGAAAAAGAAAAGAAGGAAATGATAACAAAGATCAATAAAACTAAAAGCTGGTTCTTTGAGAAGATAAACAAAATTGATAAACCATTAGCCAGACTCATCAAGAAAAAAAGAGAGAAGACTCAAATCAGTAGAATTAGAAATGAAAAGGGAGAAGTACCAAATGACACTGCAGAAATACAAAGGATCATGAGAGATTACAACAAGCAACTATATGCCAATAAAATGGACAGCCTGGAAGAAATGGACAAATTCTTAGAAATGCTCAACCTTCCAAGACTGAACCAGGAAGAAATAGACAATATGAACAGATCAATCACAAGCACTCAAATTGAGACTATGATTAAAAATCTTCCAACAAACAAAAGCCCAGGACCAGATGGCTTCACAGGCGAATTCTATCAAACATTTACAGAAGAGCTAATGTGTATCCTTCTCAAGCTCTTCCAAAATATAGCAGAGGTAGGAACACTCCCAAACTCATTCTATGAGGCCACCATCACCCTGATACCAAAACCAGACAAAGATGTAACAAAGAAAGAATACTACAGGCCAATATCACTGATGAACATAGATGCAGAAATCCTCAACAAAATACTAGCAAGCAGAATCCAGCAGCACATTAAAAGGATCATACACCATGATCAGGTGGGGTTTATCCCAGGAATGCAAGGATTCTTCAATATATGCAAATAAATCAATGTGATACACCATATTAACAAATTAAAGGAGAAGAACCATATGATCATCTCAATAGATGCAGAAAAACATTTCAACAAAATTCAACACCCACTTATGATAAAAACCCTCCAGAAAGTAGGTATAGAGGGAACTTTCCTCAACATAATAAAGGCTATATATGACAAAGCCACAGCCAACATTGTTCTCAATGGTGAAAAACTGAAAGCATTTCCACTAAGATCAGGAACAAGACAAGGTTGCCCACTCTCACCACTCTTATTCAACGTAGTTTTGGAAGTTTTAGCCACAGCAATCAGAGAAGAAAAGGAAATAAAAGGAATCCAAATCAGAAAAGAAGTAAAGCTGTCACTGTTTGCAGATGACATGATATTATACATAGAGAATCCTAAAGATGCTACCAGAAAACTACTAGAGCTAATCAATGAATTTGGTAAAGTAGCAGGATACAAAATTAATGCACAGAAATCTCTGGCATTCCTATACACTAATGATGAAAAATCTGAAAGTGAAATTAAGAAAACACTCCCATTTACCATTGCAACAAAAAGAATAAAATATCTAGCAATAAACCTACCTAAGGAGACAAAAGACCTGTATGCACAAAATTATAAGACACTGATGAAAGAAATTAAAGATGATACAAATAGATGGAGAGATATACCATGTTCTTGGCTTGCAAGAATCAATATTGTGAAAATGATACTACCCAAAGCAATCTACAGATTCATTGCAATCACTATCAAACTACCTCTGGCATTTTTCACAGAAGTAGAACAAAAAATTTCACAATTTCTATGGAAACACAGAAGACCCCAAATAGCCAAAGCAATCTTGAGATAGAAAAATGGAGCTGGAGGAATCAGGCTCCCTGACTTCAGGCTATACTACAAAGCTACAGTAATCAAGACAGTATGGTACTGGCTCAAAAACAAATATAGATCAATGGAACAGGATAGAAAGCCCAAAGATAAACCCATGCATATATGGTCACCTTATCTTTGATAAAGGAGGCAAGAATATACAGTGGAGAAAAGACAGCCTCTTTAATAACTGATGCTGGGAAAACTGGACAGGTACATGTGAAAGAATGAAATTAGAACACTCCCTAACACCATACACAAAAATAAACTCAACATGGATTAAAGACCTAAATGTAAGGCCAGAAACTATCAAACTCTTAGAGGAAAACATAGGCAGAACATTCTATGGCAAAAATCAGAGCAAGATCCTTTTTGACCCAGCTCCTAGAGAAATGGAAATTAAAACAAAAATAAGCAAATGGGACTTAATGAAACTTAAAAGATTTTGCACAGCCAAGGAAAGCATAAACAAGACAAAAAGACAGCTCTCAGAATGGGAGAAAATATTTGCAAATGAAGCAACTGACAAAGGATTAATCTCCAAAATTTACAAGCAGCTCATGCATCTCAATGTCAAAAAAACAAACAACCCAATCCAAAAATGGGCAGAAGACCTAAATAGACATTTCTCCAAAGAAGATATATATATTGCCAACAAACACATGAAAGAATGCTCAACATCATTAATCATTAGGGAAATGCAAATCAAAACTACAATGAGATATCATCTCATACCAGTCAGAATGGCTATCATCAAAAAATCTACAAACAACAAATGCCAGAGAGGGTGTGGAGAAAAGGGAATGTAAATTGGTACAGCCACTATGGAGAACAGTGTAGAGGTTCCTTAAAAAACTAAAAATAGAACTACTGTACAACCCAGCAATCTCACTACTGGGCCTGTACCCTGAGAAAACCATAATTCAGAAAGAGTCATGTACCACAGTATTCATTGCAGCTCTATTTACAATAGCCAGGACATGGAACCAACCTAAGTGTCCATCAACAGATGAATGGAGAAAGATGATGTGTCACATATATACAATGGAATATTACTCAGGCATAAAAAGAAAGGAAATTGAGTTATCTGTAGAGAGGTGGATGGACCTAGAGTCTGTCATACAGAGTGAAGTAAGTCAGAAAGAGAAAAACAAATACCGAATGCTAGCACATATATATGGAATAGAAAAAACAAACAGAAAAATGGTCATGAAGAACCTAGGGACAAGGCTGGAATAAAGACACAGACCTACTAGAGAATGGACTTGAGGACACCGGGAGGGGGAAGGGTAAGCTGGGACAAAGTGAGAGAGTGGCATGGACATATATACACTACCAAATTTAAAATAGGATGCTAATGGGAAGCAGCCACATAGCACAGGGAGATCAGCTCGGTGCTTTGTGACCATGCAGGGTGGGGGATGGGGAGGGTGGGAGGGAGGGAGACAGACTCAAGAGGGAAGAGATACAGGGATGTATGTATATGTATAGCTGATTCACTTTGTTGTGAAGCAGAAACTAACACACCATTGTAAAGCAATTTTACTCCAATGAAGATGTTAAAAAAAAATAAAGAGAAAATGCAAATTTCCAATATTATTAATGAAAGCAGAAACATCACTACAGATTCTACATACATTAAGGGTTTGAGAAGGGAATATTATGAACAACCTTTGTGCTAACAAATTTGATGTTAGATGAAATAGAAAAACTCCTTGAAAGGTGTCAACTACGAAAGCTCATCCAAGAAGAAATAGCTACGCTGAATAGCTCTATATCTATTTTTAAATATTGGATTCGTATTTTAAAATGTTCCCAGAAAGAAAATTTCAGCTCTAGGTACATTGAATGATGAATTCTACTATTTAAAAAAGAAATATTAACAGTTTCATACAAACACATTTAGAAAATAGAGGAGCAGCAAACAGTTCGCCTTTCATGAACACAGATGCAAAATCCTTAAACATAGTTTAGCAAAGTTAATCCAGTAATTTATGTAAAAGAAATAAAATTTGTGTAAAATTTGCAAACAATGTAATTCACAATATAAAGAGACTAAACTATAAAAATTATATGATCATCCCAATAGGTGCAGTAAAAACATATGAAAAAATTCAACATATATTCATGATAAAACTTTCAGCCAACTAGAAATACAAAGCAACTTCCTCAAACTGGTAAAGTGTACCTATGAAAACTTACAGCTAACATGATGCTTAATGTTGAAAGACTAAATGCTTTCCCTCTAGTATCAGGCAAAGAACAGGTATTTTTCGCTTAAAACTGTCTAATAAAATGTTCTCAAGATCTTGATATTTTGTTACACCTTGTCTATCAATTATTAACATTTTCATTATTATACAATGAAAGGAACACAAAACTAGTTTAACTAGTTAAATGGGTTGTCTAACTGGCATTAGTTAAGTATTTTGGGTCAGTTTAGGAAAGACATTAAGGAAAGAATTTTGTTCCAGGGACTGAGCTTGATGTTAATATACAATACATATTCAAGTTTTTCTCAGGCTTTTATTTCTATACATTTTGTTCACCTTTTTATATTCTAGTATTGCACAGTTTTTTGAAGATTCATGTTTATGTTCAATGTTGTATGTAATTCTATACCACATTCCATTTAGAAATCCAAACATACAGAATAGAGAGAGAACAAGAAGGGGAAAAAAAAAAAAAAAGCCCAGAAGCCAAAAATATGAACAGAAAGTAATCTAATTTTTTAGATTATACAGGTGAAGATAAAGATATAATTGGACCAGAAAGTTCCACCTGGACAATGAGAATTTGAGGAATGAGAATTAGGCTCTTGGAAGAGATGGGGGTTCAGAAATGGTATGAATGATAGGGTGGCAGATTAGGTGGTGTTTCGCCCAGATTCAGTCTCCAGGCACCCATCCTCCAGCTGCCAAGCATATAATCTTGATTGCTAATTGTTCACAGCTCTATTCCTCTCTTAGTCACAGGAAAATGCTTCACTCAAGGCTGTTCACCTTTCCAGGAGGGACCAGAGATTGGCTGATGTGGGGATACAAAGACCTGGTCCTTTGCCTAAATTTGGAACTACCCTGAAGGGTGGTCCCAGCCGCAGAGCTCCATGTAGGATTAGCTGGGATCTTGGTTGCACAGCGTTACAATGGTCCCTCTGTCTAGTCCTGCTTTTCTCACTTCCAGACAGGTCTGTCTCCCAAGACTACTCCCCAGTAATCATTCTGCACGGAAGTCCCTGTTTTAGAATCTGTTTCCGCAGGACCCAGTGTAAAACGAATGACCATTGAATTGATAACCTGTGGGAGAGTGGCTTTTCAGGTACATGGTGCTATTTTGAAAGGGCTAACTTTTCAGCGAATTGAGTAGAAGACATGAGAGAGTGTGACTGAGGCGTGTGAAATAAGCAGGATCACCAGAAAAACAGTGGAACTGCTGAATTTAAATAATAAATACTTGTATGGAAGATATTTCTCAGAAGTTCACTTTAAATTACTAAATAGGAAGTAAAGTTAGCTTGCAAAAATCATTTCTTTAAAAAGGAAGTGGCACAAAATCATTTTACAGTTTGACACCTAGGTCCTGTGACTGCCAAGTACATCCTGGCAGTATTGGCACTGAAGCCAGGGCAAGTTTCAAGAATGCCAATGGGAAACGCTGGTGCCAAGCTAATGCTGAAAATTGCTTAAACTGAACACTAATGCCAGTTTGCTTTTGCATCATAATGAGGTGAAGAAGAAGCTAAAATTCAGCTTTTACATGATAAACATTTTTGGTGTCCACATCTGGTTATTTCTGAACTTGTCATCCATCCCTCCTCACTTACCCCTCCTCCCGTATATCTTCTGGGAATGATTCCAGCCAGCTAGTTTCTAAAACAAGAAATCTGAGAGCCAATTTAGAATCTTACTCACATAATCCTTACATGCATTCCCTACATCATGCCCAAGCTGGCTGCTACCTCTTTATTAACGTTTGAATTCATTCTTCTCTCTCTCCAAGTCCATTGTTGCTTTTATGATTCTAACCAATATTTGCTAGATTATTTCACAGCTTTCTTAGAGCTAGTATCTTCCAAACCAATCTCAAAATTATTCCCAGAATGAATACTCTAAATGCAAATTTAATCATGCTCTCCTTCTATAACATGTTCAATGTCCTCTATCTTTAAGACACATCTCAGGCTACTTAGCACATCACAGAAGGCTCCAGTCCTGTCTATACATTACCTTTCTAGACACTTACCTTCTCATCAAATCTTATGGCCCAACTACATTATACTACTTTCAATTTCCTCAAATTTGGGCCTACTTACATGATAACTCCTCTTCCCACTACTTTGGGTATCAAAAAGTATTGTCCTTAAGAATGTGGTTTGGAAAAAATTATAATTAGCTGACTTTTAAAAAAATAGAATTTGAATAGCTTTAGTGGGAACATGTACTCTCCAGTTGACTTTGGGACCCCCGTGACTTTTATGATACCGAGGCAAGTTGCTTAGATTTATCATTATTTGTCTTGCAAGACTGTTCCTCTGAGTACCATCTGAAACTTCCCTGACTGTATTAGTTTTATTTAAGTTTCCCTCCTCTTAAGGGCTCCTATGAGTACCTTAAAAAAATTTTTTTACAATAGCATTTTCAGTAATCTCCTCATATTACCTACATTTTTCATATTACCTTCATTTCCTTCATTTTGCTTACTGACATTTTAAGCATAAGAATATGATATATCTGATGAACTAAAATTTTGATAATTCCATCCAATTTTTTCTTTGTATTTTCATATCAAGCCCATCTATATGGCATCTTATTTTAAGTTGCTATTAAATGGCTCTTAAGTATAGAACAAATAAATCTATATCATCAGTTCTCCATTGGGGGTGAGCTTGTCTTCCAGGGAACATTTGCAATGCCTGGAGACATTTTTGGTTGCTACAATGAGGGGTGGAGGAAACTACTGGCATCTGGTGGATAGAGTCCAGGGGCACTGCTAAATATCCTATAATATACAGTACAGACCCTCACAACAAAAAATTAACCATCGCAGTATGTCAACAGTGCTGAGGTTGAGAAACCCTGATTAATAAGGAAACAAATGTCTCTTAGGCTTAGGAGTCAAACTATTCCAGTCCAGATCCTGCCACCACGTGGAGAAGTGTCTGGTGGGATGTTGGCCAGTTTACCTGTTCCTTAGTTTTCTTTAAAAAATGGAGGTAATGACCATGAATCACAGGGTTATCATCAGAATTAAATTAAATGCTTAAAACAGTACGTGTATATAGGTAACAATTAAAAATTTTAATTATTATTCTTGTCATATATTATAAACTTAGTTTTATTGCTTGTGAATGTATGTGACTTTTCAATCACAAAATTGTTAAGTCAAAGCAATTTTGCCAGAATCCATTTATCTTGTTGCAATATTCACTTATATATCACTGTGATTTCCTTTTGCTTTAATTAAATACAACCTAAGTTAGTCACATGTTTTGTTTTCTTTTTCTCTTCTCTCCAGTCATGCCATCACTAGGTCTAAATTGTTAGTGTTTTAGTTATATAACAAGGGAAAATTGTACCAAACAAATAGATCTAGTGTTTGCACAAGGCAAAAATGACATATAATTTGATCCAGGCTAATAACTGGAGATAGTTGACTTAAGTCTGATGGGTGTCATGAGATTGCTGAGCTTTTTAACAGTAACAGCATTCTAAATTCCCAAGCAAAGGAACCAGTTACACTTGTTGGTCACAAAGTCTAAAATATCAGTGTATACCCAGTATATTTTCAGTATTATAATTTCTGTCTTGTTTTTGCAGTAGTATTAAAAATCTTATAATTTACTGGCAAATTCTTACATTTTCTGATGTGAACAAATAAACGGTTACAAAGCAAATAATTTTGCACTCACACAGGTAGTTAATATAATATAAACTTAAAGTTGAATCTATCCTTCCTGCAAATAATGGACTATATGAAATTTTCTGGCTTCCTACCTATTTGTAAGCTTTTTGATAAAATATGTATTGTCTATTGAGGCACTGGATGCTAAAAAGAAAAAAAATGTTTTGGAACTCTTTTCATAATAAAAATGCAATTAATCACATTTAGGGCATTTCCGGGGAAACATAATGTATCCTTCTTAATAGTCAGTAACACAGAAACAGTCGGAACCATCACTTATCGTCGAGTGAAGTTTATTAAGGACTGTGTGGGAAAAATGTGGATCATTCCTCAACCTAAATACTGTATTTTGATTTAAAGAAGCTTCACCACACTTGGAAAAAACAAAACGAAAAAACCCAATGTTTTCTAAAAGTGCTATAATATGTCAGACCAAAATATCAGTTTGCAGTACTTTAGATGACACATAAAAAAATCACAAGACTAGTATATTCACAAGGCTATCTAGTATGTAATAGACATGGCTAGATACCTGATATAATAGATTTTTCATCTTTAATGTTGATTTTACAAAACTGTAAAACTTTGTAGACATATAAGACAAAGACAGAAATAACATTTGAAATAAGAACAAGAAAAAAGAAGCACCTTAATAGAATCAGGGTTTTGTTTTATTTTGTTGTTGTTTTGGCTTTTTGTTTGTTTGTTTTATTTTTGGGGTCCAGACCTCAATATATTAACACATGCATTTATCTCTTCTATTTCCCCAAATCACACTGCAATTAAATGAAAGAATCACTTGTTCTGAGGAAAGCTAGTTGCCATGTCATGGGGACCCTCAAGCAGCCCAATGAGAGGTCCATGTAGCAAGGAACCGAGGCTTCTTGTAAGCAGCCCTTGAGATACTGGTGTTTCCTGCCAACAGCCATGGAAGTGAACCATCTTAAAAGCAGATTCTGCAGCCCAGTCAAGATGACTGCAGTACTGGCCAACATCCAGACCACAACCTCATGAGGTACACTGAGCCAAAACCACTCAGTTAAGCTACTTCTGAATTTTTGACCCACATAAACCAAGAGATGACCAACGTTTGCTGTTTCAACTTGCTAAAACTTGAACTAATTTGTTACATGGTAAAAGTGACACAATGCAAGAATAAAAGAGAAGAAAGAACATAGCAGATGGAATCTGGTAAAAATTTGAAAGCTGTAAGGCAAATGGACAAGTGATATAAGATAGAATGTAGGTAGGATTGAAAACAGGTGGATGGATAATTGAAAGTCAATAAAAGGACAACTTAGATTCCAAAATGTCCTCTCCCTCTCCTAACTCAAAACAAAATGGGACCAAACAAAAACCATCTGTTGCCATTTTGTCAGAAGATAGATGGCTTACTCTATGGAGGGATGGTAAATTCTGGTACATAAGGCACGACTGTGGAAGGGAGTACCAGATTTAATAAGGTTGATTAAATGGAAGTCTACTTGGTGATTAGCAGGAAACCAGCCAAAGTTTCCTGCTAACTTCCAAGAATTTTAAAAATTAGAGTTATAACTCCCACCCTGCAAGAGACAAAATTGAACTAGTCCTTCCTTTAAACTAATCAACACCAGAGAAAGCATGATCTCAGTGGAGTGTACAGTTCCACAGTAAAATGGCCTGGATTATTGACTTGCTATGATACTGTGGTCCACATTGTGGTAGACAGAATTCTAAGATGACTCCGGATGACCCACAGCCTCAAATAATCCCCTCCTTTGAGCATGGGAGGGACCTGTGAATAGGATGGGCTATCACTCCAGTTATAAGGTCACCTTATTTGGTAAAAGTGGAAGGATTTTGCAGATATAATTAGGTGTCTAACCAGTTGACTCTGAGTTAATAAAAAGGGAGATTATTGGGGTGGGCCTGACCTAAACAGATGAGCCCTTAGAAGGGGCTTAAAACAAAAGCAGACATATCCCTTTGGGCCTTGAAGTGGAAAACTGCCATGTTATGGAGAGCGCCATGTTTCTAAGAACCTGAATGCAGACTTTAGGATCTGAAAACAACCCCTGACCAGCAAGCAGCAAGGAGAACATGGACCTCAGTCCTGTAACTGTGAGAATTTCTACAGTTGAATTCTGCCACTCATCTGAATGAGCTTGAAAATAGCTCATTTGAGCCTCTGGCTGAGAATGCAGCTTGGCCAACTCTTTCAGTTCAGCCTTGTGAAACCCTGAGCAGAAAATTCCTCTGAACCATGCCCAGACTTCTCACCTACAGAACTGTGAGATTAAAATGGAGTTTTTTTAAGCCACTAAACTTGTGATAATTTGGTGTGTGACAGTAAGAAACAAAAACTAAAATACACACCATTAGACAAGTTCTGCCAATTTAAACAGAACTTCCATTTAGCACTTTGCTTCTTTTTAACATGAATAGGTTGCTTCTTTTTAACATGAACAGGTAACCAAATATAATTAGATTTTGAGGAAAGACATTAATTATAGACAATGAATTTTTTTCAGAATTGAAGAACTTGAGTTTTCACCTTAATAGGACCATTGAGTATACAGCAATAATGAAAAAGACTCAAAATAAAACTACATTATAAAATTTCAGAACATCGTGGATAAAGATATGATCAAGCTGAACTGCATTAGATTGACAATAATATATGGAAGCTAGAAGATAAGAGTGTAATACCTTTGTTTACTAAGAAAAAGGGTTATCCCTCTCCCCTGAGTTCTATGCCAAGGCAAAATAAGGGTGTCGAATTATGATACAACAAAGATGTTTTTGGTGGGCATGCATCTTCTCAAAATATTACCTCCCATGCCTTTTATGGAAACTACTGGAGGCTGTGTTCCCTAAAAGTCTAGAGAGTATAGCAAGAAAAAAAGAAGACCTCCATTCCAGAAAGCAGAAGATCCAGAGTTAGTTCTAACAGAAGGATGATTGTGAAAGGAAGTCTCAGGGAGAGTTGTATAGTAGTGCCACCCACATGGAGGTGGGTGCAGAAGGAGCAGGGCTTAGGATAGAGGTCACCTTGAAAATAATGAATTGATAGATATTTTGATGGGTTTGAACATGCAGAAAATGCCACTCAGAGACTTTTTAGAATTCAGTGGACTGCTTCAGAAGAAGAAGCAATTTTATTAGAAAACAATACAAATTCCAAACTGGGGCAACTATTTATTTCAGAAAAGTTAGAACTTTTTTTAAGGGTGCTTACTGATGTATAATACTTGGCTCAGCATTGAATGATGAGTGTAGTTGCATAGTAGTATATACTGCGTATTTAAACAAATTTTGTGGTAATGGGCTTATAATAAGAGTGGAATATAACAATGGGCTTATAATAATGGGCTTATTATAAGAGTGGAAAGAAAGAGAACAATGGAAAGGGCTTTTGTTTTAGAGATATAAATCTTACACACCATAATAAAAAACAATATATACTTTATAAAAATTGTATATCTAGATATAGCAGTATAGGTATACATGTTATGTATACACAGGTAAATATAAGCGGACATAGCAAAAAAAGAAAAAAGAAGCCAAAGCAATGGGATTAGGGAGTACTAGGAAGTAGTGGGAAAAAGACCACTTCATTACCAGGCTTATTGGTTCTATTTGATTTTTTTTTTTTAACTGAGTGTATGTACTACTTTTTAAAATAAAATTCATTAAAAGGATCATAGTAAACTAATTAAAATGTAAATGTGGGTGGGAAATGTGGGAAAATATTTCCAGCTAATGTTACAGTCAACAAGATGATATTTATTATTCAAGTAATTTACTCATTACTGAGAAGAAAGATAACATGCTGTCATGGTTGAGAGTAATTTGGAGACAGACTCCATTTTTTTGTTTTGCTTTTTTTGCGGTACGCGGGCCTCTCACTGTTGTGGCCTCTCCCGTTGCGGAGCACAGGCTCCGGATGCGCAGGCTCAGCGGCCATGGCTCACGGGCCCAGCTGCTCCGCGGTATGTGGGATCTTCCCGGACCGGGGCACGAAACCGTGTCCCCTGCATCGGCAGGCAGACTCTCAACCACTGCGCCCCCAGGGAAGCCTCAGACTCCATTTTTTAATCTCAACTCCTTTGATACTAACTCTTATCCCAGGCTAGACACATAATTTCCTCATCTCTAAAGAATAATACCTACGCAACATAGTTCTTGGAAAAATAAATATGAGAAAGCTTGTAAAGTATTTTGACAGTACCTGGTAAATAATAAGTCAATAAATATTAACTGTATAAATTACTAGAAAATATTTACTAAGCAGCTCTATGTACACAGTCTAAGTCTTAAGTCTGGTCACAAAGGAACATGAATGAAACAAGAATAATTTTCTCATGTAGAGCTGGCAGTCTAGATAAAAGACAAATGAGAAAATGAAGCTATAAATTTTATAAAAGCTCAAAATATTTTAAAATTAAAATCCTAATAAGTGATCAGTACTCTGAAATACACAGAGTAGGAGGCAACAGCGGAGTGTGTGTGTATGTGTTGTAGGGTGGAAGTTGTACTTTTAAAGGTTACCATTGGCTGTCGTGAGGAGATGGTATTTAAGTCACCACCTATATTAATCTGCTCAGGGTGCCATAACAAAACACCACACTGGGTGTCCTAATCAACAAATTTGTTTCTCATAGTCCTCAAGTCTAGAATTCTAAGATCAAGTTTCTTGCCTATTGGATTTCTGTCGAGGGCTTGCAGACAGCCACCTCTTGCTGTATTTTTACAGGGCTTTTGCTGTGTGCTCACAAGAAGAGAGAGACAGAGAGAGAAAGAGAGACAGAGAGAGCGCGCAACCTCTTGCGTGTCTCTTAGAAAAACACCGATCCTGCTGGATCAGAGCTCCACTCTTATGAGCTAATTTATTCTTGATTACATCTGTAAAGGATCTGTCTCCAAATACAGTCACATTGGGGGTTAGGGCATCAAGATATAGATTTGGGGGAACACAGACATTCAATCTGCAACATTTTACCCCTAGCCCCCAAACCTTATGTCATTCTTTTTTTTTTTTTTTTTTTTTTTTGCGGTACGCGGGCCTCTCACTGCCGTGGCCTCTTCCGCCGCGGAGCACAGGCTCCGGACGCGCAGGCTCAGCGGCCATGGATCACGGGCCCAGCCGCTCTGCGGCACACGGGACCCTCCCAGACCAGGGCACGAACCCGTATCCCCTGCATCGGCAGGCGGACTCCCAAACCCTGCGCCACCAGGGAAGCCCCCTTATGTCATTCTTGCATACAAAATACATTCATGGCATTCCAACAGCTGCAAAAGACTCTAACTCATTCCAACATCAACTCAAAAATCTAAAGTCTGTTGTAAATATCTAATTCAGGTGTTGGTGAAACTCAAGGTACAGTTCATCCTGAGGCAAAATTCCTCTCTAGCTGTGAACCTGTAAAACCTATCAACTTGCATTTGTGCTTCCAAAATGCAAGTTGATAGGATAGACACTCCCAGCCCAAAAGGGAGAAAGAGGAAAGAAGGAAGGAAGGATGAGTCCCAAGCAAGTCCAAAACCTGGCAAGACAGGTAATATTAGGTCTTAAGGCTTAAGAATAATCTCATTTAGCTTGAAATCCATCTTCTGGACCCCCTGGGACTGCTGTCTGTACACAGGGCTCTGCCAGGCAGGGCTCCACCCCTAAGGCACCAGGCAGCCTTACCCTCAAGACTCCAGGTGGCCCAAGGCTCTATTCAGTGGCAGCCTGGCATATTGAAACCTTGAAGGTGGCCCCACCCTTTGAAACTGGGGTAAGCAGCCTTGCCCCTGGGCCTGTGGTGAGAGTGGCAGCCCTGATGATTGCAGAATCACCTTTGGGGTCATTCTGTGGCCCCATCCTGTAAATATACCACATCCCTTGCAGCGTGTGGGATCTTAGTTTCCCGACCACGGATCAAACCCGTGCCACCTGCAGTGGAAGCGTGGAGTCTTAACCACTGGACCGCCAGGGAGCCCACCCTGTAGCCACCAACCCCCAACCCTGGGCCATAGACTGGTACTGGTCTGGGGCCTGTGAGGAATGGAGCCGCACAGCAGGAGGTGAGCAGCGGGTGGGGGGAGGGAGGAAAGCTTCATTTGCCGCTCCCCGCTCCCCATTGCTCCCCATTGCTCACATTACCACCTGAACCACCCCACCCCCGCCCCCCCATCCGTGGAAAATTGTCTTCCATGAAGCCGGTCCCTGTGCTAAAAAGGTTGGGGACCAATGCTGTAGAATATAAAGTCCTACAGCCTTCCCTTAATTGTCCTATCTTGTCCCCTTCAGTTCAAACTGGCAGTGTTTCTGCTCATATAATCCCATAATCTCTTTATCTGTGGCAGTCCAGCCACACCCTTGGTGTTCTCTTCACAACACATTTTCTCATTTTTTGCAATAAGGACAGAATGAGAATTTTCCCAACCTTTAAGTTTTTGTTCCTTTTTGTTTAATAATTAATTTAATAATTATTAAATAATAATTACTTCAATTACCTCTCTCCTCTTGCGCTTTACCGTAAGCCATCAGGAGGACCCACACCACACTTTCAATATTTTGCTTAGAAATTTCCTCAGCTAAATATCCAATGCCATCATTCACAGACTCTGTCCTCCACAAAACACTAAGAACAAAAGTGAGTTATGTTCTTTGCCACTTTATAACAAATATTATCTTTTCTCCAGTTTCCAATAACCATTCCTTGTTTTTGTCTGAGACCTCACTGAATGGCTTTTAATGACCATATTTCCACTAATATTCTGTTGATTACTTATATGTTCTCTAATGAGGGAGGCTTTCTCTCCAGCTCTCCTCTTTTCTTTATGAGCTCTCACCAGAATCACTTTTAACATCCATATTTCCATGAACAGTTCCTTCCCAGCCATCTATGTTTTTTCTAGCATACATCTCAAAACTTCTCCAACCCCTCTACCCTTTAGCCATTTCCAAAGCTGCCTTAACATTTGTAGGTATTTGTTATATAGCAGCAACCTCATTTCATGGTACCAAAATGTGTCTTGGTTTGCTCTGGCTGCCATCACAAAATATTACATTTGAAACATAAGAAATTTATTTTTATCAGTTCTGGAAGCTAGAAGTCTAAGATCAAGGTTCTGACCCAGTTACCAGTGAGATCTCTCTTCCTGGCTTGCAGATGACCACCTTCTTGCTGTGTCCTCACATGGCCTTTCCTCTGTTCTTGGAGAGAGAAAGAAAAAGAGAGAGAGAGAATTCTGATGTCTCCTTGTATCAGGTCTCTAATCATCTTAGATCAGGACCCCACCCTTATGACCTCATTTAACATAAATTACTTCCATAAAGGCTCTATCTCCAAATACAGTTGCATTGGAGGATAAGGCTTCAACATATGTATTTTGAGGGGACACAAATATTTAGTTTATAGGATAAGAAGGCAGATTCCATGACAAAGGGACAGGGTAAGAAAAATTCCACATATGCGTTGGCATATTTCAGTAACTGAAATAAACCTGATGTGGGAAGCAGAATTGGTAAATTTGGGCAAGTATGAGATAGGGAAGGATTAGAATGGTGTGGTGAGGACCTTCATGTCATGATGTTTGGATTTTTTTTTTTTTCCACACCATGCAGCTTTCAGGATCTGAGTTCCCCAACCAGGGACTGAACCCGGGACATGGCAGTGAAAAACACAGAACCCTAACCACTAGACCACCAGGGAACTCCCTGGATTTTGTTTTAAATGTGAGGGTGAAAAAAATTAAGCCAGGATGGCACTACAATGCAATTTATGTTTTAGAAACATCACTATGATGGCTGCATTGAAAACAGATGGATTATGAGTAATCCTTCTACACAGAGAGTTGATCAAATATGGAAAACCAATAAGTAAAACACAAGCAAAAATATGAACAAAATACTTACAGAATTGATACAGATTATGGTATATTTAAACTCTATTAATAAAAGATGTGCTAATAAAAAGCATCAATGTAATGTAATTTTCATCTCTTCAAATTTGTATTAAAAGGGCCCAACTAAGATAAAAATCAACCAATGAAATGATATAAAAGCAGAAAAACCAAACACAGTACCTCCAGGAGATCAAGAAACTGGATGCTGCCCTCCTGTTTCCCTTTCCTAGGCAGTGCCTGTCCCCAGTGGTCGTGTGGAAATGTGTCAGAGTGATTTTTGGTGTCACAATACCTGGCAAGGTTCTACTGGCAGTTATCTGGGCAGAGGTGGAGGAGTTGTGGTGGGGAGAAAAACTAAACTTTCTGAAATGGTCTGGCATGTTTCATGCAAGGAAGAATAGCCACACTTAAATGCCAACAGAGCCCTAATTAAGGGTGTTATTCATCAATGAAATGACCACATAACAATCACCCTTTTCTCTCCTCCTCTCTGGCCAAGAGACAGGCTCTCTAGAGCAGAGAAAACCAGAAGTAGCCACATTTCCAGAAACAGGAAAAAAATATACGTATGAAGAGAGAAAACTGCTTGACCAAATGGACTATGAAGGATTATTGGGGTGTTAATGACTGGAAGATCTACCCAAGGCAGGCATAGACTTAGAGAAATGGAAAATACTAACTCATTTCTGGGGATATTATGCAATTGAAAGTTTGCATAATTCAAGCCTAAAGTAATTCAAGAATTTTTTTTTCCTGTAGACTAGGAAATGGAGAAATGCAGTCTTAGAATATAGATATTTCTAATCACAGCACATCTCCTAGATGTGCTTTTTCTCTAATTATTTTTTTTATCTAAAATAAAGCTATCTAAATTAAAAGCTTGACCTTCTTCATAGAAATTTAGCATACCTAATTGAATTCCAAGGTTTGTGTCGCCTGGCAGCACTTTTCTGAACTAGCACTGAGTCTACTATTTAATTAATTCCTAGATGATATTGCCATAAGATAAAAATATTTTTGGGTTATAAAAACATTGAATGTCAAAGTAACAGCACAGGTGTTATAAAAAAATTTCCTGGACATTCCAATACACATTAAAAACAGTCTGGTTTAAAAGATGTACTGCAAAAAAAAAAAAAAGAGCGAAGTGGATATTGCTGTTTACCAGGTTAGCTGATGCTAGTCTGTGGCAATCATAAAAGCACAATATACAATGGAGCTGGTCTGCTAGTATTACATTCAGAAAGTCTTGATAATAAAAAAGTAACATTTTGTATACTATTGTTTCATAAAATGTAATTATACTACATAGACAATACAATACAGCACTCCCCTCTACCCACCCCCTACACACACACATTTTATTACCTTCTGTTCTCAATCATATATTCCTCCCTAGAGTTAACCACTAAACAGTTTGTGTGGTCGCTTCCAATCATTGATTTTATGATTTTATATGTACATAGTATATTGCATTACCTATGAATAAGAAAAAATACATTAAAATGTATATAAATCACTTTTCCTTTAACTTATGTGCTAAAAAATCACTTTGTTGTAATACTCAGAAGAAAAAATCTAATCCCTATGTACTCTGTAATTGATTGGTTCATAAATCAGGTCCTATGATTGAAAATTTAAGAATTTAGTCACAAAATTCTCCTTAGAATCTGTTCTCTAGATCTACATAATTACTTCTATTTGTTTTACCTAAATATGGATAGAAACATGTTATGAGTATGCAATTACATAAATTCCTGTTACTTGGTAATATTTCTCCTAAAAGTAAGAAAGATGAGGAAAGAGAAAAAAGCCAGCTTTACCTCTTGAGTTAGTACCATGTAAAATACTCATTAGCATAGTGTTTTTCTTGAAAAATAAGGGCCAGCTATCTACTAAGCTATGCTAATCTCTCCTTAGAAGCAATTTAAAGGAAATATATAGAAAATACTTATATTGGATTAGAGCTAAATTATTATCTTTGTGAGGTGAGGGTGAATCTTTTTCTTTTTAAAAAAGAAAGAAATAGAACAAAAAACACCAATTAAAAAATATTACCTAAGTATTTATGGAAAAAGTCTTAATTACAAATTTCTCCCCAAAGAAGCAGTTTTAAAACTTGTACTTCCACTACCTTAAAATGCTGCCTCTTCTATGTCTCTCCTCTTATACAAACTAGGTACTTTTTAGCTATTTTTTTTTCTATGTTCAGTGTGATTCACATTAGTAAACTATCAGGCAACTGCTATTTCAATAATTAATAATCTCCTTTCCTTGTAATTTTCCATAATCATCATGGTTAAAATGCAGTGATTCTACCAACCACTTATTTTGTGTCATGGACAGAACATAAAATAATTAAAAGCATCCAGAGAGTTTCTAATGATCAAAGAAAAGAAGTTTAGCTATGGAGATAAGTTTATTGCTATTAGAGATTGACATGCACAGCAAATTCTTGTATCCATTTCCCAATTTTGTATGATTTATATTTGGCTTTTCTGATGATGGTTAAATAATTCAAATTACATCAGCTTTTTAAGAACTAGAAAAAAATTGAAGGAATAGAAGTTTTAAGAAATAGAAAATTTTGTACTTATAATTAAGATTGACCTGGGTTGCTCTCCTCATGTTTTTCAATGTCAGCCCACAATGGCTCAATACTTAAATAGGAATTGTATGCATGTGTGTGTTTACAGTTTTTGTACTTCTAGAAGAAAAAGGTGCTTAACAGATGGAGCAATATTGAACTTTATCCAGAGTTACATTCATCTTATGCACAAGTCTATGCAGCAAGCAAGCCAACTTGACAGTTTAATTCCACATTAGGATAATGCTTGGAAGGGTAATCCTATTGGCACTGCAGGATAAGGATGCCTGTGTCGTGGCTTTGGCCTATAAAATTGTTAGCTATAAATTCTGAGCTGGCATTGTGAGCTTCTTAACTTTTAAACCAGCCTTTTCTTAGCATCCTGTTGCCAAGAGTAAGTTATTTGCTCCATAAACCCATCTAACCCATTATACTTTTCTTTTTAAAATCATTTGGCAAATATACCCAAAGCAATAAAAATCTGCTTTTCATATGGATTATCTTATTTTAGACATAATAATCGTGTGTGTGAAAAAGACACTGAATGAGTTATAAATGGAACAGTTTGTTTACGAGAGTAGATTTAAACAGAACCAGAAGAGTTTTATTTTTGCTGTATTTAAGGATTAAAAAAAATCAACCGCTTGAGTTGACATAACTGTTCACGACATTTTATAAGGATAATCAAAGAAATGAAAATACCTCTTTGTTTACTTAGTTTTTTAGAAACTAGCACTCAAATCTGATTGTTCAACTGTGTACCTTTGAGTTTATATAATAGAAAGAGCTGATGCTTATACTTCGCCACTGTGGAGTGACCAGACATGAGCACAGAGAGATGAGCTCTGAGGACACCTGAGAGGTGTCTGCCCTGCTTCACCATTTACACGATGGCTGGATATCTGAAGTTTCAAGCTTACAAATGTGAACATAAGGGTTTTAAAGGCCAAACGTTTTTGCTCTTAGCTCTTTACTTTTCCAGATGGAGAAAAATCTGCTTTCAACCTTAAGTCTTGGGTGGACTCTAATCTCGAAGTCTACAGATCCTGCCATCTCTTTCAGCTTAGAGGGGCTGGTTGTCTCTGAGAAAAGGTTTGAAGCCCTGGCATACCGTCCCTTTTCCAACTGTGACTATCTCATGAGATTATTTTTCTTTCATCTCTCGGTATCTTAATCTAGTTGTTATTTTACTCTTTTCATTGGAGCTCAATTATCCATGACATCTTTCTTCTACATTATCCTTTTCAATTAATTATAATTTATATTAGTTTGACACAAAATCATCTTTTTTTTACTATTTGTTCACACGTATATTTACATCTTATTAAATTTTTTTTAATCATCAAACTATTTTTTTAGAGCAGTTTTAGGTTCATAGCAAAATTGAGTAGGAAGTAGAATTCTCATATACCCCTTCTCCCCACATACACTGACCATATTAATCTTTTTCTTGTTGTTTTTATTGTACTTTTCAAGTTAAACATCATTGGATGTTGTTTTCATATTTATATCTACAGAAGCAAGAATGTTAATAATGATTATAGCTATAAGAATCATCTATACCCATTTATAGCAATTTATCAGAAATGTCAACTTCAATAGAAGGGACAGCCTAGAGATTTCAAATAAGAAAGTTTTTTGGACTGTCTTAAGACACAGTAGGACAGTTTCATAACCTCTTATATGGGCAGAGGGGATAATGGCAGCATGCCTGGCATGTTTTTGCCAACCTTGACCTACTACCTCAGGATGGGAGACCAGATTTCTCTATACAAGCTTTGGGAGTCATTTTCTTGAAAGCAGAACTTCCTCTCCCAATACTGCAAACTTGTAACAATATATTTTAGATCTAAAAGACTATCTTTTCTTCATTACTTGGATTAATATTAAATGGCTGTACATCGCCATCTTATTTGAATAGGTATAGTTCTTATTTTATCATGCCATATGTGAATTTAGGTGATATAAAAGTCACTGTCTTGGGCTTCCCTGGTGGCGCAGTGGTTGAGAGTCTGCCTGCCGATGCAGGGGACGCGGGTTCGTGCCCCGATCCGGGAGAATCCCACATGGTGTGGAGCAGCTGGGCCCGTGAGCCATGGCCGCTGAGCCTGCGCGTACGGAGCCTGTGCTCTGCAAAAGGAGAGGCCACAGCGGTGAGAGGCCCGCGTACCGCAAAAAAAAAGTCACTGTCTCCATCCTGTATGATCATTAACACGGGACAAATTTTGAAATATAATTACATCAATGGTATTTAAAATTAATTTTAATATAAAATTGCTAGGCAATTTACATGCATTAATTCAATTAATCTTCACATTTTCTACTAGCAATTATTTTTTATCCAAGATTACTAATGAAGTCCAGAGAAATGAGTTTACTTGCACTTAGCCACCTGATTAGTAAGTGATGAAGATGGGATTAAAATCCAGGATATCTGGCCCCAAAGCCCATACTCTTAACCATGACACAAACAGAGGTGGTAGGAAAGAGGTAAGAGGCATCAGTCAGTTTTGAATCTCCTAATCTCCTGGAAGAAGAGAGTCCATAATCAGATTTGTCTACTCTTTGTTACTTCAATTTATCTCTCACATGTTTATTTTATTGATCGTTTTTGCTCAATGCAGAGCTCATGACAACCGAATGTCCAAGAATAGATGCTCATGGGACCCTGATATTTTTTCCTCTTTCAGACTTTTGTTTAGAGTGTGCACACTAATCAAATGTGTTATTTGTTTGAAATACTTTGGAGCACAACAGGCTGTGTAAAAACTAGTTAAATAAGTCAGCCCCTCTTAAAATGTTTACTGCCATTGTTTTGGAATTGCTTAGAAGCAAGTTGAAAGAATCTCTCTAGTATGAAAGGATGTCAACTTTTTTCCCTCTGTTTTTGAGATGTTCTGTACTGCTAAGATTATCCTCAGGAGATTTTTATAATTGAGTTAGCTTCATCTTTGCTGAGTTAGGTCTATGAACACAAAAACATAACAAAACAAAGTAAAAATAACGATTACATCACTTACTAGTAAAGCAATACTTAAGTAGAACATTAGAAGTCTACAAGAAATGACACCCTCATTTCCATTAAACAAGATATTTTAAACATTGCCTACATATTAGAATTTCCCCCAGAAGCTCTGTAGAAAATACTGAGGCACAGATTTTACCACCACAAATTCTTAATTGTTCTGTGACAGAGTTTGAGCATTATTTAACTATTTAGCTGTTGCACACCTACTTTTTAAATCTATGTCATTTTACATATGATAAAATGCACTCATTTTTAATTTTTAGTTCATATATTTAAAAATGTTAGTATCTGTGTAATCACCACACATCGGGATATATACTGATAGGATTTTTATTTTCCATTGCCCCCCAGTTCCTTTGTGCTGCTTTGCACTAAACCCACCCATCTATCCTTGGCTCCAGGCCATCACAGATTGGCTCTCAGTCACTGTAGGTTAGTCTTGCCTGACCTAGAATTTTACATGAATAGAATAATTCAGTATGTATTTTTTTTTGTATCTGCCTTTTTCTGTTTGGCAAAATGCTTTTAAGATTTATCCACGTTGTTGTGTATATCCATATTCTTTCTTACTGCACAGTTTTATATTGTGAGTTTATAGTATATATATACTGAGGGACGAATGTATGTATGTATGGGGGATGGGTGTCAGGACCCCTGTGGATGCCAAAATCCGTGGATGCTCAAGTTTCCTACGTAAAATGGCGTAGCATTTGCATGAAATCGACACACATCCTATGTAAATTCAAGTATTGCTTTGGGGGATTTCTGGATTTTTAAGAAATATTTTGGAGCCACAGTTGGTTGAATTCACAGATATGGACCCATGTAATATGGAGGACCAATTATACAGATATATATATAAATATATATTATACAAATATATGTATATATTATGCCTTGTGTTTTTGAGTTCTTTTTAAGATCTTTGCCTTCCCTGTCAGTCCTATGTTGGGGGAAATTTTTTCTTATATTTATTTCTAGAACTTTTACTTTTTTATATTTAAGTGTATGACTCCATTTGAGTTAATAACTGTTTGGAAAGAGGAAATGGTTAAGATACATTTCTTTGGATATCCATTCCACCATTCCACCACTACTTAGTAAAAAGACTATTTTTTGTCCACACAGAACTGTGAAAAATCAATTAACATGATTTTGGAAAGGTTTATTTTTTAGTGAATTGAGCAGATGACACAGGTGGATTTTAGCAGAGGTGAATAGTGTATTTCTCTACTCTTTGAATGGTTTCATTTGAGCTGTAAGTCTGTCCTTAAGTGAATACCACACCACTTAGAACCTTAAGAATGTGTCTTAAAATGTATTAGCGTAACTCTTCCAACTTTGTTATATGTCATTTTTATTTTAGCTTTTTTTGTGACTTTGTACTTCCTACAAACTTTAGAACCAGTTTGTCGTCTTCTACCAAAACAAAACCAAAAAAAAAAGGTTTTGGGGATTTTTTAATTGAGATTATGCTGAATATATGGACCCATTGGGGGAAAAATAAGACCTTTACAGTATCATTTATTTCAACCCATGAAATTGGTTTGTCTCTCCAAATTTTAAATAGTCTTAAATTATTGTCAGAAATGTTTTGTAATTATCAGTAAATTGTTTTTTCACATATGGTGTTAAATTTATCCCAAATTATTTTGCATTTTTAATGCTAGTTTAAATACTTTTTTTTTTCATTTACTGATTATTTCCCAGTGTAGGAAAATGCGGTTGATTTTTCTTCAGTGTCTTTGGGTATTCCATCAATTATAGAATCTTGCTTTCTGTGAAAGAAAATATTTTTACATCTTCCTTTGCAATAAGCATTCTTTGAACTTCTTGGTTTTTTTTCCTTTGTTATATTAGATAGAACCTCCAGAGAAATGTTACACAGAAGTGGTAAGAATGGACATCCTTGACTTCTTCAACTTAGAGGGAACACAGTCAGTCATTCACCACTAAGTATAAAGTTAGAAGTAGGTTTTTCAAAGATGCCCATTATCAGAATGGAAATATTCCCTTTTAGTCCTAGTTGTATGACAGTTCTTATGAATGGATGTTGAATTCTGTGACATGTTATTTCTATATCTCATTGAAGCTGCACTCTCCTTCTTGGGTGGGACTTGAACCCACTCACACCTCAGATTGGGACTTAAACCCATGATCCCTGATTAGGAAGGGACTCAAACCCACTGTCTTTTTTTTTTTTTCAACATCTTTATTGGAGTATAATTGCTCTACAATGGTGCATTAGCTTCTCCTATATAACAAAGTGAATCAGCCATACATATACACATATCCCCATATCCCCTCCCTCTTGTGTCTCGCTCCCACCCTCCCTATCCCACATCTCTATGTGGTCACAGAGCACTGAGCTGATCTCCCTGTGCTATGCAGCTGCTTCCCACTAGCTATCTATTTTACATTTGGTAGTGTATATATGTCCATGCCACTCTCTCACTTCCTCACAGCTTACCGTTCCCCCTCCCCATGCCCTCAAGTCCATTCTCTACATCTGTGTCTTTATTCCTGTCCTGCCGCTAGGTTCTTCAGAACCATTTTATTTTTTTTTTAGATTCCATATATATGTATTAGCATACGGTATTTGTTTTTCTCTTTCTGACTTACTTCACTCTGTATGACGGTTTCTAGGTCCATCCACCTCACTACAAATAACTCAATTTCATTCCTTTTTATGGCTAAGTAATATTCCATTGTATATATGTGCCACATCTTTATCCATTTTTCTTTGGATGGACACTTAAGTTGCTTCCATGTCCTGGCTATTGTAAATAGAGCTGCAATGAACACTGTGGTACATGACTCTTTTTGAATGATGGTTTTCTCAGGGTATATGCCCAGTAGTGGGATTACTGGGCCATATGGTAGTTCTATTTTTAGTTTTTTAAGGAAACTCCATACTGTTCTCCATAGTGGCTGTATCAGTTTACATTCCCACCAACATTGCAAGAGGGTTCCCTTTTCTCCGCACCCTCTCCAGCATTTGTTGTTTGTAGATTTTTTGATGATGGCCATTCTGACTGGTGAGGTGAAACCTCATTGTAGTTTTGATTCGCATTTCTCTAATGATTAGTGATGTTGAGCATCTTTTCATGTGTTTGTTGGCAATCTGTAAATCTTCTTTGGAGAAATGTCAGTTTAGGTCTTCTGCCCATTTTTGGTTTGGGTTGTTTGTTTTTTTCATATTGAGATGCATGAGTTGCTTGTAAGTTTTGGAGATTAATCCTTTGTCAGTTGCGTCATTTGCAAATATTTTCTCCCATCCTGAGGGTTGTCTTTTCATCTTGTTTATGGTTTCCTTTGCTGTGCAAAAGCTTTTAAGTTTCATTAGGTCCCATTTGCTTATTTTTGTTTTTAGTTCCATTTCTCTAGGAGTTGGGTCAAAAGAATCTTGCTGGGATTTATGTCATAGTGTTCTGCCTATGTTTTCCTCTAAGAGTTTCATAGTGTCTGGCCTTACATTTAGGTCTTTAATCCATTTTGAGTTTATTTTTGTGTATGGTGTTAGGGAGTGTTCTAATTTCATTCTTTCACATGTACCTGTCCAGTTTTACCCAGCACCACTTATTGAAGAGGCTGTCCTTTCACCACTGTATATTCTTGCCTCCTTTATCAAAAATAAATTGACTATATATGTGTGGGTTTATCTCTGGGCTTTCTATTCTGTTCCATTGATCTATATTTCTGTTTTTGTGCCATTATCATACTGTTTTCATTACTGTAGTTTTTAGTATAGCCTGAAGTTAGGGAGCCTGATTCCTCCAGCTCCATTTTTCTTTCTCAAGATTGCTTGGCTGTTCGAGATCTTTTGTGTTTCCATACAAATTGTAAAATTTTTTGTGCTAATTCAGTGAAAAATGCTATTGGTAATTTGATACAAATTGCACTGAATCTGTAGGTTGCTTTGGGTAGTATAGTCTTTTTCACAATGTGGATTCTTCCAATTTAAGAACATGGTATATCTCTCCATCTGTTTGTGTCATCTTTGATTTCTTTCATCAGTGTCTTATAGTTTTCTGAGTACATGTCTTTTACCTCCTTAAGTAGGTTTATTCCGAGGTATTTTATTTTTTTTGTTGTTGCAATGGTAAATATGATTGTTTCCTTAATTTCTCTTCCTGATATTTCATTGCTAGTGTATAGGAATGCAAGAGATTACTGTGCATTAATTTGGTATCCTGCTAGTTTACCAAATTCATTGATTAGCTCTAGCAGTTTTCTGGTAGCATCTTTAGGATTCTCTATGTATAATATCATGTCATCTGCAAACAGTGACAGCTTGCTTCTTCTTTTCTGATTTGGAATTCTTTTATTTCTTTTTCTTCTCTGACTGCTGTGGCTAAAACTTCCAAAACAATGTTGAATAATAGTGGTGAGAGTGGACAACCTTGTCTTGTTCCTGATCTTAGAGGAAATGGTTTCAGTTTTTCACCATTGAGAATGATGTTGGCTGTCGCTTTGTCATATATGGCCGTTATTACATTAAGGTAAGTTCCCTCTATGGCTACGTTCTGGAGGGTTTTTATCATAAATGGGTGTTGAATTTTGTTGAAAGCTTTTTCTGCATCTACTGAGATGATCATATGGGTTTTTTCCTTCAGTTTGGTAATATGGCTTATCACGTTGATTGATTTGTGTATATTGAAGAATCCTTGCATTCCTGGGATTAACCCCACTTGATCATGGTGTGTGATCCTTTTAATGTTTTGTTGGATTCTGTTTGCTAGTATGTTGTTGAGGATTTTTGCATCTATGTTCATCAGTGATGTTGACCTGTAGTTTTCTTTCCTTGTGGTATCTTTGTCTGGTTTTGGTATCAGGGTGATGCTGGCCTCGAAGAATGATTTTGGGACTGTTCCTCCCTCTGCTATATTTTGGAAGAGTTTGAGAAGGGTACGCATTAGCTCTTCTCTAAATGTTTGATAGAATTCGTCTGTGAAGCCATCTTGTCCTGAGCTTTTGTTTGTTGGAAGATTCTTAATCACAGTCTCAAAATCAGTGCTTGTGATTGGTCTGCTTATATTTTCTATTTCTTCCTGGTTCAGTCTTGGAAAGTCGTGTTTTCTAAGAATTTGTCCATTTCTTCCAGGTTGTCCATTTTATTGGCATATAGTTGCTTGTAGTGATCT
Source organism: Lagenorhynchus albirostris (assembly GCF_949774975.1). Classification (NCBI taxonomy): domain Eukaryota; kingdom Metazoa; phylum Chordata; class Mammalia; order Artiodactyla; family Delphinidae; genus Lagenorhynchus; species Lagenorhynchus albirostris. Next base: position 141,336,542 of record NC_083098.1, on the reverse strand, counting down.
CTCATGATCCATTGTATTTCTGCAGTGTCAGTTGTTACTTCTCCTTTTTCATTTCTAATTCTATTGATTTGAGTCTTCTCCCTTTTTTTCTTGATGAGTCTGGCTAATGGTTTATCAATTTTGTTTATCTTCTCAAAGAACCACCTTTTAGTTTTATTGATCTTTGTTATTGTTTCCTTCATACTTTTTCATTTATTTCTGATCTTATCTTTATGATTTCTTTCCTTCTGCTAACATTGGGGGTTTTCTTCTTCTTTCTCTAATTGCTTTAGGTGTAAGGTTAGGTTGTTTATTTGAGATTTTTTCTTGTTTCTTGAGGTAGGATTGTATTGCTAGATATTTCCGTCTCAGAACTGCTTTTGCTGCATCCCATAGGTTTTGGGTCGTTATGTTTTCATTGTAATTTTTTTCTAGGTATTCTTTGATTTCTTCAGTGATCTCTTGGTTATTAAGTAATGCATTATTTGGCCTCCATGTGTTTGTATTTTTTACAGATTTTTTTTCCTGTAATTGATATCTACTCTCACAGCATTGTGATCAGAAAAGATACTTGATAGGATTTTAATTTTCTTAAATTTACCAAGGCTTGCTTTGTGACCCAAGGTATGATCTATCTTGGAGAGTGTTTCATGAACTCTTGAGAAGAAAGTGTATTCTGTTGTTTTTGGATGGAATGTCCTATAAATATCAATTAAGCCCATCATTTTAAATTTATCATTTAAAGCTTATGTTTCCTTATTTATTTTCATTTTGGATGATGCCCATTGGTGAAAGTGGGGTGTTAAAGTCCCCTAATATGATTGTGTTACTGTCAGTTTTTCCCTTTTATGGCTGTTAGCATTTGTCTTACGTATTGAGGTGCTCCTATGTTGGGTGCATAAATATTTACAATTGTTATATCTTCTTCTTGGATTGATCCTTTGCTTATTATGTAGTGTTCTTCTTTGTCTCTTGTAATAGTCTTTATTTTAGTCTATTTTGTCTGATTTGAGAATTGCTCCTCCAGCTTTCTTTTGATTTCCATTTTTCCATCCCCTCACTTTCTGTATTTGTCCCAAGGTCTGAAGTGGGTCTCTTGTAGACAGCATATATATGGGTCTTGTTGTTGTATCCATTCAGCAAGTCTATGTCTTTTGGTGGGAGCATTTAATCCATTTACATTTAAAGTATTTACCAATATGTATATTCCTATTACCGTTTTCTTAATTGTTTTGGGTTTGTTATTTTAAGTCTTTTCCTTCTCTTGTGTTTCCTTCCTGGAGAAGTTTCTTTAGCATTTGTTCTATAGCTGCTTTGGTGGTGCTGAATTCTCTTAGCTTTTGGTTGTCTGTAAAGGTTTTAATTTCTCTGTCGAATCTGAATGAGATCCTTTCTGGGTAGAGTAATCTTGGTTGTAGGTTTTTCACTTTCATCACTTTAAATATGTCTTGCCACTCCCTCTGGCTTTCAGAGTTTCTACTCAAAGATCAGCTGTTAATCTTATGTGGATTACCTTGTGTGTTATTTATTGTTTTTCCCTTGCTACTTTTAATACTTTTTCTTTGTATTTAATTTTTTATCATTTGCTTATGTATCTTGGTGTGTTTCTCCTTGGATTTATTCTGTATAGGACTCTCTGCGCTTCCTGCACTTGCTTGACTATTTCCTTTCCCATATGAGGGAAGTTTTCAACTATAATCTCTTGAAATATTTTCTCAGTCCCTTTCTTTTTCTCTTCTTCTTCTGGGACCCCTATAATTTAAATGTTGTTTAATGTTGTCCCATAGGTCTGAGACTGGCCTCAATTCTTTTCATTCTTTTTTCTTTATTCTGCTCTGTGGTAGTTATTTCTACTCTTTTATCTTCCAGGTCACTTATCCATTCTTCTGCCTCAGTTATTCTGCTGTTGATTCCTTCTAAAGAGTTTTTAATATCATTTATTGTGTTGTTCATGATGGTTTGTTTGCTCTTTAGTTCTTCTAGGTCCTTGTTAAACATTTCTTATATTTTCTCCATTGTATTTCCAAGATTTTGGATCATCTTTACCATCATTAGTCTGAATTCTTTTTCAGGTAGACTGCCTATTTCCTCTTCATTTGTTTGGTCTGGTGGGTTTTTACCTTGCTTCTTCATCTGCTGTGTGTTTCTGTCTTCTCATTTTGCTTAACTTTCTGCATTTGGGATCTCCTTTCCACAGGCTGCAGGTTTGTAGTTCCCGTTGTTTTTGGTGTCAGCCTCCAGTGGGTAAGGTTGGTTCAGTGGGTTGTGTAGGCTTCCTGGTGGAGGGGACGGGTGCCTGTGTTCTGGTGGATTAGGCTGGATCTTGTCTTTCTGGTGGGCAGCACCGCATCCAGTGCTGTGTTTTGCAGTGTCTGTGACCTTATTATGATTTTAGGCAGCCTCTCTGCTAATGGGTGGCGTTGTGTTCCTGTCTTTCTAGTTGTTTGGCTTAGGGTGTCCAGCACTGTAGCTTGCTGGTTGTTGGGTGGATCTGGGTCTTAGCGTTGAGATGGAGATCTCTGGGACAGTGTTCACCATTTGATATTACATGGAGCTGGGCGGTCTTGTGTGGACCAATGTTCTGAACTTGGCTTTCCCACTTCAGAGGCACAGGCCTGACACCCGGCCAGAGCACCAAGACCCTGTCAGCAAAATGGCTCGGAAGAAAAGGGTGAAAGAATAGAAAGAAAGAAAGTAAATAAATAAATAAAAAGAAATCAATTCATTAAAATAAAAAAATGTTAAAAGTAAAAAAAAATAAAATGTAATAAAAAAAGAAGAAAGAAAGAGAGAGCAACCAAACCAAAAAACATATCCACCAATGATAACAACTGCAACAAGCACTAAAAATTATACTAATAAAAAAAAAAAAAGCAGGCAGACAGAACCCTAGGACAATTGGTAAAAGCAAAGCTATACAGACAAAACCAGACACCGAAGCATACACATATACACTCATAAAAAGAGAAAAAGGAAAAATATATATACATTATATATATAAAAAAAGGAAGAGAGCAACCAAATCAATAAACAAATCTATCAATGATAATAAACTCTAAATATTAAACTCAGATAAACATAAAACCAGAAACCAGTCATTCACATACAGCAAACCCCAAGTCTACACTTACTCCCAAAGTCCACCGCCTCAATTTTGGGATGATTCATTGTCTAGTCAGGTATTCCACAGATGCAGGGTACATCACGTTGATTGTGGAGATTTTTTTTTTTAACATCTTTATTGGAGTATATTTGCTTTACAATGGTGTGTTAGTTTCTGCTTTATAACAAAGTGAATCAGTTATACATATACATATGTTCCCATATCTCTTCCCTCTTGCGTCTCCCACCCTCACTCCCTCCCTATCCCACCCCTCTAGGTGGTCATAAACCACCAAACTGATCTCCCTGTGCTATGCGGCTGCTTCCCACTAGCTATCTATTTTACGTTTGGTAGTGTATATATGTCCATGCCACTCTCTCACTTCCTCACAGCTGACCCTTCCCCCTCCCCATATCCTCAAGTCCATTCTCTAGTAGGTCTGTGTCTTTATTCCTGTCTTACCCCTAGGTTCTTCATGACCTTTCTTTTTTTTTCTTAGATTCCATATATATGTGTTAGCATACGGTATTTATTTTTCTCTTTCTGACTTACTTCACTCTGTATGACAGACTCTAGGTCCATCCACCTCACTACAAATAACTCAATTTCATTTCTTTTTATGGCTGAGTAATATTCCATTGTATATATGTGCCACATCTTCTTTATCCATTCATCTGTTGATGGACTCTGAGGTGGTTTCCATGTCCTGGCTATTGTAAATAGAGCTGCAATGAACATATTGATACATGACTCTTTTTGAATTATGGTTTTCTCCGTGTATATGCCCAGTAGTGGGATTGCTGTGCCATATGGTAGTTCTATTTGTAGTTTTTTAAGGAACCTGCATACTGTTCTCCAGAGTGGCTGTATCAATTTACATTCCCACCAACAGTGCAAGAGGGTTCCCTTTTCTCCACACCCTCTCCAGCATTTATTGTTTGTAGATTTTTTGATGATGGCCATTCAGACCGGTGTGAGATGATATCTCATTGTAGTTTTGATTTGCATTTCTCTAATGATTAATGATGTTGAGCATTCTTTCATGTGTTTGTTGCCAATCTGTATATCTTCTTTGGAGAAGTGTCTGTTTAGGTCTTCTGCCCATTTTTGGATTGGGTTTTTTTTTTTTTTTTTTTATTTGAGCTGCATGAGCTGCTTGTAAATTTTGGAGATTAATCCTTTGTTAGTTGCTTCATTTGCAAATATTTTCTCCCATCCTGAGTGTTGTCTTTTGGTCTTTTCTATGGTATCCTTTGCTGTGCAAAAGCTTTTAATTTTCATTTGGTCCCATTTGTTTATTTTTGTTTTTATTTCCATTTCTCTAGGAGATGGGTCAAAAAGGATCTTGCTGTGATTTATGTCATAGAGTGTTCTGCCTATGTTTTCCTCTAAGAGTTTGATAGTGTCTGGCCTTACATCTAAGTCTTTAATCCCTTTTGAGTTTATTTTTGTGTATGGTGTTAGGGAGTGTTCTAATCTCATACTTTTACATGTACCTGTCCAGTTTTCCCAGCACCACTTATTGAAGAGGCTGTCTTTTCTCCACTGTATATTCTTGCCTCCTTTATCAAAGATAAAGTGACCATATGTGCATGGTTTATCTCTGGGCTTTCTATCCTGTTCCATTGATCTATATTTCTGTTTTTGGGCCAGTACCATACTGTCTTGATTACTGTAGCTTTGTAGTATAGTCTGACGTCTGGGAGCCTGATTCCTCCAGCTCTGTTTTTCGTTCTCAAGATTGCTTTGGCTACTCAGGGTATTTTGTGTTTCCATACAAATTGTGAAATTTTTTGTTCTAGTTCTGTGAAAAATGCCACTGGTAGTTCGACAGGGATTGCGTTGAATCTGTAGATTGCTTTGGGTAGTAGAGTCATTTTCACAATATTGATTCTTCCAATCCAGGAACATGGTATATCTCTCCATCTATTTGTATCATCTTTAATTTCTTTCATTAGTGTCTTATAATTTTTCTTCATACAGGTCTTTTGTCTCCTTAGGTAGGTTTATTCCTAGATATTTTATTCTTTTTGTTGCAATGGTAAATGGGAGTGTTTCCTTAATTTCAAATTACAGGGGTCCCAGAAGAAGAAGAGAAAAAGAAAGGGACTGTGGAGATTTAATATGCTGCTCCTGAGGCTGCTGGGAGAGATTTCCCTTTCTCTTCTTTGTTCGCACAGCTCCCAGGGTTCAGCTTTAGATTTGTCCCCGCCTCTGCCTGTAGGTCGCCTGAGGGTGTCTGTTCTTCGCTCAGACAGGACAGGGTTAAAGGAACAGCTGATTAGGGGGCTCTGGCTCACTCAGGCCCCGGGGAGACAGGGTTACGGATGCGAGGCAAGCCTGCAGCTGCAGAGGCCAGCGTGACGTTGCACCAGCCTGAGGCGCGCCGTGCGTTCTCCCGGAGAAGTTGTCCCTGGATCCCGGGGACCCTGGCAGTGGCGGGCTGCACAGGCTCTCCAGAAGTGGGGTGTGGATAGTGACCTATGCTCGCACACAGGCTTCTTGTTGGCGGCAGCAGCAGCCTTAGCATCTCATGCCCGTCTCTGGGGTCCGCGCTGATAGCCGCGGCTCGCGCCCATCTCTGGAGCTCCTTTAAGCGGTGCTTTGGATCCCCTCTCCTCGTGCACCCTGAAACAATGGTCTCTTGCCTCTTCGGCAGCTCCAGACCTTTCACTGGACTTCCTCCCGGCTAGCCGTGGTGCACTAGCCCCTTCAGGGCTAACCGCCAACCCCAGTCCTCTCCTGGCGCTCCGACCAAAGCCCGAGCCTCAGCTCCCAGCCCCACCCGCCCCCGCCAGTGAGCAGAAAAGCCTCTCAGGCTGGTGAGTGCCGGTCGGCACTGATCCTCTGTGCGGGAATCTCTCTGCTTTGCCCTCCGCACCCCTGTGGCTGCACTCTCCTCCGGGGCGCCTAAGCTTCCCCATCTGCCACCCGCAGTCTCCACTCGCGAAGGGGCTTCCTTGTGTGTGGAAACCTTTCCTCCTTCACGGCTCCCTCCCACTTGTGCAGGTCCCATCCCTGTTCTTTGCCTCTGTTTATTCTTTTTTCTTTTGCCCTACCCAGGTACGTGGGGAGTTTCTTGCCTTTCGGGAGGTCTGAGGTCTTCTTCTGCCAGCGTTCAGTAGGTGTTCTGTAGGAGTTGTTCCACGTGTAGATGTATTTCTGTTGTATCTGTGGGGAGGAATGTGATCTCCGCTTCTTACTCCTCCACCATCTTGAACGTCTCCCCCAAGAAAGCTTTTTTGTATCACCTAAATTGTCTTCTTTAATTAATTTTTTTTACAGTTTTCGGCAAAGAGGAATGGTATCCTAAGCTCACTGCTAATGGCCTCCTGAACGAGGAGACACACAGGACAGGCACGCTGATCCCTTTGAGTTCACTGTTCTTCTCGTCATTTCTGAGGGCCATGGGTAAGTCACTCTAAGATTTGAGCTCTGCTCCCTTGCATGCAGCTCTCCAATCCAAACAAACTGTACTTTTTTAAAAATTATATTTATAGACACACACACACACACACACACATACACACACACACATATATACATACATGTATATTCTTTAGCTAACCCTTGGGTTTCTCAGAGCCATATTAATACCTAAGAGGAATGTGCTTTTGGGTTGAGGATTTTGTGGTATTTTACAGTGTACCTCTTTGCACAGAAATTTTCTTGAGGTTGGTGGTTAATATATATCAGAGAGGGTCCAGGGTTTATTAAAGTTCCCAGAAATGTTCTGGGGTCCCAGAAGGGTTCCAGGATAATTACACTGGAAGTCCACATCAGGTGGCATCCATTATGGGACTCACAAAGCCTTAAGGTAAGCCCACAGCATAAACCACTAGAGGACTTGGGGAAATAGATTAAGACAAGAAATTCAGACTGTTTTGACTATCAAAATCAAAATCTAAATAGGAGTAAGTCAGACTATCAAAAGCCATTAAGGTGTCTACCTAGGGTTCTATAGAGAACTCACCTCCTAAAAGGAATAATGGACCTATTGGTAATAGGTACTTTGAAGCCAAAGTCTCAAAATAGGTGGGCAGAGATCAAGTACTTAAAAGCTGTTAGAGCACTTGCCACTTAATTTTAAGACGCCCATGCTAGGATAATTTGGTCACAGAATGGGTTAGGTTGACACTACATCACATACTATCCTCCAGAAGGTTCTGTACAATGAGGTACACTGTAAAACACCCCACAATCCCCAACCCAGTGGCACATCCCTCTTGGGTATTAATTTGGCTCTGAGAGAACCAAGGATTACCTAAAGGAATGGAATCCTCAAGTTTCAAAAAGTTGAGAGGATCACTTTCTGGCACATCTGCTTAGTTTATGTCTAAGAACTGTGGTCTTGGAAAATCTAGATATCTACAAAAATGGCAAAATCTTACTAAAACAACCTAGAGTTACAATGGACATTATGGGGAACAGTCCGACTAGACAAGATCATTCATTTAAGAAGTGCACCTGAAAGCAAGGATTTCCAAATCCAACAGAATGGGTTACCTATTTTAATTGGCATGCAGAAGCCTCCAAAAGACTTGAAAATTTCTAGCTTCATTGAAAGGTTCATTGCAAAAGGCTAAAGAAAAATTAAAGACACAGGAAGTACCTAAAACAAAAGACTGTAAGACTGATGTGACTTCTGCTACTGCCCTCTATCTTTATTTACCTGAATATTTAGTCTAATAATTCTCTATCTGAATTTCCTTTCCTCTCTGAAAAGACTGCAACACTCTAAACAAAAGTCAAAGCTTTCCACACCAACTCCAACACCCCCATATCTACCCTTGAAGGTGGGCCCTCCCAGGGTTGATGGGATGTTGAGGGATTCTCTGGCAAAATGCTACCAGTTATTCCCTCTAGTAGTCAAGGAGAAACTAAAATTAAAATGAATGGAAACCTTGCCAGTAGATACTGGGGCTACACTCTCTACTTGAAACTTACTCACTCTGGAGCCTGCAGATGGGATCCAGGGAAAATTGGCAGAAGCCAGCGAAGGATGGGAATTCTTACTAGAGTCAGCTCTCCTGGATCTCTGTAGTGTCTAGTTGATAGAGGAAGGTAAAATTTTATGTTGCCCCTTATTGGTTATCAATCCTTTTATCTCCTAGGGACAGCTGTTGCCTTCTTGCTTGTCTCACTTTCTGTCCTGAGAACTTGGCTTGGCTTTTTGCCTGCCTGGGACCTGCAGGTTGTTGGTTCTTTCATATGCAGGCAGCTCAGCTATCAGGTTGGGGGGTCCCAAAATATGTCCAGACAGAAATGTGGGTTGCACACCATTTGGGGCTACATATTGCCAGACAAAATTGGGTGCACTACATTCATAGCTGGGGTCCTACTGACCATTGCCAGCTCTCAGGGAATTGTCTTTCTTTCGTTGGGCTGTATTTGAGAGTGGCTCTGAAGCTTGGGAAGGTAGTATCTTTTGTACCCTCTTTGGGGATGCCTCTTAGGTCCATGAGGTTGTTTAATACTGCCAAGAATATTTATTGTTTGTCTCAGCTGAAACCTGACAAGATATTTGAAAGGATATATTTTTTTAAGTAGCTCTACAACCCTGGGAGTCAGAAGTTGGCAAAATTGAAAACTGACATTCAGAGCCTGACAGGAACATTTTTTAAAGGCCTTCTCTTCTAAGCTAAATGAAACTATGTACCCAGAGGGAAAGAAAAACATTTAAAAGATAAACAGCTCTAAATCTAGAATATGGGAACCTTTTGATTTCTGTCTTAGTTGAAGATCTTCTCCCTGATATAAAGAAGCAAACTGATAATATTGTACTTCAGTGGGTGGATCAGTCCCTGAATATCAGTGGGGTACAACGGGAATATCATATCATTCCCATTGTACCCCAATTCTTTGAGAAATTAAGAACAACTGTTTTACAAATTGAGGACAAACTTGTACAACTTACTTACAAATTGAGTCTTTACAAGAACAGAAAAAGTCCACATATCCTTTTGACCAATCCCAAAAGCTCCCCTATTCATCTCAAAATACTCGTAGATATCGTAAAAATTCTGCATTTAGGAAACAAAAATCCTTCTTGCAGGAACTCACACTCTTTGTCTGTGCCTTTGCAATGTAAATGTTCTACTTGGTCTTCTCTAAGACCTGAATCTCTTTGAAATGTAAACTCGAGGGATGTAATTTATCAGAAGAAAGAGAAAGGGAAAGGATATTTGAAAAGGAGGTGAATGAAGAATCTTAAGTCTTCTCCACAAATATTATGAAAAAGTTTAAGCCATCCGAGCAGGTAACCTTAACTTATTCCATCTGCCAGCAACACAGTTTGGATTCAACTGTTCTTTTTCAAACTAGTGAGTTTTTCATTATCATACCCAACTCATGGCTAAAAATTTAAAACAAAAGCTATGAAAGTCTGTCTGTGTATTTATGTATGTCTTTGTATGCGTGTTATAAATGTATGATTTTTTTCTACCTTTGGATGGTATTATATGTAAAGAGCTCTATTCAAGTTCCCAGGATAATCTTCAGTAAACAAAAGCTAGTTTAAGTTTGTTGGTTTAATTAAAATAGGCATGTTTTTAGAGTTATCAGCATTGAATATAATACTTTTATTCTACTTAGGTTAACCAAAAGTCCAATAAGCTTATGTTATCTCTTACAGAATTTGTCAGCAGGATAGATGACTTAGGTAATGGTTAGCTGTTTAATGTCTCATGAAAATTCCATGAATAATCTAAACATAATTGTTAAGAACAAGTAAATTGAGTAGATGTAAGTAAGATAAAATTTTATAAATGGATTTTTTCAGCAATAATTATGCTCTATGGTATGTATACTTAAAAATAGTTTTCAAGATCTTTTTGGCACCTTCCATCCTTAAAGTTATACTGAGTTAAATTAAATGATGGATATTCATTGACTATCTACATCATTTCCAAATAAGATACTGAAACATTAATTACTGAACAAAAATTTATCCACTTTTGGCTTCCTTTTACAGAATAACTAAAAATATTTGGGTATATATTAGTAAACACGTTTTGTACCACATTGAAAAATTTACAAGTAAGACTATACTTCTAGAAATTCTGAAATGTATTTATAAATCTTCCAATCCACAGAGTGGTAGTATAATTGTTCACAAATTGCTTTCTTCTAAGTTTTCACTAGGAATTAAGGATTCTAAGGGTTATGGATTCTAATTAAGATATATAAATAAAACTACTAGAAATAATAAGGGAAACATGTCTGTGCAAGGGAATTAGGTTATGTTTTTGGTAAGAAAAGGTATGAGGTATGGAGATGTGTTTTTGTTAAGGGAAAAAGAGTAATTTTTTTCTGAAGTAAAACAACCGATTGTTCCAGAAAGAGAAAGATAGAAAAAAGTAGGACAAAATCTGAATGAATATAAACAGTTGTAGAGGTTTGTGGGCATCGTGGAGGAAAAGGCATCATGGGAGGAATTTTATGTGTGGTCAAGCTGGCTAAGGTTAGAATGGATATATTTAAGTTTAGTTTTATTTTTAATGGGTTTTACTATCAAAAGCACACTGGTACAAAATTAGTATTTGATTTTCTCTCCGTTAAAAGGACAAAGTTTTATTAGTTTGTTGGTCTGCCCTTAATAATAAATTATAAACCTTTTAAGTAATCTGCCTGGAAAGCAGAGATTTTTGTGTGTCTTACCAAAATAATTTACTGTACTTCATGTTTCTTTATCAGGATTTTGATTACATGAGAAATCCCAGTCTTCTCAATATTAACAGAGCTGAGGTTTTTTTACAATTATGTAACATTCTATATTTGTTTTCAAAGTCTTTAAATCTTACTTTGATTAAATGGATTTTTTTTTTTTTTGAGAAACTCCCTCCAAATCAAATTCTAAGTAAAGTCTTTTTGACCTTGAACTAACTTTGGGTTTTTTCAAAGGGCTCCTGGAATGTCTACAATGATTTGTTCTCTCTTTTTATAAAAAGAGAAATGTTAAACTAATTAGGCTTATTTCATATGTTAAGTCACGTAGTAAACATTTTCAAATAAGAAGTGATGTTTAACCTTTTTTAGATTATATTTGTAAGTTATTAATATCAGTGTTCTAGAAATTGTATAACATTTCTAAAAATCCAATATGTCCTGGTATAATTCTATTAGTCATAATTCCAGTTATCACCTTAAAGTGTTGTGTGTCACAAAAATAACCAACATTCCTTGTCAATTCCAGTATAATGAACTCTCATCAGATCTTTAACCACGGGCTTTAAGTCTTTTGTCATTTACAGACAGTTATTGTTTCATTCTGATGCTTTTTGCAAAAGTAAGGGTCATGGAAAGGACCCTAACAAGTACTCTTGACACCGCTGCCAAATTACAAGGTGTCAAGCCTTGAGTGCATATTTCACAACTGAAGAAGTTTCTACCTGACATCTGCTTCTGTGTAAATGCCAGAGACCTAAAATCAAATTCACTAAGAAGAGAAGTAGCTGACATTGGGGTAGACTGCTTCAACCCAGGATGTCAGATCAAGAGCATTTCTTTCCATTCATTTTGCCCTCTCTGATCATTCTGTTCCTAATTCTTAGACCAGGAAGGTTGTTGTGATTCTTCTGTTCACCTTCTTCCTTGTCCTGGCCAGAAAAGATAATGCCATTGTTCACATATCTTCGGTCATTGGGTAATCCAACCTCCAACCAGCTGTCGGATTTACTGTGATGCTGGTGATCCTGTAGCTCTTCGTGTTCTTCACAAACTTCTCCCTGATTTCCAGTGCCTCAGTTTCTCTGGAACAAGCTTGCTGGATAAACACTTCTGGGAAAATAGAGACACAGTTACATGAAATACATAAATAGGCCACTGGCTTACAGAAGTGTCCCCCTCTTTGGGATCATTTCTTGACTTATCTGATTCTAGCTGGTTTGGGTCATGGGTACCCTGGCTCAGGAGTGCTCTATAAACCATGGGCCTTGTTTTGTTGTCTCTCCAATATACTATATTCTTACAAAAGTTTTAAATGCATATAGGCAGCCATCAACCAGCTGACAGATGATCTCTTTTCTGACTGGAATGACAAAAGAGAACAGAAGACTAATCAGCTCTAAGAACAGCCTGAAATCACCTCTTGTGAATACTACTCAGCATAGTATTCACAAGACTGAGAGTCACACTAAGAATGATATTTTTTTATCAAAGCGCTTGAATGGTCAAGAGGATGGTCAAAAGAGGGAGACTGATGAAATAAATTTCTAGGTCCAGGATGGAGCTGCCCCTGCTGGGGGTGCCACTTCAGGAAACCAAAATTTAGATAACTTCTGTGTTTCTGTAAATGTTCCACTTGCCAGGAAATTCAGCATATCCAATGAAACAAGCCCCAGATCCCAAGCCAGTTATAGGCCTTTTCACCCCCAAGTTGACTATGTGGTCCCCACCAATCAGATCTTTTCTATCTTTCTCTTCCTTGTTCTTATTTTTTTAACCCTGTAAAAGCTTCTGGCCTTCTGCCCCATTTTGCAGTTCCCCAAAAGGAGGCTGTCCACTTTATGAAGTGGTAAGTAAAGTTTGTGTCACCTAAATTGTCTGCTTTAATCATTTTTAAAGAATATTAACTACCACTATAAAGTTAAATTCATTGCTATCTTAAATTTCGTGAAATTACTTCTCAGCAAAGTCTGTTATTCAGAACCCTTTCTTATAAGTAACAAAAATGAATTCCCAATCATTTAAAAGAAAAATGCATTTATTGAAAAAATGTTGACTGGCTCACAAAACTGATGGGTGTGATAGTCAGGCTCAGAAAATAGGCACGCACCGAAGGAGACTCAGAAGCAAGTGTCACAGCCAGACTCCTGCCACAGGAAGTGGCTGAACAAGGGAAGTGCCACTAACGTTGGACACTGGAGACTAGCGTTGTCATCTCTGCCCCTACCAGCACTGGGCAATATTCCTCCAGTGTATCTTCATCTAGATATGCTTTTGTGCCATGGTCATCACATGCCTGATAAATTCTTCATTATCCCTGAATCACACACTTATGATTTTCTGTCTCAGATGGCCAAGCTCAATCATACTCAGATGCCCAGTCTGCTAAGTAGGAAGGGAAAGTGAGAGCCAGGCTGTTCAGCTTCTTTGCCTCCGTGGTCAGTACTCCCCAAATTGAGTGGGAGATCAGATACTGGTTTGGCGTGAAAAGACATATACCCCACTTTCACTTATCTTGGTTGATTTCTGTGAAGGGGAGATGTGTCATTTTGCCATCCTTACTACTGTGGCCCTCCTTCAACAACATAGCACACTAGGACCCTGGCCCCTTGCATGAGAAATCAATCTTAGTGAGCCTGTTTTCTATCTTTTATCAAAAGCACAGGTAAAAGAAACATAAAGGAAATCTTTTAGTCAATTCTGAATTTTATTTCTTCCTCCAAATAATCTAAATTCTACCTTTGGAATCAGTTCATCCTTTGAAAATATACATATTCTAATTGTACTGGTTTTGTCCTCAGAGAACCATCATAATAGTGTTGTGTTTTATTTTCTGACCTTTACTTTTTTTTTTCTGTCCTTTTGTGTCATAAAATTATATGGAAATCGTGATATGTTTACTTTTGTAAAAACAGTGTTTAGAAACTTCTCATGACATCAGTCTTAAGATTTCTTTAAATTTTTGTAGGGGTGAGTGGTTAAATAATTCAGTGTAAGAAAGCTATTAACTTCATCTAAGGAATTGGTATCATACCGAATCTTAAATAATGTATTCAATACCTGAGAAAGCTCAGATTCAAATATAAAGAACAAACATATTACTGTGTTTTCTTTTTATAGTTTCTAACCACTTGTCATTATTTTAACCAAATTCCAAAGATGTATAAGTTTACCATAAGTTCACTCCAAAAACCGATATGTATTGTGATGTGTGTCCATATTCCTCATGAACCACCTAAAATCTCCTTTAAAAACATGTGGATGATAAGTGATGCCTAAAGAGTTCAGATGAAACAAGAATAAAATGTCAATTAATAAACAGTAGAATTCGTTTACTATACAGAAAATCATTAGGGTTTGCAATGTTTGACTTAATATTGGGACTTTTAACATTGTAATTGTAGAAGTTTATGTTAATAATAAAAATTAGAAATAAGTTAAAATAATAAGAAGTAAAAACTGTACTGTAAATCCCACCACCCAGAGATAAGTGCTATTGACTTTCATCAATATATACATCCTTAGATTTACAGAGATGTTTATCTTTGAAATTTAATTTAATATGATTTAATTTCCTGTTTCATTATGCATATTAACAGTGTTATTAGTGTCATGATACAGAATAGTTCTTGATTTCTTTTTCCACTTCCTCCAGTAAACTTACACTCTGATTAATAAATCTACTATACCTATGAGAATAGGTACTTTCAAGAATTTCTTGAATATTCCAGTAAAGTAAAGTCACTCTCTTTAGAAGCTTGATCATAATTTTGTATTATTCCATCTTTACTTCGAATTCTCCTCCCTGGTGATATTTGTCTCTCACTATATATAAACAACAAAGCATTAAATATGTTAATAATGGCTCTGTTGTATAAAATTGACAGGATTATTTAAAATATTTGTTAACCATGAGAAAACAGGTAGAACTAATACAAAATTAGACTGAATGGCAAAAGAAATATCAACAATTGTCAGTTTACAAAAATATTCAAATGGTGTGTTCATTATTCCACAATAATCAAAATATTTAAAAGAGCAATTATGATAGATTTTATAAATCTCTGTGGTTGTTCAATAGCATAATAATAGTCACAGTTTTGCAGCCAAGAGGATACTTCTGAAATTGTTTCTATTTCCAATAAACTTAGACTTACAGGACTAAAGCAGCGTAAACTTGAAGAGCAGTCTAGACGCTAGTACTGAGGTATATTTTGTTATTTGTAACAGCTACTGCAGTGTTTCAGAACCTATGTTTTCCTTCCTGGAATTTGCAAACAACCTAGACTCTTTCGCCTGACAGAGTAGTTAGTCTTTTCATTTATATTCATCATAAAAGAATAGCACTTAATGCAAGAAATACCTTAAGAGGATGCATGAATGTAGGAATGCTTTCCACCTTTCCAACACTGCTACTGTATCAGTTCTCATAAGGCAGAGAAACCCTGTTCTTAGGATAAAGAAGAGTTTAAGAGCAATTTTGATAAAAATTTTTTTCTGAATGATTTTGTATTTTTGTGGTGAAACCCACTTAAAACTAATTCTCTCTCAAAGTGAGAACTTGACAAAGAATTAAGAAAATCATGACTGCCCATCACTCAATTCTAGACAGGAACGAAAGAGGGAACATGGAAGCCTAGAGAGATGTTCTCCCAAACTTATGAAACTCTTTTAAGGAGCTAAAATCATCTTGTAATATTTGAAAGCACTTTATCTAATTAAGGTTCTATTCAATTTGTTATTCTAATCATCTAATGAGTTCTTTCCCGTTATCAAAAATTTACTAGATATATGGGCTTAATTGAGATCTTCAGTAATTAGATCAGGATAATAATCTTTGCATTAACTTAATAAATAACTTATTTAGTTATTTTAGTCATTTTTTTCTGAATAGACTATATGATATATAATTTGTATAAATTACCTAGCACAAATCCTGATTTAAAGATTCCATATGGCAAATATTCTTTTCCTTTCAATTTTTACATTTCCCACAAGTAAAATAAATTTTACCTAAGTTTATCATAAATCTTACAGTAAACATTATTTATTGTTAGTGAATTTACTCCCTTTTAATACTTGTAGCCTGATGGATCACAGGTCCTTTACTAGATAGTGTTTCTACTTCTCAAAACCAAAAATAGAGAGACAGAAAGGGAGGAAGGAAGGAAGGGAGGGAGGGAGGAAATAAGTGAAGAAACCAGACTGACACATTAACATTGAAATGAACAATGAAGTTTTCTATTTGGATGAATTACAAGCTTTCTACAGTAAATTTCCAAATAACAGGTTACAAGTTAAGAAGGACCATTATGTTATCAAAATATGAAAGAAAATATAATGAAAGAAATAAAAAGACATTGTAGATTCCTTTTCAAAAGATACTCATATTCTTCCAGAATTAGCTGTCCAGTAAAACCAGCTCTCAGTTTCTTTTCTCAAGACTGCCAGGGAATTTGGTGTTAGCCCCCAAGTGTGTTTGATCTTCCTGTGACTTCAGTCACTGCCTTGAATCTCAAGGGATGAGACTGATGAAAAGGCTGACTAAATTGGAGTTCTTGTCACCCTTTAATACTTTCTGTACCTCTATCCTGAGTGTTCCCTTCGGATTAGAAAACATCCATGGTACTAGTTATTTTGACGAATGTCAAAAAGCATTGTTGCCTTTTAGCATCAAGTATCTCAGATTTACCTATTCAGTGATAATTTCTCTAATTGTAAAGAGTTCTCATCGTTTTCTGATGAGCTGGATGCCAGCATGACATAATAGAGCCAACAGAAAATCGAAGAACCCAGAAGGAAACTAAAAAGCTGGGAGTCTCAGATACTGAGCTCCCATGGCTATCATCATTTTCTTCATTATATTAGAGTTGGGCCGGTTACCTGAGTAAGGAGACCTTAGCATCGTCACCCTTCCCAGCAAACTTCCAGTGTGGTCTTGAGGCTTGAGTTTGTAAGCTGCTGAAACACTGTGGTATATACAGGAAAAACATTGAAATTTTTACAACGTCGAAGTATTCCTTAGAGTGAAATAAGTAGTTGATAAAACTATCAAACTATCTAACCTTTAGGTAATAATCAGATTAAGATTATCAATTCATCCATATTAACTCAAAAAATATAATGGGTTACAGAATCTGTACAGAAACCAAGTGAGGTTTCTACTGACAAGTGCAAAGTGCTATGGAAGTTTTTCTCAAATGTTTAGGTAAGACTTTTTAAAATGTTTTTTATTTATTTATTTTTTTCTGTTGGGCAATTAAAATTTTTCTGTAACTTAGTAAGGAAGAAATTAATAAAGGACACCCAACTTAAATGTAAGATTGGTGGCCTGAAATCAACTTTATGAGTAGGGACTTGGCAGAACCCTAGTATTTTCCAGTTAATTATCCTGTAATTTAAAAACTTGGGTTCTGTAGTGTATTCCCATAATTGCACTACAGTTAACATTCCAGAGTCTTTCAAATTTTAATGAATTCATTATTTGAAAATATTTCCACAGTTAACTTTAGAGCCAACAGTATATCAATGTATATTTAGTGCAGCTTGTTGTGACACAGATTGAATCAAGTCCAATATCTTGTTCTTAGGAAAATAATTTTTTTTCTTGAGCAACACTGATTACCAGGGAGACGGGGTAAGAAAATGTGAATGAATCCGTGAAAATCCATCCCCATGCTGGGAAACCACAGAGTGCATTCCTTATGGGTACTGTGTCAGTGCCATCATCTCTGTTTACAAATGAAAAATTAGAATTAGAATCAAATAAAACAGTTTTGGCTAATTTGTTCCACAACTCTACTAATTATTTACTAGTGCGAAGCCTAATGAATAAAGTAAAAAAGTGCCATTCCACTGCATTTCTCTATCATTTTGTGCATGGGAAATATAATTTTTTAAATGACCCCTTAACCTACCATGCTAGTTAAATTAGGGAGCATAAAATGCATAATTTTGACAATATTAAAATAGGAGAACATTTTAAATAGATTTGAGCTTATACAAGGCTAACACAAAACTGTGGTGCATGAAATTAAAGCAAGTGAGATAATTTTTTAATCTGAGTGATATTTGTTTTACTGTTTTTCAGAATTCCTACACCTAAATAGGTATACATAAGACTAAAAACCATGTCTTCTCATTTTTATTTTCATATTTCTTATTGATTATTTCATAATTATGTGTTATAAGAGATTAAGATCAAATCCAAAATAAGAATTAGAGGGAGAGAATTAGGGAGAGAGGGAAGGAGGGAGAGAAATTGACTGTTGGATGTGAAGTCTTCAAAATATATATTTGCTCCTACATATAAAGACTTTATGGAATGAAGTCGACCAACTGTAACTCAAGCCCAAAGAGATTCATCTCTCACAGAAATAAGATTAAAGTTCATTAAGAAACTGCATACATATGTAAATATGACATCACAAATCAGTGTTAATTTCTCTGGTTTTTTAAAGAGTTCTCATTGATGAATGTAGTTTTTAGTAAATGGTGTTGTGACAACTTAGTAATCATTAGCAAAAAAGAGAAATTAGAGCCATACTGCACTGCATATAAGAGAATAGCTCTAAGTGGATGAGAGATCCAGAAAGCAAGGACATGCTTCAAAACTAATGGGAACATGTCAAAATGCATAGGATCTAGTGAGAAAGGGGCCCACGGGGGTCAAATTAGTGAGAAATAAACATCATAAAAATAGAGTAACGAGTTATAACACAATGAATTAAAGTGCATTATGCATGAGTCCATAGTAATACTTTAAAAAAAATGGGGAAGGAGAAAAGCTGTTTTCTAACATAGGAATATTAGCTAATACATGTAGTAGGAAAATAGAAGATCAGCATTTGTGACTACTGTAATAATTTCTTATTCAAGCAAAGATTGTCAGTGAATGTTAAAATTTATTCACACATGTTTTAAGTAATACCCCACATATTATTTGCAGAATACCAAAGGAAAAATTTTTTTTTCCTTTCTGATGTAAAGATTTAGAAGGCAATACCAGATAAAATAATCATACCTGGCATTGGTTGATAAGAACAAAATGGTATTATGTGCCTCATAATGTTGTTATGCAACAGGAAATCACCCATGTAGTATTTTTGACACATACACAAAAATGTTTTACTCAAACTTGATTTATGAGGAAAGAATTAGAAAAATCCATATTATATGGTTTTCTATATAATATTTGGCTGCAACTGTTAAGAAATATCTTCTTCCACATCCTACCTGGCTGGAAGAAACCTCCAGCATTATTGTGTCTGCCCATTATGGCTGGTCACCATAAATAATTGTTTCCCACTGTGAGAAAAAAAATTCTTTGAGGCTTAAGCTATCTAGATGTATCTAGTCGACCTCTCATCTTGGTTTTCAGGTTCAAAGACTTGGTAACAATTTCTACTGTTACCTTGAATGTGTGAATTACATGTCAGGTTCAACAGCCACGTTCTTTTCACTTCACTTTCAGTGATTTCTCTTCCATCCCACTCAGTACCGGATTCCTATACAGTTCTGTGGACCTCAGCATCAAACAGTAGTGCTCGAACCACAAACAAACTTTAGTGTTCAGCCTTTAATAAGTATCAACTTATTAAAGTGGAATAATAAGAAGGCTCCTGCTGGAGCCCTCTTTCCTTTAAAGTAACCACATCTGTTCTTTAGTATTGTTGACCTCAAACAAATGGACAGTTATTTCTCCAGAAAAAAAAAAAAAAAAAGGTTTAATGAGGATCAGCAGAAAATTGCAGTTCAAGCTCTGCAGTCATGCTGAGCCATGTGCAAGTGCTCACCCGGCAAGGGAGGGAGCACCCTTTTATAGAGGGGAAAAAGAAGTTGGGAGGGCGATAGGGCAATAGTGAACAAAGAGTCCATGACTTTTCATTGGCTGAGTTGTTGCCAGGAAAGAAGAGGAGCCTTTCTTCTGCTGATTGAGCTCTGCTGTCCTTGCAGAGCATGACGGCTTCCCCCTCTGGTCTCCTGACTATTTAATTTAGGTTTCTGTTTATTAATTTTTTATAGTATCATTGGGATCTTCAGTCCCTTGGACCATTCTTTTTTTCTTAGTCTATGAGCCTCAAACTCCTTGTTTTCATGACTTCTTAGCATATGTGTCAGGTACTTCACTTGAACTTTCATTCTTCCCAAATCCTCAACTCCTCCTTTCCCTGAATTTTACACATATATGTTCAATCGTGGATTAGTCCATCCCATGAAGTGGGCATTATTGAGGGCATTTTAAACTTCAGGTAAATAAACAGATAATATTTCAAGGTTTTAAAAATGTATATCATCAAGGAAAATGTACTGTTTAATATAAACAGTAAAATACTTTCTTACCAAAAGAAAATGTTTATTTAATGAGACCAGGCAATAGGCAGTTTATTGAGAGCAAAGAGAAACAGGCAGACTTTTGGCAATTTATACTGGGTCGACGTTTGTGGAAAATTTTGCAACATCAAGATCCCTTTAAATTTTTATATATTTGGCTCAGTAATTCTACTTCCGAAAACATATACCAAGGAAAAATCCTGAAATACCATATAAATGCACCACATGCTTATGATTAATTTATTCCCTCAATTTCAACACGAAGACATTTTCATATAAATTAATTTGCTGACATATGCTGGAATATAATAAAAATATTTCAACTATTTTTACACAGTTGTTAACACTGGAAAATGATTATGCATATTTAAATGAAAACAGGCTTTTTCCTATATGTCTATCAGATTTAAATAAATTTAAAATTTTCAAAGTAAAAGCACCAAAATATTAACAATAATAGTCTCTGAGCAGCAAGAGAATGGGAGATCTGCATTTAATTCTTTGCATTTTAAAAATTTCCTAATTATAGTTAGGAGGCAAAACATTTGTTATGGTTACTCATTTGCTTGACTGTTTAAAATAAATCTTTTAAGTGTTATTTTTAGGAATGCTTATATATTTCAGATATTCCCTTTGTCAAATCAAAAAATCTAGCATATCATGCACCTCCAGCTTTACCTTTAATGTCAGGAATTCCCGATGATTTTACAGTATATGTGGACATGATATGTGCATGGAGGGGTGGGATGGGGCACTGTTTTTCACTGTTCCTGTCTCCTAAACATGGATTCATAGATTCAAATACATCTCTTTGAGAGCCACAAAGCATTAGCCACACAGTCTGATTCCTTTAGCTCTGACCACAAGACCACCAGGTTTCTGGGCAGGAGTGACAGTGACGGGAGAGGAAGAGGATTGCTCTACTTTAGTGTTGCTTTCTCTCAAGGGATCATAATATTAATTTGATGTCAAAACTCACCCAGGCTCCTAATTCATTATGGGTTACTTATTTTTCCAGTTCTTGGTATGGAAACATAAGTTTAATTTCTATACTCTGACTCACCATACCCTACCTCCACATATAAATAGAAATGTATAATTTTATATAAAAATATAGTTTTATATAAAATATAGCTTCCCTGGTGGCGCAGTGGTTAAGAATCCACCTGCTAATGCAGGGGACACGGGTTCGAGCCCTGGTCCAGGAAGATCCCACATGCTATGGAGCAATTAAGCCCGTGCACCACAACTACTGAGCCTGCGCTCTAGAGCCCGCAAACCACAACTACGGAAGCCTGCGCGCCTAGAGCCCGTGCTCCGCAACAAGAGAAGCCACCGCAATGAGAAGCCCCTGCACCGCAACAAAGAGTAGCCCCCACTCACCGCAACTAGAGAAAGCCCGTGCACAGCAACGAAGACCCAACGCAGCCAAAAACAAATTAAAAAAAAAAATATATATATATATATAATTTTAAATGTCTACAAAAACCATTCTTGATTTTTACCTCTTTCTTTACCTATAGATGTAAGCAATTCCCTCCCATGAGAAAAATAAGCAGTCCATTCTCAAATCAACCCTTTTCCTCCATTTGCCTCTTTACTTTAACACCTGATTTACTGTCTAGTTCATACCTCTAACTTCAGCCACACTGATGCACTGAAACTGTTCTCATTGAACCAATAGCTGTCCAATTGCCACAGTAACTTGTATTTTCCAGCTCTTCCCATTCTCTTTAGCATTTGACCTTTTACCACTCCCACCTCCTTGCCGGAACACCCCTCTTCATTGGCTCCCTTGGGCCATCATTCTGACCCTCCTGCCTTCTTTGTGGACCCTTCTTCCTTGACCCCTAATTTGAAACTCATGATCTCCTGGAGTCTATCTTGACTTCTTTTCTCACTTTCACCAACCTCTTGGGTGATAACATTTACTTCAGTAATGTAAACAACACCCAGCCCTGCCTATGATGATCCCAGGTAGTTTGCCATCCTGAATCCATCATATGCTAGCCAGTCGCCAAGCAATAAAGGACATTGGCTGGCATTTGAATCATGGGTCTTCTGTCCTTGTTTGTTCACAACGTTTTTCTAATTTGCTCATACTTCCATATAACTTTTTAACATTCAGTTCTTTGCCCTACCCTGTTGGTTCCTGGATTTTTTGCTTGTCATTTTCATCTCCTGAGCTGTTTCATCTGGGTTTTCCATATAGATCTTTGTCTTAGATTGTCTCTCTGATTTCCAGCTCTTAGAATATTTCTCATGACATACCTGCTTTGTAGTTTCCTCAGAACCTGATATACTAGTACTTGTGAGCTCTAGACAAGTTCAAATTGGAAAAAGGTTTCAGGAAATTTTTATGTTTTGCCAAAGACCAAGAATATGTCCCTGACTGAAACAGCATTAGTGAGTTTGTCTACATTTTCCAGTCCCTGACGCTTAAGAATATGGTACTAAAGAGAAAAACACCATACATACAATATCGTATTTTTCTTAACTGGGATAATCTGCTCTCCAAACTCACAGATCTCACCTCTCACAGCTGTGAAAGCCCACTTCGTTCAGCAGTGCCTTTTTCTGTGTGTTCCAGAGAAAAACTGGACAGCCTATTAAAAAGCCACTTGAATTTAACATGAAGCTGTATATTTTTTGTGATTCAAAATAGGATTCTACTGAAGAAACCAGAAGGGTCTCATTTCTTATATCCTGCTGGCCAGAGAGGAGGAGTGATGAATTAACTAGCTCACGCAGATTGTCCTTTCAGCAATGATTACAGATGTTTTCTAATCATCTTTCCAAGAAAGCTTCATAATGCTGCTTACAATGATACAGGAAAATTTGCAATCTATTTTCTCCAATAAGGGGAAGATATAGGTGGCCAGTGTGCTACGAAATAAGACATCATCATTTCTTCTTTCTAGAATGATCCACAGTCAGAAAATGATTGAAAAGACTCTCAGCTAAATGCTGCACGATAAGACAACTTGTGCTCCACAACCAACCAGCAGGATGAACAAACACCTTTTTATATTTGAATGGGGATGCAGATGAGAACCCATCTATGACTTCTAACTGGTCGTGACTCAAGTTGAATCAATTAGTTGAGGTGGAGCCAGTGGAGTGGAAAGGAAATGATGGAGCACAGCCATCACTTTTCCCCCTACTGTCAGAAGAAGCACAAATGAAAAGGGTAGCATAGTTTTCTTATAGTGAAACCAACCCCATTGTTGTGGAAGCAAAGCGTTTATGGAATAAAGCCTGTTACTAAAGACACCACATTCTGCCCTCCTCAAAAGCCCAAACATGAGGCACCTCAAAGCTATAGAAAACATGAATTCCCTAGTGAAAAGGTTTTTTTTTTTTCCCAGTTCCAGTAAGCATAGGCAGGACTGATCTCCAAACCCTCCTGTCTTAGTCTGTTTGGGCTGCTGTAACAAAGTATAAAAAACTGAATGGCTTATAAACAATAGAATTTTATTGTCCTCAAGTTCTGGAGGCTAGAACGTCCAAGATCATGGTGATGGACCATTCAGTGCCTGGTGAGAGTCCACTTACTATTTCATAGACAGCTGTCTTTTTGCTGTAACATCACTTGGCGGAAGAGGCTAAGGAGCTCTATGAAGTCTCTTACAAGAGCATGAATCCTATTCAGGAGGACTGTACCGTCATGACCTAAACACCTCCCAAAGCCCGCATCTCCTAATACCATCACTTTGGGCATTAGGATTTCAACAAATGAATTTTTAGGGGACACAAACATTCAGTCCATAGCACTTCCAACAATAAACCCTGGAGCTCTGGACGATGATGCTGTTCTTGTAAATGGAACTACAGTCTCATCACAGGTTCATGCAAAAATAGGCGGACCAAACCAAGAGTGCTGAATTCCACTATGTGATCTGAAATGGGAGAATCCTGCTTGAGTGTACTTCTTCTCAGCCTGTGGGGAAGAAAAAGGTTGACATCGATCCATTGGCAGGTGTTCAATAATGACTTCATTTTTTTGCATTGGGGTACACAATGTAATGGGTGATATTTATAAGCTCCCCAAAATGCACAAGCCCGTGGTCTAAGCATGCTTAAGCCCTGCACAGCAGCCACACCGCTAGGCTAACAGGTGTTTCTGAAATGTGGATTTGAGTTCCGTGGCTACATCTTGTCCAGCTGTTCTAATCGTAAGTCAACAAGCACCACAGACCATGCACAAATAAATATATTCTTCCTTTTAGAGGAAACTAAACGAGTGTTCATTCAAGGAAGACTTTCGTATTATGTTTGTCCAATTTCAGCGCCATATTTGAAACAATTCAAACAACAGTAACAACTAGGAACCTCAGGTATTTCCAGATTAAGCCGATCCTGTTTGTTCTGTTCTTCAAAGTTCAAACATGTTATTTACCAGTAAGTCACAAATAAAGATATTTATGATATCTTTATTTATGATTAAATAAAGATATAATTTCAGGGAACGGAAGAAATCACCCCACACCAGAAGATCCTGTAACTGAGTAATTCTACAACAGTTGGAATTAGCCAAGGTAATCAGTCCAAAATAAATGGCCAGTTACTAAATAGTAATGCCTGTTCCTCCTCTGTTCTCCTTACATTAGATTTGCCCCTCAGATTCATGCATCAATTATATATCTACCTCTTTGATATAGCTATAAAATATATTTAAATCTAGGTATACTGCCACTGATTAAACACATATATTTGCTCTCTTTCAGTCCTTAAAAATCAGTAAGAATTTAAAAAAATTTTTTTCATTAAAATTATATAAAATTGAGATTTTAAAAAAATGACCAAAAAGAATACCATTGCATACGTATGCTGAAAATTTTACAAACAATAATGGTCTTTAAATGAGAAAATGCTTCCAGTGCTGGGTTGCATGACTCAAGCATGGTCAAGTAGTTAGCATATCCTATCTAAACTAGCAGGAGAGGGCATGTAATGTCACAGGGTTTATTTCTATTCTATTAATCATTCCTCCATGTATTACAGTATATCTAAATTAAACAACATTTCAGTATAAATTGGTTACTGTCAAAATACCAGTTTTTAAAAAAAATCTGTTGAATAATGACTTTGAATTAGATAATCCATAATTATTGTCCATCATTGCTGCACTCACATGAATACACCCTGAAAGCATAAAGAACTTACTTATTTTTACATGAGCCTAGTTGGCTGATTTTGTTTTCTTTTGTTTTGTTTTTTGGTGGGGGGATACAGGAGAGTAGTTATTAACATTTTTCTATTTAAGGATTCTTCATTGTGAAAACCTAAGATGGTGAACTTGTGCTAAATCATTGCAAGCATATCTGATAATCATAATTCTAAACGTAAACTTAGTAGAGTGAAAACACCAAGGCTGCCTTGACCTAGGAAGGGAATGATGCCTTTGGTTTAACAATCTCACGGAACTTTCTCAGTTCAATGCCACCAGGCATTATAACATTATTCTGTAATAAAAACAGAACATGTTTTCCAGCACCTTTTATTTATTAAATATCTCCATACTTAAAAAGTAGTACAGTATAATAGTTACAGCACAGGTTCTGATGGGTTGCAACCTGGGTACAAAGCCCATCTGTGTGTACTCTGTTAATGTTTAGCACCTCATTTAGCCTTTTCTTCCTCTGTAAAATAGCACTTCCTAGGGCTGCTATGATAACTAAGTGGGATGATAAATTTTAAGTGCTTTGAAAAGGATGTAGTGAATGTTTTTAAAGCTCGAAATAATTATCTGTTATCCTCATAAGAGTTCTATTCATTCAGTAGATGTTGAGTACTTGTTGTGTGGTACATATTATGCTAGGTCTTGTGGGGAGTTAGTGCTGGATAAGCACAGTGAGTTTAACCACAAAGAAAAACGCTAAGTGAGGTTCTAAAAATTAAAATTCTTTCAGCATTTGGGTAGGTATTTTTCTTAAAAATTATTTCATAAATATGAACTCCCAATGCTATAAGTGACATTAATAGCATTACTGTCTGCCAGTCCATTTCCAGAGACAAAGTTTAGTTTAAAAAGAAAAAGGCATGACATGAGTACTTTACAGATGTATAAAACTCTCACGTAAGTTATTACTGTCTCATGTTGGCAAATGTGGCCTGCTTTCATCATAATATAATGTATTAAAATCCTTCATTTGACTAAACACGGGCAAATGGCACAGCAACTGGTTTTGAAGTATTCTAGAAGACCTTAAAAGTTCTGGAGAAGAAATGAGTTGCTAAATGTTGTGATTGAATCACGATTTTCTTGTCAAACATAATTAGCTGAATATGGGAAGAGGTCAGTGGTCAGACTTCTCTGTCAGTCCCCAACCACTGGAAATAGCTTCAGGGAGGCAAGAATCCCATATTTTAAACCCAGATCAAAGGGAAACTATGAAGAAGGGAATAGGCCTTCCACAGCTGCATGGCTTAAAATTTAAAACAAACAAACCAACAAAAAAAAACTATGTTATTCAAGCTGTCTTGGCAACAGTTTTCTCATAGGATAATTGTCAATCCTAGGATACATGGATGGTGTGGAAACCACATGTGTTCGCAAGATACGTCCAATACAGTCACTGATGATTGAAGGCATTATCATGTTCCCATTGGCATTTGCCTCCTATAAAGTGAAAAATAACCCTTGTAGTAATCATTCCTGCAGTGACCTTATAACAGCAGAGCTGTTACATGGCTTGTGAAATTTAAAATATGATCCTCTTATGTTCAGCACCGACACATACTATGTTAATTCTCTTTGGCAGTGTTCTTCCTTCTGATGAAAATTCTATTTGCCCACAGAGATACCATGTATATCTTTAAGATTTACTCTTTACTCCAGAACCTACACATGATGACTTTATTCATTTAGCAAAATAAAAAATAATAATAGTTGCATATTTTGTGGCCACCCAAAGGTGAAAGACCTACTGAGCAGCAAATTTACCCAGAAAGAGAAAACTGTGTCTGCCTTCTGTTTTGGGGTGCTCTATTAGTTTTTATACTGAACTGGCATGTCCTATCTCTGATTAGCTTTGTAATTTCTCCAGGACTTTCAACATCAAGGTAGATTTGGTTTCTTCATGTAAAAAACTGGCTTACAGAGTTAACATTCAATTGACTATAAATAATACAACAACAAAGTTTTAATTTGCAGATATTTCAGAGAGCTTTAATATATACACATTTCCATTTTCTGCCCCTTGCAAACTTTTTGATAAATGTATGTTTCATCCATCAAGCAAACTTTAACTTGTTTTAGCTATAGATTGAAAGTCCAACTTATTCATAACTATTTTTTAATCATGTTGTGGTTGAATTGTACATCTCCCCACCCACCTCCAAATTACTCTAGTATGTTGCAGTCCTAACCCTGAGCACCTCAGAATATGATTTGATTTGGATATAGGATCTCTTTACATAGATAATCAAGCTAAAATGAGATCATTAGGGTGGGCCCTGATCCAATATGCGTAGCATCCTTATAAAATAAGGAAATTTAGAGATAGGCACGCAAACAGGAAGAGAGCCATATGAACATGAAGGCGGAGATGGGTGATGTTTCTACATGACAAAGATTGCCAGCAAACCTCCAGAAGCTAGAGGAGAGGCATGGAACCACTTCTTTTCTCGACCTTAAGAAAGATCTAATCCTGCTTGTTACTGAGTCCAAGCTCATACTTCTCGCCATACCACAGGCCAATAAATCAAGAGACGAGTTATTGGGGCAAGGAATAGTGACTTTATTTGGAAAGCCAGCAGACCGAGAAGATGGTGGACTAGTGTCCCAAAGAACCATCTTATCCAAGTTAGAATTCAGGCTTCTTTTATAGTAAAAGGGGAGAGGGTGTGTGATTGGTTGTTGGAAACTTCTTGGTGCCAGAGCCCTTTGTTCTTGCAGCTGTCCAGTAGATCTAGTCACAGTGTTCCTATAAACCTCCAACAGGACAATTGTTATTTTCTATTCTGCAACTTTTTATCTCTATATGAATGAAAAATGTTATGCTTTTAAAGGTCAGAGCCTTGAGAATGGGCTATCATGTATATTTCAAGCTGTAAGCAACATTCATCTACAAAGGTGTACAGCCAGCATGACTAAGCACAGGCAACAGAGCACAGGGGTTAGAGCTAAAGGAACAGATCCAATATGGAGTCAGGTTTGTTCTTCTTTGTTACATGCTGATACTTTGATTTGGGACTTCAAGACTCCAGAACTGTTAAACAATGAATTTCTGTTTGTTTAAGCCATCATGTTTATAGGACTTTGTTGAGGCAGCTCTAGCAAACTAATATAAATTAGATGCAGAGATGAAAAAAAGAAAATAGAGATAGACTAATTTTGCTGTTGATTTTCTTTTAACATATCCACTTGTTCCCACCAAGAATTTTATTTCTTACCTCTAACTGATTCAAGTAAAAAAAATAAGGATTTGAGTCACTTCCAATTTTACTTAACATTACCTTCTACAGTGACTTTGGGGGCAGTGGAGGCAGGGATAGCTCTTCTCTGTCCCCTTGTTGACATGTTCACTAAGTGGAACTTTTGATGATTAACACCACTCATCAGGTCACCTCCTTCCTCCTCAGGTATCATAAAGGTCTCCTGCAGCTCCCAGCAGTGTCATACTAATTCAGTACCCTAGCAAAATTAGCAGCAGGAAACAAACCTTTTGTAATTTTCTTCCTTTATAAATAGCATTGTTCATTCAGTAAAGGATAGCAGTTCCTGCTGTAATTGTTTCTGCACTGAAAAGTTACTTTCTTTCCATCAGTCTTAAAAATCAATCAAAATGAATGCACATACAATCAGCCAGCCTACTGACAAAGGGAACATTCCTTTTACTTTGGAACTCCTCTGATTTCATCTTTCCCAGTGGGTCTGTTGTGCAGGCATTTTTTAGGAAGCATTCAATACATTTAATGTGTCTTGAAGTTGCCACTGGAGAGAGTGGAACTACAGATGGAGCATGGGTGAGAGCATGTGAATCTTTTTATCTCAAAAAAATGATTTTTTTCTCAACAAAACAGTTAATTTTTAATATCATTTGAAGGTGGAATTTGGGACTCTGTGGTTTCCAAAGGTGAATACAAAAATTGTAAACCAAAGGTAGTGCTATGTATAGAACAAAAATACATAGAAATCTTAATTTCTTAGAATGGAAGGAGTTTCATCTCTGAAGTAGTGTAATACATCTTCTTTCGCAATTGCTGTGAGGAAAAAACATGTCAGATTCATTGATATTTCTCCTTTATCTTAACTCCAAGTAAATAAAATTGAAAAAAAAAGGTATCTCTCTATATAGACAATAATAAAGTGATCAAAAACAATTATTTTATACAAATAATAAGAAAAACATTCAGAACAAACTATGCAAAAACAAAATTTAGAGATGAGGGAAAAATAAATGAGTAAACATGGATCAGTATATTTAATGCTATGTATAGAATTAATAATTTCACTGTATAATAGAAGTCCATCATGAGCCTTAACTGAGTTCTTTGCTGGGTTGCAAACGTGTCTCTGGAAATGAACTGACGTGACTAGGCAGAAGTGCAAGCAGAAGAGCTTGGAAGCCCCTTAGAAAGAAATAGTCAAAGTCTTGGGGGAAAAAACTCTTTTAAGGAGTTTGTCTTGCACACCTGCTTAGAATGACAGGATTGTAGATTTCAAATTTCCTGGGTTTTATACATGTCAACTGTTGATTAAAATACATGTTTGTTTCTCCCCCATTGAATATACCATGTCCAGTCTCCTATGTGCTCAGGACTGACTTTAAGATTGAGACAAGGTAATAGAAAAAAAAAAAAAAACCTGAAAACTGTGTTTTTGTTAAATTTCAATGCTATATGTAGAGAAAAATCAGTGTTGTTTTGAAACTCATATAACATAGTATAACTGCAAAACGCAAGATAAATATTTTCTGTGTATTGACATAGAACATTATATTAAAGACCAGTCAATAATACTTTCTTTTGGTCGGGGACCCAGCACTATTATGCCCAGCACTATTATGCACAAGGGTCAATTTCATTGTAGCACTTCCTGCTAATGATAGTGTCCCCGACAATGACAAGGGAGATATATCCTGGAAGCAATAATTTACATTTTGTAGAAAGCAGTTCAGAGACAAATACTTATGACAGTCTTCAAGTACATTCAGGGACCAGTTGCTCTGCTAAATGGGAGTGGCCAAGAAAAAATATGTGCATTGAGAAACAAGTATTTTTTTTTTACAAATTGATTTTTAAATTGCTGCATTCATTCTATAATTTCCAATTTTGTCTAAGCTTACCACTAGGAAAAAAACAATTTTTAGAGTAGTTTAAGGTTTGTAACAAAATTGTGAGGAAGGAATAGATACTTCCCATGTAACCCCTGCCCACACACATGCATAGCCTCCCCCATTATTAATTTAACTCACCAGAATGATACATTTTTTTTTACCAAGTTTGAACCAAAATTGACACATCATCACCCAAAGTCTATAGTTCATCTTAGGGTTCATTCTTGGTGTTGTACATTCTATGGGTTTGTGGAAATGTATAACATGTATTCATCATTATAATATCAGAAATTACAGTGTTTTACCCTAAAAATCCTTTGTGCTCCTCCTATTCATCTCTGCTCACTACCACCAACACCCCTGCAAACATTGATCTTTTTGCTCTCTCCATATTTTACCTTTTCCAGAATGTTGTATAGTTGGAATCATACAGTATGTAGGCCTTTTGAGGTAGGCTTCTTTCACTTACTAATATGCATTTGAGTTTCCTGCATATTTTTTCATGGCTTGATAGCTTCTTTCTTTTTAGCTCTGAATGACATACCTTGTCTGGATGTACCACACTTTATCCATTCACCTACTGAAAGATATCTTGGGTGCTTGGATGCTTCCAAGTTTGGGCAATTATGAATAAAGTTGTTATAAACATCTGTGTGAAGGTTTTCTTGTGGACATAAGTTTTCACCTCTTGGGGTAAAAACCAAAGAGGATGACTGATGGAATTCATGGCCAGAGTCGATGAGTTTTGTAAGAAATCACCAAACTGTCTTCCAAAATGGCTGTACCATTTTGCATTCCCCCCCATTTTCATTCCCAACGATGAATGATTCCTGTTGCTGCACGTGCTAGCCAGCATTTAGTGTTGTCTTGTTCTGGATTTGGCCGTAGGTGTTTAGTGGTATCTTGTTGTCTTAATTTACATTTCCCTGATGATGTATGATTTGGAGTGTCTTTTCATATGCTTATTTGTCATCTGTATATTTTCTTTGGTGAGGTGTCTGTTAAGATCTTTGGCCCATTTTTAATCAGGTTTCTGTTTTCTTATTACCAAGTTTTAAGAGTTCTTTGTATATTTTGGATAACAGTCCTTTATCAAATGTGTCTTTTGCAAATATTTTCTCCTAGTATGTGGCTTGTCTTCTCATTCTCTTGAATTATCTTTCATAGAGCAGAGGGTTTTTATTTGTTTTGTTTTTTATGAAGTCCAATTTATCAATTATTTCTTTCATAGATTTTTGTGTTTGGTGTGTTGTATCTAAAAGTCATTGCTATACTCAATGTCATTTAGGTTTCTTCCTGTTATCTTCCAGGGGTGTTATAGTTTTGTCTTCTTCATATAGGTGTAGATCCATTCTGAGTTAATTTTTGTGAAGAATATAAGTTCTCTGTCTAGATTCTTTTTTTTTTTTTTTTTGCCTGTCATGTAGATGTTTAGTTATTCCAGCACTATTTGTGTAAGAGGCTACCTTTGCTTCATTGTATTGCCTTTGCTCCTTTGATCATATTTATGGAGATCTATTTCTGGGCTCTCCATTCTGTTTTATCGATATGTCTATTCTTTTGCCAATTCAACACTTCCTTGATTAATATAGCTATATAGTAAAATTTGAAGTCAAATAGCATCAGTTCTCCAACTTCATTCTTATTCTTAATATGCTTCATCCTCACCATCTCAGACTTTATACATAGAATCCTCCAAATGGAGGGAGTAGGGGCTTTCTATTTTTCCCCCAAGTGGGTGAGGGTAGGAGAAAGGTATGTATTTAAAGAATCATATTTAATAAAAGATTTCTCTTAAAAAGGAAGAGCATGTGCCTCTTGCCTCTCCATATGAACTTTAGAATCAGTTAGGTGATACCCATAAATTAACTTGTTGAGATTTTGATTGTGATTGCATAGTTCAGCTTGCTTTTGTGCTAAGAAATCAATCAGTAAAGGCAATATAATACAGATGACCCTTGAACAACATGGATTTGAACTGCACAGATCCACTTATATGAGGATTGTTTCAATAGTAAATACTACAGTACTACATGATATGAGTTTGGTTCAGTCCACAGACGCAGAACTGCAGATATGGAGGGCCAACTACAAATTATGCTCAGATTTTCTATTGCACAGATGGTTGATGCCTCTAACCCCCGTGTTGTTCAAGGGTCAACTATACTAGCAAAATTTTGGAAAGAGTAATTCCTATAAGCCTAATCTTACTGCTGAGTTGAGAAAAAATGAAAGAATTGCTCTATGACATTAAACTCTATTCTCCATAGTATGTCATCTAAAATTAGGAAACTGTAACTACATTCCACAACTATTTGGTGAATGTCAACTGAAAAACTTCAAAACATAGAGACTGTTCAGCATCAGTATAGTACTATCACATCGTGTTCGTATCCATGTATTTTTGAAGAGTGCCGAAATAAGTGATTCATCTGAACTGCCTGTTTGTTTTGGTGTCATGCAAACAGCTTGCTAAAGATAGTCTGTGTTTATGTTCTCTTGTGATTAAGTTGGGTTATGCATTATTACTTACTATTACTAAAGACAGGTTAAGTTCTAAAAACTGATTTTGTCTACCAAGTTAAGAGAAGTGATCAGTCATGCATTTAAGATAGGGAAGTAAACATGTAATTTTTTGTTCAAACTTGACGCATATATTTAAACTGTAATTTCTTGCCCATGTATGATATCTCTAAAGGAGGCTATTTACTTCATCAAGGCAACAATTTAATGACTAATGTGTTTAAACTCTAATGGCCATATATACCAAAAAGAAAAATTACCTACAAAGGTAGCAAACAAGTTTTTTTTAGACTGGGTAAAAATGTCTTGCTATTAATATTATTCTTATTTTTGGACTTGCTGAGTTGAGCAAAAGAACATGAATGAGGATCTAGCTGAGATTATTTATTCAAGCAAAAACAGAATTAGAAAGGGCGGTGACACATACATCATTGCCACTGTTAGAAACAGCTTTGAAAATTCAGTCTCAGTTGAGTGTATTAAACTCTATGAATGACTGGGCAGGCAAAATTATAGTCCACTTGGATAATTACAGTCTACAGTCATATCTAATGGGATCTGCATAAATCAGGGTATTGTTTGCCACAAAGTATATTTATACTTGCCAAATTATTGAAATTGGACATTTACAAAGGACCATTTCAATTCATAAACATGACTTTTTAAATGAATATTTATAAAGCACTTGTTAAAGAAAATAAATTTACTCAGGTAATTTTGAACTGTGATTTTACAGCATGTAATGCAAAACCATTTCTTACTAAGGAAACCTTTACTAAGTGTCTGCTGATGGCAAAGCTCAAAATTAGATATACATAGGATCCTTTCAGCAGTTCACAGGGGAAAATATTTCATAATATCTACGTGTCAACAACAATAAAAAACACTAACGTAAATTTAAATTCTAAGCCATGGGGTTAATTTTTGTGGAAGGAATAGCGCCAAGACCATATACATTGGCCACAGATACATACCGCATACTTGTACAACTTATATAAAGCCTGACAGATAAGTCTACCTATATTGTAGAACTTTCCCAAAAAGTTGAGTAATGATTTATTACAAAAATTATCAGGAATTATGATGTTCGATAAGAGTTTTAGACTACCAAATATTCTACTTTGGAAAGCTCGTTTTTTGAATTTGAATTCTTTTTCATCTTATTCAGTATTACTTTCTTTATTAGTCAAATTAACCTTACAAAACAGATCCTTTTCATAGAGTCTTTGACTGCTAGGGGCATTGCCTATTTTGGACGGTAAATAGCCAATATAAGGACCCAGTTCCTTAAATCTTTGACTAGCTGTCTATACTCTGTGGCTACTTCTGTTAAACTGATGATTATATATCATGGACAACATTACTGGGAAATGCACTCTCATTTATTGCTAGGACATGGACCACAAAACTCTTCCTAGTTTCTGATTCTATTGAGTGGGGCTGGACCACAGAAACTAAGACATCTCCCATAAACATAAGCCCATGACAGAGAAGGTTTTGTGGCCTATTTATTCGTGCTTTCTTCTCAGCATGGGATTGGCTTCATTTCCCTTTGATCATCCAAGGTTGACTTCTCCTCTAGGTTACTCAGAACTATGCTAACGTAGCAGCTGGTTGAGATGGAACGAGGGCATCTAAGGGCAAGTCATGTGAGTCAAAAGAACATATTGCCCTTTTAGTTCTAGGTATGAACAGTTTATCCTTACTGGCAAAACAACTTCTTCCATCTAACTCTGCCGCATAGAGGGGTCTAGTTTTGTTGTTGAGACATGCGTTTTCTCTTGCACGTACAACAAAGCCGTAAGTCTTCAGGAGGAAAGACAGTTTTGAGTTTCCTCTAGAGACTGGAATGTCACCCTAAGACTCTACTTAAATTAGGGATTGCTTGTTGTTCCCTGATAGGAGCATACGCTTTCACAGTTGTAATTAGCATCTACTCTGTTTTCTTACAACTTTCCCATTTGTCTTTGACAGCTTAATTTATTTTCATCATTCAAGATTCAATTAAACCAATATATTGTCTTTAAATCTTTTTCTCTCACAGTCTGCATCAGATACTCTTCTCTGAAATTTCTGCATATTTGTGACCAAACTTTTTGTAATATTTTAAAAAACTATATCCCCTAATATGTGAGTTGTCCATACTGCACTCTTGATTCATCTTCATTTGTAACTCTCACATTTATGATGATTACATATGTAGGTGAAAGCATCTGTTTACTTAACTGTGTCTTTTAATATTGAAAGGCATCATTTCATTACTATTGTCTTATATATCTCAATTATATTACAGTTATGTTTTTATTTTTTTTAAAAAACTGTATTCCCAACTTAACTGTGGGGTCCTGTGTCCAGAAGCCTGGGTCATTAAACTCTATATTCTTAGTACCTACACCTAGTCAACACCTTTTAAGTATATGAAGGGATTGTGATAACATTTGTGAAATTCTTGATCTCTAAGAAATATATCCCACCTGTTCTAAAACTTGAATATAGTTCCTAGGTTGTAT
The DNA here is from genome assembly GCF_949774975.1 of Lagenorhynchus albirostris. Classification (NCBI taxonomy): domain Eukaryota; kingdom Metazoa; phylum Chordata; class Mammalia; order Artiodactyla; family Delphinidae; genus Lagenorhynchus; species Lagenorhynchus albirostris. Next base: position 141,301,146 of record NC_083098.1, on the reverse strand, counting down.
TAACCAATTAAGACAATTTGTCTACATCTGAAAGAGAAGCACCTGATTCAGAAAAAGGACATACGGGCATGATCTCAGAGAGACAGCAGTGAGTGGTCCTGAAGAGAGATCTTAGTTCTCTGCCCAGGAATTGAACCTGGCTAGCCTGGATGAAAACCAGGAATCCTAGCCACGAGAGCACCAGGGGCTAGAGGCTAGAAGCAAAGTGAGCCCTGGCTCTTTCCCCCATTTGAAAGCAAGAATGTTTCAAGGAGGCAAGAACTGTAAAAACAGGTACGTTTATTATTAAAGACACAGCATGACGTATGGGAGAGCACACAGAGAAACAGTTTATTTAAGTCAGAAGCAGGGCAGAAATACACACCGGGAGAGGAGGGCGGGCGTCCCGAATGCAGAGCACAGTAAAGAGGTGACTGAAATCACTTATGTAGGGCAGTCCTTCTGGGTCTTTGTTCACATTTGGCCAACTATCTTGTTTCTTTTTTCACACCTGACTGGTCCCAGGACCCTCTCCACCATGCGTGCGCAACTTTTTGTTAAAATGGATCCCACCGCAGAGGCCTGTGGGTGCATGTCCACACCACTTATTATGAGGTGGCGCCCCCTCCCTTTTTGACCCCAAGGAGCCTTCCTGCACATGGACAGACAGGGAAGTTTTTCTTGACCTCAGGAGTGGTCATCTTATCTCTTTACTTCAGCAGAGCTCAGCTTCTGCCACTAGCTTTGTCCTTGGAGTGTCTGGGTGAGAGCAAAGCTTCAATTTTACTCCACTCGACAAACCCCAGCTGTCCAGCCCGTGGGCCCATCTATCTCCTACCTCAGGCAGAGGACTAGAAGGGAAATTTAGAGCATGTTATCAATCTGGGCAAAACCTCCCAGTGCCTTCCCATATTTCAATCTGTAGTTATCTATATACCTTCCTATACTCTCTCCTGTACTGTAAGATATAGAAACCCTAGTATCACCCTTATCAAACTCTCTTTCTGCAGGGATTATTATTGTGATTAACATTCTGCCAACCAAATATATTTATATGAGACTTTTGATATAAAAAAGAATACAAAATATTGCTTTCTTTCACAGTGGCAGTGCGCAGACACATGGCTTCGCAGACATGACATTTTGCAGCAACTTCTAGATTTTTCCCCTGTGAGTGCCCTGGGATACCATCACAGTAAAACATTCCGGTTGTCAAAGAAGGTGGCTTTTACAGAAGCATTGAAAGCATTGAGGGGAAAAATCATCCATATCCAAGAGGTTTATTTTTATGAGGACAAATCTCTGGCCTTTCCATACTGAAAAGAATCTCCTAGAATTATCTTGCCACCAAGTGACTGGATGGTTTCCTTGGACATAAAGCCCTATTAGTGAGTCAGTGTTGACCTTTGCTGTTGGCTGGTAGACACTCGGCAACAGAGGTGGTGGCGGGTGAGTCTTGCTGAGGGAAAGTTCATGTTAAAAGCCTATGTGTAAGCTCCACCTGGACTGTCTTAGCCACACTGAACATGAGCCAACTGAGCAAACACCAGGGTGGCAAAGAAGTTATCAATGAATTCAGGCTCTGTCAGCTCAGAAAACTCATCTCAGATTTTCATTTTGGGTCTATTTCTCAGCACTATTGTTGAAATACTGTATGATTTAGTACCTGGCAAAATGTCCAACACAGTATTGTTTAACAATGGGGACAAAGAGACATAGGTCTGTATCTCAGGAGATTTTCTCTTTGGGGGTACCATTTAATACTCCCTGGAGAATTGTAGGAACTCACTAAAGATGGAATCAAAAAAGTGTTCAACCCCTTCATGACTGAAGATTTAAATCCTGCCAGCTAGATGCTGACTGAGAGCAAAGAAACAAGGAATGGTTAGTGGAAGGAGAAAATTAAAAATGCAAACTGCTACTGTGTGACCCATTGCCGAAAAGAGAACTTTAACAACTCTGCACATTTATGTTTCTTAGTTGCTTTGTTATATATATCTTTGTCTATATAAGTCAACTTATCTTCACTCTTCACTTACTAATTTACATAAAGTGTTGATGGTTCATATAAATTAGTTTTTAGGGACTAAGTATATTAAAGGTAGGTTGCAACTGAATTTAAGGAATAATTAATATCACTCAGGGATGGATTTGGTGATTGATGGTACTTTGGGTGCCTATTGTGGGACAGAAATTGGGACATCTTTGTATGAAGAGTAGCCGCTATTATATTAGAAAGAATCATATTGTTTTTAGCATTGCTGCATGATGAAATTTTAAACATTGGCCAAAGTGGTTTATATTCTGCTACCTATTATTTATTTTGACACCCAGCATTTGTTTTCAAGCTCTCCTGTGCTCTTCTTTCTATCACAAGAGATAAAAGCTGGTAACTAGATTTTTCAGACTACCTTATATCCAGGTTTCAGTATGACTCTATATTTTGATTTGACTCTAAAGATGGGCTAAAGCCCTATCATTATATAACAAACAATGTATTTTACTTACATGTTTTCAGTCTCCCACACTAAATTGTACAAGAGTAAGGATGTTTTGTCAGTATCTTTCACCATTACACCTTCAGTGCCTACAACAATATCTGACACATATTAGGGGCTCAATAATATTTGTTAGTTGAAATGATTAATAAATGAATGAACATTAAAGCTAAGAGGAACTATAAGAAAAACAATGATTTTATGTGGATTTGCACATTGAAATGTTTTAAAGACGCAAGGATCATCTCAATCTTTTGGTTGCTAACACACAGTTAGACATGGGCTTGGCTAATTTTTCAGCTCATTATTTTGCAAGAATATTCAAATTACATCAGAATCTACAGCATTCAAAAAACAAAAGTACAGAAAAGAAAAGAAAAACTGAGATCTCAGGTAAATGTGAAAGTAAAATTTCTTAAATATGTGAAAAAACAGTAAGGAAATAAAACATATGAATAGAAACAAATCTCGTATATTAATGCATATATGTGGAATCTAGAAAAATGGTACAGATGAACATATTTGCAGGGCAGGAATGGAGACACAGACATAGAGAACAGACATGTGGACACATGTGGAAGGGGTGGAAGGGGAGGGTGGGACGAACTGGGAGATTAGGTTTGACATAAATACACTAGAAGGGTAGATATATGAATACATATAGCTGATTCACTTCGTTGTACAGCAGAAACTAGCACAACATTGTAAAGCAACTATACTCCAAAAAAAGAAAGAAAGAAAAAAAAAGAAATTAAAAAAAAAAGAAAGAAAGAAAAAAAAGAAATTAAAAAAAAAGAAAGAAAGAAAAATTGCCGGTGGTTGCATCATTGAATAAAGTCACTGATTACACAGGTTAAATGAATGTCACTAACATCTATAGTAAAGAAAAATGATAGTGCAATTCATTGCCTGCAATTTTCTTATCCTAAACACTGGATGTTATTTACTTTTGCCCTTCTACCTACATTAGAGATGTTCCCCCACTACTGGTGTTTATGTATGTTTCTTCTAAGGAATTATCTACCCCTGGAGGGCAAGGTCCACGTATTGCTTATCTTTGTATTGCTCAGGTACAGCATAGCTCTTCTCACAGAAGAGGAAAAATACATTTTATTGAATCAAATTGAAAGGAAACATTTGAAGTGGCTGAATAGCTAGCTAGAAATACTCTGTACTTACTGAGTTCAATTTCATATATGCTAATAGCACATTGACTAAGGGCAAAAAAAAAAGTAACACAAACTTAACTAAAAGTGCAAGTTTTCAATAATGGATTGATAAATGATTCTTCCCTACAGAGGACATTTAATAACATTTAGTATTCCCTTTCAACCAAGCACATCCTTGCAAAATAAACATCGGAATCATTTCTTTCAAATTACTTAAATAATTCTTAAATTAAAACATTTATATCATAATTGCATTGTCAGTCATTTGAAAATTCTTATATCATAGTGAATATGTATCATTTCAACAATAATTAACCCCAAAACTGTCATCCAAACTTCATATAACCGTCTTTATTTGGACTTAGGAAAAAAGTACATACTCATCTATGTCTTATTATTCAGCTTTTGACCTTATTTAGTTAATCATATATTTTACATTTATTATGACTCTCTTTTAATGTAGATGAGTCTCTTTCCCCGTGTAGTGGCTCATTGAACTGATAGTTTTGACATTTCTTCCTCAAAACAGCATGCATAAAGTGTCATCATAAAATCTAATTTACCACTGTCCTACATTTGAATATGACTGTTTCTGTACACTCAGCTTAGTCATACCACTTGTTAAATAAATTTGCATGTCATATGTGAGATTTTTGTTGATGAAATGTATTCTGTGAGAGACTCAATTGTCAAAGTGTTATCTTCATCAGCTTGAGATTTCAAAAGCAAAAATCAACAACCTCTTTCATTTCACTTTTTCTGAAGAACTGTTTTTCAATAACAATTGTTAGATAGCAACGCCCATACTCTTCATTTCAGAAAAAAAGCTTTACTAAAATGGTGCATTTTGGGGGTTAGACTCAATGCTGTTATTTGTTGTAGAAATACAACTCTGAATACTCTCTCTCTATCTATCTATCATTAAATGCATTCAGTAGATATCTGTAAGGCTAAAATGCCAGGAATTATTATTCATTTTAAACTTTATTAAATGGCACAAATTTCACTTAAAATATTTCTACCACTAGGAAAATCTATTACCAGGAAGTTTGAAATGATTGTTGGGTGATTTAGTAAATTGTGCTCTAATTACCTACAATATATGAGAAGCACCACCAAAGTTCTGGTCATTCTGGAGAGACTGAGAAAGAGAAAAAAGAATGCTTGCCTGGGAGCAGAACTGGCTTCTAATATTGGATCTATTTGTAGTGATTTAAAATTATGACGCCCTCATTTACTCATCTGCAAAATGTAGAGTATAACACTTGTCACTTGGTTCTGGCTTATGGTAAGCAGCATTTAAAGTTCACAAAAAGTGCTTTTCACATTGCGAGGTGCACAAAACACGTAAAGTAGCATTGCTATATCTTCTGTATCTCTGGAGGAGAGAGCAGGCCAAAGTTCGAAGACCTGCAGTGGAACTCCATGCAGCCAAATGGCAGAGCAAGGGCTATGGGCAGCTGGCGAAGAGAGCCTGCAATTGGGAGTCAGAAGAATAGGAAAGATGTGTACTTAGAGTGTGACCTCCAGGCAAATTTTCTTTCTCTCTCTTACGCACATATGCTTCTGACCTATCCTGTACCTAACTTCCCATCTTCCCTTCGGATGTCTCAAACCAGAAATCTCTGGACATTTCACAGCATTTCTCTTTATCTCTTTATGTTGAATCATTTACCAAGTCCTATCAATTTTATCTCTGGAAAGTTGCCTTTTATTATCTAGTACACAATCCATGTAAAGCTTATATTACATTAATATTTTATATTATTATTTAACATGGTATTAACTTAATTTCATCATGTATACATGTGTAGCATGATATTTTTGGAATCCATTGATCTCTGAGTTCTCCCCCATACTCCCCAGCTCAAAAAATTAGTCCTGTTGTGAAAGTAAGTAATCATTTCATTCCACAATACAATGTTGCCAGGTACATTAAAAAAAGAAAGAGAGAGACAAATTTAAAACTGAAATAGAAACAGCACTCTGTAAAACATCATTTTTCTTAACAGAAAATATTTGTGCGCTGTCAAGGGGATGGAATAGATGAGTTAATATGTTTTTGCATATTTAATTTCTGCGATCCTATGAGGTCTGTTATTTAAAAAGTAATTAAGAGTAATTACACAATTACATTTAATTTACACTCATATATGATGTTTAATTTTAAAATGTAACTGTATCATAGAGTCAGATTTCAGGAAATAGTGGGTATGTGAACTTAATATATGACTATTTTTTAAAAAATTTTGATTGGAGTATATATGACAATTTTAAAACAGCTTTTTTTAACATAAAAAACTAAATATATTAGTGCTGTGGTAAAAACCCCTTCAGCATTTTTTTCCTAAGTCAAATTCATTAATTAGTCGAAATTTATGATAAAAATCTTCTAAATTTTGAATTTTCAAGCTCCTTAATAACCTTACAGAGAAATGTAAGCAGTGCCTTAGGGTGTGTCTGTTAAAGCTAATGGAACATAGTGTAACATATTCTGTTCATTTAGCTTGTTTTCATGATAAAAGTATTTAAATATATAGTGAGCTCTTGATGCTAGGAATCAAGTTTTTGTTTTTGTTTTTGTTTTTTTGCGGTACGCGGGCCTCTCACTGTTGTGGCCTCTCCCATTGCAGAGCACAGGCTCTGGACGCGCAGGCTCAGCGGCCATGTCTCACTGGCCCAGCCGCTCCACGGCATGTGGGAATCTTCCCGGACCGGGACACAAACCCGTGTCCCCTGCATCGGCAGGTGAACTCTCAACCACTGCACCACCAGGGAAGCCCCTGGGAATCAATTTGAAAGACTAAAAATATTTGCAGTGTAATAATCTGGTTTAAAAGTTATGGGCCATTTAACTTCTAATGTTAGTTTTGAATTTGTTGTTTTTACAATTGTTGTGATGCATTCAGTATCAATCAACTGTAGTAGCAGGTTTTAATAATTTAAACATCATGTGCTAAATTGAAGGAGAATTACAACAGAAGTGCCCATGCTATTTCGTAAAGCCCCTCCTCTGTATTCTTCAATTCTGTAACCAAAACTTAAAATTTGAAGGTATCCTTCATTCATATGCCTCATTTGATTTTATTTCTGGAATATGTCTCGTGTCTGTTTTGAACTTTCCCTCCCCTTTAATTTGGATCTCATTGCTTCTCAATTTCACTTCTGTATGAGCTTCAAAGCTTTTCTTCAATCCATCCTTCCTCTGCCACTTTCTTATTAGAGCTTCAATACTTTTATGTCAGTCTTTCACTCAAAATCTCTTTGAAGCTTTCCCCCAATCCTTACTGAAAAAAAAAAAATTAAAGCTCATAGTCTAACCCCAAAGCTCCCCCACCCCTACACACACACACACACACACACACACACACACACACACACACACACACACACAGTCTGGACTCTAGACGTTTACAGCCTTACCTCTTGCTGTATACCCCTATGTCCCTTCTATTCTAGGGACGTTAGCATACTGGCCCATTACAACAGATATTCACGTTTCTCCAAGGCTCTGTTTTGCTACCAGAGTCCTAATACCGAAATGCCTTTCTTCCTTCTCCTCGCCCTCAGCCGTCGCAGTCTGTTTAGTTTCTAAGTAGACTTAATGGACTTGCTGATTGTCTTCACAGAACTTTTCCTTTCTCTCCCTATTAGGAATTAATTTTCACCTAATTTGTACTCTTTCTGGCATAGTACTTAGCCTGTTGTACCTGAATTAGCATTATTACAGTCCAGCATCATTTTCTCCACTACATGAGTACTTGTCAGCAGAGGAAGTCTCATATTCGTTTTCATCTCTTCTTCCTTAGTGCTCAGAGGAAGGTTTTCCATGGAGTTGAATATCAATAAACATTTTTTGAAGGAAGAAAGGAAAGGAAGAAGGGAGGGAGGAAAGAAATAATATTTCCTGATTTTCCTTTGCTCAGTATTTCCTTTCTGAATTTATACTTTAATGGTCTGATAGTTTATACACATGTCCATTACATATGTGTCATATTTCAATAATGAATTTATAAGGAACCACATGGCAGGTCTTCACTCACTCTCCTTGCTCTTTGGAAGTTTGATATTTATGGGCAAGTCTTGCTTAGTGATCCTGTCTACTTATTTGTCATGGGTTGAATCATAAGCTGATAACCAATATCCATAACCCTGTCATTGAAACTAGCCTTACAAAAATCCCTCAACTTGTTCTACACAACGTTCAATCCAAAGCCCACTTTTATCTGAAGAACAAATAAAAACATTCCTTATTTTCTCATGCATAGTTTCCTATTTAATCTCGATTCAAACATTCTTCTACTTAGAATTTCTTTGTTAATTACAGAGAGACTTTGGAAATCACTCTCTCACACATTACTTTCAGATAGTTCTTGAGTTCTTTTCCTAAAGGTATAACTTTGCCACATAATAAGAGTTAAAACAGGCTTTTCTTCCCCCACTTCTATATTTACTTCGGTATATATTAAAGTGAGTGAAAATAAAGTGGCAGTGTAATAAATGCTTATTACTCTCCAAAATTCAGCTAACCCCTGCAATTTTATGCAGAGATCTAAATGTATTGCTCGATTCACTTAAGATTCTGACTTCATTTTTTTTTTTTGGCTATAATTATAGAACCAATTAACTTCTTTTTAATATTTATTTATTTACTTGGTTGCTCCAGGTCTTAGTTGCAGCAGGCAGGCTCCTTAGTTGCGGCTCATGGGCTCCTCAGTTGTGGCATGTGAACTCTTAGTTGCGGCATGCATGTAGGATGTAGTTCCCCGACCAGGGATAGAACCCGGGGTCCCTGCATTGGGAGTGCGGAGTTTTAACCACTGGACTGCCAGGGAAGTCCCAGAACCAATTAATTTTTTAAAGTCACTTATTAAAAACCATATCTTAAGAAATACAATAGTTATTTCTTTTCTTTCCTTTTGTTAAGAATTCCCCACTTAACCTGAAAAGAGCTGGCAGTGTCCCCAGTTAATAAGAATTCCAGCAATAATTGCATGGATTGTGTAATTACTGGCATGAACAGCCTATAGCACTCACATTCACTGCAAATGTTTCTTCTTTTAGTATTGCCAGGGTAATTACATGTGCTAGTAGAATTCTAATATAGTTTTTAAAATTAAAAAAATAGTTTTGCCAGGTGATATCAGCAAACAGCACTTTTTCAGTCAGAAAAAAAAAAAATCACAGAATCTAAAATAACCACATCATTGCTGGCAAAGAATGACTGGGTGAAGAAGCAGCTGTGACAGAGTAAAATTGCAAAGGGACAGTGACATTCTGGCTCCCTGGGTTGGAGTCTCTGATAAGCCAAACCCACTGTGTGGTGTTGGCAAAGCACTTTTCACTTGTCTTATGTGACCCTGTAATTATCTGTCTTCTACAATGTGAATAGCAGTTCATGCCTCGTGGGATTTCTGATAGGGTTACATAAAGTAATGTATGTGAAAGCCCCTAGGATAATGGCTGGCATTTTTACAACAGTAACTGCAGTGTAATGAGTGCTTTTGCCATACCATTTGCTCTTCTGAGAATTTAGTGTGTATCTTCTCAATGATATGCAAACTTCATCTTTCAATATTTGGCTGCATTAAGGACATACCTCTTTTTTTGCTTGATTCTCTTTATAATGAACTCATTTTTTCTTGTTCTGTGAAATTATGGGTTTCCTAATTACACAGTTTTTCCTGTCACACACACTCGCACACACATACAAATATTTTTATGCAAATATGCCACTATTATAATATTTTACTAATACTTTTCCAGTCCCAGCTTAATGCACCTAATATACCACTGGTGTTACACACTCCTGGTTTCAGAAATGCTGCCCTATATATTGTAACTCTTATCACAGCTTACAACCTCAGAGGGGAGGGAGGGTAGATGTTATCACCCTTTTTGTTTTTTGGGGGTTTTTTGCAAATAAAAAAAAACCAAAGCAAAGAAAATGTAAGTAGTTTTTTTCAAAATAGCATCAAGATTTAACGTGACAGAGCCAGGTTCCAATCCCAGACCTGACTAACCTCCAGTTCTATCTGCTTAACACCTCTGTCATGGCATATTTCTCATGAGTAAATTAGTGAATGTTTCTGCAGCAATTATGCTTCATTTGTCTTTTAAGCTCACACAATTCAGATATATGTTTAATTCATATTATTGTATACCTCAGAAAGAGAAAGTGTTGCCCTAACATGTGATTAATAAAGATATACGAGAAATAGTGATTTAACATCTTTGCATTATCAATCAGAACATTTTCCTTCTGACAAGAGCCCCAATATCAAGAAAGGGCAAACCCAGAGTCAGTTATTTTCTTTAAGTGCCCCAAGATCTTTCCTCAGATTTTCTACCACCACCAAATAAAGGTAATTGCTCTAAGGAGGATTTGGTAAATTTCCAAGTGAGAAAACTAGACTGGGATACCTCAGGAGATTCTGTTATAACTTATCAGCCAGGCTGTTTCTGACGTTTTAACCTTAGCCTGTGAACAGATGCTCTGACCTCACCTAGAACGTTTTATCATCTCTCTTCTTCTCTACTTCTTTATATCCACAACCCCTTAGGAGCAGCTAAGGAAAAACTCACAAACAGGTTCCTTTTTTTAACCTAAAATTCTACTTTAAAGAGGCCCAATATTGAGTTTTCCTAACCAAAACTTTATCTTTATATGACATAAAGTCCCCTTCTCTAAAGTTTGGAAATTCTGTGACCATTTGCTTTTTTTAAAATTTCCTATCCTCTTCATAGAATTCTAAATTCAGCACATTGTGAAAACAATAAGAAAATGTGTGGTATGGACTATGCATTTTCAAATGTACTTCGAAATGATAACATAGATTAAGTGAACAGCAACAAAAGTTGATTCTAAAATCAATCTTTTCCCACCTCCTAGAGTAATGGAAATAAAACCAAAAATAAACAAATGGGATCTAATTAAACTTAAAAGCTTTTGCACAGCAAAGGAAACTATAAACAAGATGAAAAGACAACCCTCAGAATGGGAGAAAATATTTGCAACTGAATCAATGGACAAAGGATTAATCTCCAAAATATATAAACAGTTCATGCAGCGCAATATTAAAAAACAAACAGCCCAATCCAAAAATGGGCAGAAGACCTAAGTAGACATTTCTCCGAAGAAGACATACAGATTGCCAACAAACACATGAAAGGATGCCCAACATCACTAATCATTAGAGAAATGCAAATCAAAACTACAATGAGGTATCACCTCACACCAGTTAGAATGGGCATCATCAGAAAATCTACAAACAACAAATGCTGGAGAGGGTGTGGAGAAAAGGGAACCCTCTTGCACTGTTGGTGGGAATGTAAATCGATACAGCCACTATGGAGAACAGTATGGAGGTTCCTTAAAAAATAGAATTACCATATGACCCAGCAATCCCACTACTGGGCATATGCCCAGAGAAAACCATCATTCAAAAAGACACATGCACACCAATGTTCATTGAAGCACTATTTACAATAACCAGGTCATGGAAGCAACCTAAATGCCCATTTACAGATGAATAGATAAGGAAGATGTGGTACATATATACAATGGAATATTAGCCATAAAAAGGAATGAAATTGGGTCATTTGTAGAGACATGGATGGACCTAGAGACTGTCATACAGAATGAAGTAAGTCAGAAAGAGAAAAACAAATATTGTATATTAACGCATATATGTGGAGCCTAGAAGAATGGTACAGATGAACCGGTTTGCAGGGCAGAAATAGAGACACAGATGTAGAGAACAAACGTATGGACACCAAGGGGGAAAAGTGGTGGGGTGGTGGTGGTGGTGGTGGGATGAATTGGGTGATTGGGATTGACATGTACACACTAATATGTATAAAGTAGATGACTAATAAGAACCTGCTGTATAAAAATAAATCAAAAAATAAAATAAAATCAATCTTTACTCTTTATCACTGAAGAATTGGTGATAAGATAATTGATGTGGCTAAGAAAATGGTGGTGGTCTAGTCTAGATTCTTCTTTGTGTTGTCTAATTTTCCTCCTGTCTCATGTGATTTTCTCCATTCTGAGATTTTTGCTTCTTGCTTCAGGGCCCTTATTACCAATTCTTTGATAAAGAGGCCTCATCATCAAAGTACTCAGTTTTTGAATCCATGAAATTACAAGGTTGCAAAAGGAATAAAATAATTTTATAGTGTGAAATGATTTGCTACTAAAATATCAGCTTCTAAGATTAGTTCCTATTCAAACATCCACACCTCCACTCCAACACATACATACACACTAAATACAGGCAGTTATTCTTGGACATATCTTGCCAATTTTTGGTTGCTATAAACATCTCACGGAAGAATGAAAATAAAAAGAGTGATTACAAGGTGCATTTACATATATCTTGGCAAAGATGCTGAATTTCATGAGTCAGTAAAGTGAGATGTTAAGCAAAATTATTTACCGCTTAAAACCATTGAAAATTGTGTGTATGGCAGAGTTCACACATTTAGAATTGGAAGGACCATTGACAAAGATGATGATAAAGGGCTTATGAAAGAGAGTGATTTAAATATCAAGTGATGATGAGAAATCTGTGAAAAACTGATAGAAGTTCTCAAGTGTTTTTATTAATAACTTTGGTAATCTTTCTTTAGAAGCCAAATGTGAAGTGAGGAGTGTCACATGGTGGCATCCTATGGCAATAAAATGATAATAACATAAATAGAATGTTAACACTTGAATAATTTTTATTCAGTTTAACATTCAGAAACAAATATTGTGGACCAGTTCTCAGCTACTGAGCCAGTTCTTAATACAATAATGTAGAGAGGCAATGACAAACTAAAGAAAGGAAGGAAAAGGAAGGAAGGAAAGCAGGAAGACACTAACTAACATGACATAGAATTAACTATTTAGATCAACTTTTCCTATGTAGTTTCAGAATTCACTGCCTGGAGCAGCAAGTTCTATCATTAGGCAAACATTAGGTATTAAAATTGTAGGTAGAATCAAAGTACATGACCTCTATATATTGTCTCCACCTTGCAGAAAACATGCATATTATTACTAAGACTGTTACTTTTGTTACTTGAAAAGGATTGTTACAACACTTTCAAATTTATTAAAGGAGATATAATAGGGAAATTTCTGGGTGAAGTGCCTGTCTCATAGTAGGGATTGAAAATTCTTAGTTTACTCTCCCTTGAAGATAGCAGAAGACTTGATAACAGCTTATTTGTTCTCACAAATTAGTAGATTGAGTACATGGGTCAAATTTAGGCTCTTGACTATTTATTGGGGAGAAGCCCAGTTGTTACTCCATTTCCTTCCACTTCATCCCTCTTCTTTCAGTTTTCAGAGGAGGACATCTTAAAGTGTAATTGCAAAGTTATACCTTAATGATACCTCATCATTAGTTTTCAACTTTGACCTTTAATTTCACTTGCATATATGGTTTCTATTTCTTTCTAATATAAATATTTTTAAGCAATGTGTGTATATACCTTTTGGTATATATTCATTTCTATATGATACAATTTCATTTAAAGAGAAATAAAACAATTTATTTTATTTAAACCATCACTTTGACATATAAGATTGGACATATAAGAGATCAGATTGGACACTAAAGCATTTACTCAATTAAAATAATTGCAATGATATTTTCTTGAAATATATATTCATACTCTAAAGAACAGAATTTTAAGAGGAGAATTAAGAAACATTAAAAATTATACACAGTTTCAACATGCATGTAACTTTGCTTTTATATAATTTATTTTGCAAAAAGGAAGAAAAAAGGAAAAAAATTATCTTCATTTCTCTTTACACAGTTATTTTTAACCAGGTATCACAAAAAGCATTGCTATCAGAGTGCTGAGTTTGTTGAAAACAGAAAATGCTTCTTTAAGGTACAAGTAGTATACAATGAATCTGCTTGATAAACATGATTGCCTAGTCAAAAGTTGCATTCTGCCAGAAAGTAACTGTATTTAATATGGCTACCCAAATGTAAACATTTACAGACTGCATCAGGAAAATTATAAATATCTGACATGACTTGGGATGCAGGTGATTATGTTTTAGGCAGCATTTTTATGGAATTTATATTGCATCAAAAATGCTGACAAAATCAAAATTTTATATTATTAAAAAAATACAAGACTGTTCTGTGATGAGCATATTTATTTAATATACGTTTTCTAGTCAAAGAGTTTCTTTTGAAATTACATAGCTATATCCTGTTTTCAGTTATTCTTACTAATGCTAAGTCAAAGTCATTTTTGACTTTGATGGAGGAAAAAGTGATTTTAAGAACTATTTTTAGTCAAATTATTTTGGTAGATATATAAAATTCTATTTCTATAGTTCTCAGATGACCAAACTTTTTTTTCTTGCTGCTTAGTCCGAAGAAACTAGAAAGAGTGCTGGTATTTTCATCTGACTGTCCAGTTTGTAAGCTTAGGTGAAAAGTTTTTCTGTTTCCCCCTTGATATCTATTTATCTTGAACTTTGTAATGATAAGTTCTAAGGCAGTGAATAACCCTCTTTAATAGTGGTCTCTTGATAGATGCTGAAGTCTTTATTCTTGGCTCTGGTGTTCCAGAACGGCTCCAGTTATGTTTGAGTGTTCATCATCGCCCCCCCCCCCACCCACCCCCCACCCCCCCCCCGCCACCGCCGCCGCCCGCCGTGGACCACTTTGCACACACCAGATACTATACTGAAGCAAAAGCAATTCTCCCGGAGTGACTCAATAGACTCATGAAGCTCTCTATCCATTTTCCTTCTCTTTCCTTTCCTCTAGCCTGAAAATCAAAGGATTTTTACACTGCTTCTTCACAATTTTTTGAGTTTCATGAATTGTCAAGTGGTGGAAGAAATTGGGCTGAGCACCTAGAAATCATTGGATCGTTATGGTTGTTTATCAGAAGAAAAATGTTAAAAACAAGGTCGGTTCCTATTAAGATGTTTTGGGATAGTCAGAGATTCCATTGCAGTGACCTATTACCTGGATTATTGGGGGAATTTGTGATCGATCTATGCTTCCTAATATCAGAGAGGACAAAGAATTTTAACTCAGAAAATCTCACTGTCATCACATACAGGAATAGAAGATACTTTTAGCTAACTGATTCATAAATTCTGTATTGTTTAAAATGTCTTTTTTATTCCTATTTTCTTTAAAATTCCTCCTTCCCAAACTCACCATTTTACACAATTTCTACACGAGTACCCCAAACCTTTATGTCTTTTTCTAAAAGGGGATCTTTAAATAGGTACCTAAAGTAGGTACATTGCAAATGATTCATATACAAGCATTGATGAATGCTTTATTTTTACTGCCCATTACACTTTTATAGGTAGGAAATATTTTTGACGCAAATTAATAAAAATACCCTATTGATATGAAATATATTGGTCATGCTTCCCCCGTATAACAATTATTACATGATTAAATTACGAAATATTTAAAATCAGTGTGTTGATGTCAGTAGAGCTGTCTGAAAGTGGGCAGAAATGGAGGAAATTAGACATTGGAAACAATTGTTCATAACTTTTTTGGCTGAGGGTAAACCCTAAACTCCTAGGTATAGCACAGCAAAGTAAGTAGTCTTAATTATTTGAGGTTTCAGAATACAGAACTCAAGGATAATAGAGTAGATTATAAAAACAAAAACAAAAACTATATTAGCAGAAGTCCAGACGAGAGAGAGTCATAGAAGGGTTGAACTCTAAAATTTCTTTGTAAATTTTACAGATCATTGCTTGATCACTGAATTATGCATGTGGCAAGGAGACTGCAGGGTTCCTATAAAGCCAGCAACTGTAATGGGACAGAACTGAGCGGAGATTTCTGCTGCATTCCACTCCAGAGAAAGCAGTTCATCATCTGTTACAGAGATAAGTTAATTGCCTCTCAGAACAAAAATCAAGCCCTCTTCAAAGCAATGTAACTAAACTTGGGCTATCTACAATATACTATTCAAAATGTCTATTTTAAAGCAAAAAAGTATCAGACACAATAAGGAATAGAAAAACATAACTCATACTCATGAAAAATAATCATGAGTTGTTCAACAGAAATAGATTCTCAGATGATCCAGATGTTGGAAGGAGCAGAAAAGAGCTTTATAGGAGCTATTTTAAATATGTTTAGAACCTGAAGGGAAATATAATGAACTGAAATATAATGTCTCTCTGAAGTAAAATGACAAAAACTAAAAACAAATGGAAATTCTAGAATTGTACAGTATAATCAATGAAAGGAAAAATTCACTGAATGGGCTTGACAGTAGTGTTTAGAGTGCAAAAGAATAAGTCAGTGAACTTTAAGAGCTATCAATAGAAGTTATCCAGTTTGAACGATAGAGACGCAGTTATCAATGGGAAAAATTTAAGGGGTCTAAAATTCATGTAATTTGGAAGCCCAAAAGATGCAGAGAGAGACAATAAAACAGAAAAGGTATCTGAGAAAATTATAGTAGAAATTTTTCCAAATTTCTATCTGCAGTTTGAAGGAGAAAAGTGAATGCTAAACAAGATAAATACAAAGAAAACCAAACCTAAATGTTTCATAGCACAACTGATGAAATGCAGAGATATGAAAGGAGCCAAAGAAAACTGAAATACTACATGCAGGGAAACAATAAGAATGAGACTGATCTCTTATAAGAAAAGAAGTGGGAGTCCAGGAAGAAATGGAGCAAAATCTTTTAAGGTGCTGAAAGGAAAGAGAAATATCAATACAGAAATCTTTATTTAGCAACTCTAGTCTTTAAATTGAAGTTGAAATAAAGACCTTTTAGGTAAAAGAAAACTGAGAAAATTATTTTCCAGGAAACCTGCACTACAAAAAATGCTAAAGGATGTTCTTTGGGCTAAAGTGAAGTAATATCAGATAGAAACTCAGAACTACATTTAGACATAGAGAGCACAGGAAATAATAAATATGTGGGAGAGATAGTTCTAATTTTGTAAAAAGACATGACTGTTGAAAATTAAACTTATTCCACAAAATGCAGTTTATAACAATAGCACAAAAAATGGGGAGGTAACTGAAATGATACTGTTATAAGGTTAATCTTTTCTACTCAAAGTACTACGACCTTAACTCTAAGTAGATCATGATGAGTTAAAGACGCATACTGAAATCCCAAGATTTGATCACTAAAAGCTATTTAATTAACCCAATAAAATGCAGGAATGATGGAGGAACAAAAAACTGATAGGACAAGGAAAAACAAATAGTAAATGGGGACTAAGTTCAACCATATCAATAATTCTATTAATTAGATTAAACACTACAATTAAAAAGCAGATTGCCAGTGTGGATTAAAAAACATATGTTGTCTATCAAAGATACACTTTAAATACAAAGACATAGAAATATTCGAGGTAAAACGAAGGAAAAAGATATACCATGAAAACACTAATTATATGTAAGCTTGGGTGACTGTGTTCTATCAGACTATGCAGACTTCAGTACAAAGACTATTACCAGAAATAAAGAGGGAAATATCAAATGTTAATAGGACCAACTAATCAGTAAGATTAAACAATTATACGTGTGTATGGACCTAACAGATTTTCACAATACACAAATCAGAAAACTGACAAAACCAAATGAGCAATAGACAAATATACACAATCATAGTTGGAGATTTTAACACAACTCTCTCAGCAATTAATACAGCTCTACATGAAAAAAAATCAGTAAGAACTCAGAAGATTTCAACAGAACAATCAAATAACTTGACATAAGTGAAATGTACACAATATTATGCCCAACAGTTACAGAATGCATACTTTGTCAAATGCACATAAAACAGTCATCAAGATAAACTATATGCTGGACCATAAAAAGTCTAAATAAATTTCAAAAGAATAAAATGTTAGAGAATGTATCTTCTGATCACATTGGAATTAAATCAGGATCAGTAATACTTTAACTAGAAAATCATCAGATACTCAGAAATTAAACAGTACAGCTGGGCTTCCCTGGTGGTGCAGTGGTTGAGAGTCCGCCTGTCGATGCAGGGGACACGGGTTCGTGCCCCGGTCTGGGAAGATCCCACATGCCGAGGAGCGGCTGAGCCCGTGAGCCATGGCCGCTGAGCCTGCGCCTCCGGAGCCTGTGCTCCGCAACGGGAGAGGCCACACGGTGAGAGGCCCAAGTACCGCCAAAAAAAACCCCAAAAATACAGTACAGCTAAAACAATGCTCATAAGGAAAATTTAAGCATCAAATGCTTATATCCAAAGACAAAGTTTTACAACATTGATCTAAAACTTCTTTCTTAGAAATCAAGAAAAAAAGAGTAAAGTAAACACAAAGGAAGTTAGTAGAAATTAATAATAAAGAAAAGAGAAGAAATCAATCTTATCAGAAGAACAGTGCACAAAATTAACAAAACCAAGTTGATGCTTTAAAAATATAACAAATTTGAAAAACATTTAATAAAGTGGATCAAGAAAAAAGGTGATAAATTACTGATATCAGAAATAAAAGAAGTTATAGTGCTTAGAACCTACAGATATCAGAGTAATAATAAGAAATTATAAACAATTTTATACTAATAAACACCATATTTTAAGTGAACTGAAAAAAATCTTAAGAAAAAAAACCCTACCAAAGTGATACAAAAAAGTTACTTGGTTATTAAATATTTGCAACAAAGGAAACTCCAGTTTTCTAAATATAGCATATAATGTTTAAGAAGAAATAATGTCAAACTTATATCAATACATACTCTTTCAGGAAAATAGAGGGTAAGAAATATTTCCCAAATGATTTTTCTAAGGTAACATATTCCTCATTCCAAAACTTGGTAGAGATATCAAAAGAAAAGAATATTACTGACCAAAAGTCCTCATTAGCCTAAATGCAAAACTGCTTTAGAAAATATTAGAAAATTGAACCTACCACCACAAAAAGCAGGAAGAATATTTTATGAATAATAAATATATATTAAGGAAAGATGGTGTTTTAAGATTATTTTATTTAAACACAACTGGCTACTTTTTAAAGAGGCAGAAAAAATTTCAAAGCAAAGTGTGAATTTAATATTAACAAAGGCAACACATTGACTATTAATGATTGTGATTAGTGGGATTGGTTTCCCTATATAATTAACATTCAGGATTACTTAAAACAGTGTTACTTTCTTACAAAGCTAAACTGAAAATTTTCAGATATGTGGAAGATGCTTTGAAAAGTACAAAGGAAATTAATGGTATGAAAAAGTAGACTGGAGTCAGACATAAACTGATCAGCCTCTGAAAATGGTGCTTGAGTGTCAAGTACCCATTCACTGATGCTGTCCCTCTAATTCGTGATGTTATTAGTAAAGTCCCCAGACTTCTGAATACTGAGAATAAAATACATGGCCTGAGGTAAGGTATGAAGTCTTTGATGTAGTAAAAGTAAAAGCCAAAGTCTCAATTCTAAATTAGCTTCAAGAGGGTAAATTATGTGATTATATGAAAAAAAAAGATAGCAAGAAAGACAATGGAGGAAGAAGAGGAAGCTAAACATTTCCAAAACTTGTTTGACCTTTGTGATCACATACTGGACAACCCTTCTGATCACTTTAATGAACCCTAAACTGTGCTGTTTCAAAACCAATAATTCATTTCAACTTACTCCTTTTAATTCAGTGGAACCTATCACAGTTTGTACTGAGATATATGAATATTTTTAAGTTCAGGGGCTTAAGCAGAGTCAGCCAGTAGTTTGTTTCAACACTCCACTTCTTCTTGGATGCCATCCCAAACATACTCAACAGATGTTACAAATGGCTCCCCAGATTTCTTTTTAGGAACAGAGCACTAGTCAGAAACAGTCAATGGATTGCCTGATCTTAAGTTCACAATTCTTAATATGGCATTCATTAACCAAACCTACCCGTGCCAATCTTCTCCTGGCTCCTCTGGGAGTCAGTGTACAATCTGATAATTCCTGAAAATGTTTGCGTGATGTTTTTCTCCATGCTGCAGACATGATTTTTTTTTTCCTGTGGCTCTTCTCTCTGCCTGGTGTGTAGGGGGACCTAATCAAATTCAACTCAAATCCAATATCCTTCATAATGACATTCTCAGCATCACAGATATCCAGATGAAATATATATTCTTTCTGCTTGGTGTTGAGGTTTAAAGATATCCTTAAATCTTTAAATTAATGCCACTTTTCTCAATCTAAGCTTAGACCTAAAGAATCAATAGACACTGGAGTTATTAAATATCAAAATGTCAGCATTACTACTAATAAGAGTCTGTGTCTATAGGTCTGTTGGTCAAGTAGCCTCAGTCATAGAATAAAAACATTTAATCACCCAGACATTTGGTATCATAATATTCCTCTCATTGTTTAGTTAATAATTAAAACTCTTTAGTTTTCCAAGGATAGTTCCTCATTATTTAATATATTTTATTTTATAAAACAACAAAAATAGTTATCATGATCTTAATTATCAATATTTAAATATTTCATTCCATTGGGACACAGCCTTAAGTAAAAAAAAAAAAAAAAGTTAAAGTGACGTAATTCAAATTCAGAATATATCCAGTGTTCTATCCTCTTTCCATGAGAGTCATCCTTTTAATTCTTCTATGACAGAGGACTTAAGATTTCTGTTTCAAGTCTTCCACTTTATCCTTCTTGTCTATGAAGAGAGGAGTTGAAGAAAGGCTTTGGTAGAATGAGGTAAAAACAGTCTGGAAAAACAAATCATCTTATTATAACTATATATACTAATTAATTGAATCATTATGAGCCAGACACTCTACTCTGTCTTTAAAAACACAACTATAGACAAGGTAGACATAATCTCTGTCTTAATAGAAATTAAAGACCAATATAAAACAGACATGTAAACAGGCAGCAATGGTATTATGAAGTTAAGTGATAAATTAGGTGAGCTATAGGGTGTAATGTGAATACATATAAGAGGTTACTTAATTATTCCTTAGGGGGATTTATTTCTTCTTCATATAAGTTTATTCTCATCATTCATCTACTAGCATCGCTTGGAATCAGAGTAATTAAAGAATAGGTAGTTTCCTGAATTAAGTTCACTTATTTTCTTTGTATATGCTCTTCCAACTACTGGAATATTCTTTTCCTGGCAGACCACTTGTACAGTTCTTAGTCAGACTTTAAAGATTAATTTAAAACCATATCTCTAGCAAACATGCGATGAACCACTCTGCCACTAACCTCATACAAAACAGACCCAATGCCAAATTGGTTGTTGCCCCTTTGGGATGCCACTTATCTTGTACATCTCTCTGTTTTTTAATGTATTGTACTCGATGTTAAAGGCTGTGTAGCTTAATGACTAAAAATATATACTTAACCTTACTGCTTTTAATGACTAAGAGCCAGAATGTTTGGGTTTGAATCCCAGCTCTGCCATTAACTAACTTGACTTCAGGCAAGTTTTATTTTAAAAGCTTGACAGAGGACTCATTAGCTTGGAATTACAATAAAAGGGCATGTTTCCACAAAACACTAGATTTTTTATTGATTTTAAGCCAAGGATCTTGGATTCCCAAAGATCTTGGATTCCCTTTTAAGTTAATATAATTTCTTCACACACATTTTGCTTCCTACCTGCTATTGCCACCAGAGTTAAGCCTGCCTGAACAAAACATTGTGGTGCTTCAAAATAGAAAATCGAGTCTCCCCAAATGGGCAACTGTTTTGTGTTAAACTCAGTACAAGGGGAAAGAATAAGGGTAAATGCACCACTAAATGAAATTCCTTGATCCCTTAAATGTCACATGGTGCCCTTCCTCTTGCCCGTGGTGCTTGCCAGACTGAAAGCTGTGGCATTCATGGAAAGATAAACTCTAACCAAGCTACACAACCCTGAGGATCCCAGGGCTGTGGCTGCTAACCCCATCAGCAAAGTCAGAATCCGCTAAGTCAATACCTGAAGTCTTCACAGATGTGGTTCTCACCAAGGTACCTGATAAATTAAGCTGTTTTGGACTGGAAATACTAGAAAACCTAGACGCAAATGACATAAACATTAAGATAGTTTATTACAAAGTGCAGAGATAAAATCATTTCCTCTTTGGTCAATTCAGTATCTTCATCAGGGGTGCAAGTTCTTTCCATTTTTTTCTATTCACTCATCCTCAGGGTATTTGTTCTCTTCTCTTCAGCTGAAAGATGGTTGCAAAAACTCCAGGCATCATATTTCTACACACCAATGTCTGGAGGCAGAACAAAGATCATCTTTTCCTTAAGTCTTGTTTATGACCTAGTTAATCTTTCCATTACCAGAAGGCTTCTAACTTCTCATTGGCTGGATGGTTGGAATTGGGGCACAATGGCCCACCTAAGGCATTCACTGCAAGAAGAAAATAATTACATATTTTATAATTAGAGAAATACCAAATTGAAAATGTTAAACATTTATATGGCCATCAATATTTTATGGCTGAGACAAAATCTATTACTAAAAATAGTGATTTCATTTGTGTGAAACTTTCAAGAACCATTTGTAATCTACCAAGAAATTGCCTGTTTTGTCATTCACATGTTCTAAGATGTTTATTATTTTACAATTTATTCCTTTGGAGATTTAAATTTTTTCATAATTTCTATGGGCATTTATAATTTCTTAGGCATTTAATTTCTCCATATGTAGGTAAATTTCCAGAAACTGTACCGACTTTACAGATAACCGAGATCAAAGGAAAGGAAAAAGAAAAGGAAAGTGCCCTCTAAAATCTCTCATTGACAATATGGGTGATAAATTATCAAATTTCAAGTAAAGCATGGCAGTTGGATAGAGGGACATAGTCCAGTTTAATACTGTAATGATAAAGTTTCACTTTGGCTGAATCAATTAAAATTAATTATGTCACTATAATGTGGTCACTCAGAGGACAGATTAGTTGAATATGTTATAGATATTAAGTTCTGTTGGACAGTGGAAGGAAATAACAGTTTAAAAGAGCATCTAGGTTACATATACTCGATCTTATTTTAGTTAACATTGGAGAGTATGACTTTCATTATTCACATTTGTATACTAACTAGAGGAACTTCTTACTCATAGAAAACTCATCATGTTTTGGAATGCCTCGTGTCTGTAGCCAGCCTTGAAGTAAATGCCCTTGAGTGTGGCTGTTAATCTGAGAGAAAATAGTTTATATTTTTAGAGACTCTCACCCACTTCAGCCACAGATCCATGCCTTCATTACTGATGAATATAGGTTTACAGTAGGTTAGTAGAGGAGCTTTATGTATCATTATTTTAATAGCATCACTTTTCTAAAGAAGGTACATTTAGCAATGTGAAATGTTAGCGATCATGGGTCTCCTCTTTCATCCGAGACACCAAAAGCACTTAAAAAACATTATCTCATTATCTCTATAACAGCCTCTGACAGAATTGGCTTGTAGTATAATTCCATTTTATTGGTGGATAAAGTCATGCACATTATGGTTTTATAATTTAGCTCGGCAGCTGGCCTACCCTGGCAAAAGAGATTTCAGCTTTACTTCATCTTAGAAAGTTGCCTCATTTATGTCTTCACACTTCTAGTGCGGACATGACCTTAATGTTCCCAGAAACCAAGTATTTAAGTGGTCATTTGTCCAATGACTTTTTTTTCCTGAAGAAATGTTTCTGAATTATACGTTATTTCATTTTGACATGAAAGAGAAATAAATAATATTTTGGATAATGGATAGAAATTGAATTGGGTCATTTTCTAGATTTGAATGAATACTAGAACTCTTTAGCAGTATTTTTTTGTTAGTATTAAATAGCTTCAGTTACTTTTACTAGTTACTTTAAATTATTTAAATACATAACATTTTTTTAAAAATACATAATTTTTTTTTTAAGAATCAATTTTATTTATTTATTTTTGGTTGCATTGGGTCTTCATTGCTGTGTGTGGGCTTTCTCTAGTTGCAGAGAGCGGGGGCTACTCTTCATTGCAGTGCACGGGCTTCTCATTGCAGTGGCTTCTCTTGTTGCGGAGCACGGGCTATAGGTGCATAGGCTTCAGTAGTTGTGGCACGTGGACTCAGGAGTTGTGGCTCGTGGGCTCTAGAGCGCAGGCTGAGAAGTTGTGGCACATGGGCTTAGTTGCTCCGCGGCATGTGGGATCTGCCAAGACCAGGGCTCGAACCTGTGTCCCCTGCATTGGCAGGCGGATTCTTAACCACTGTGCCACCAGGGAAGTCCCGAAAATACATAACTTTTAAAAATCAATTGGACTCAACCCTTTATCAGACATATGCAAATTAAATCCATGACACACTTCTTTCACATGATCCCCCTAGGAGTTAAGGAAAATTGTCTTAAATTTAGTCTAAGATAAACAGACTAAAACCATGATGACATAAGAGCTTTAACTAGAAGAAACATGTTAATTTATTGAAAACCATTTAATTGACTCAAGCAGAGGATTGCATTATCCTTTATCAAGTTTTACAATTACTCTATTTTTTTAACCGTAAGTAAAAGGTAGGCAAATCCAAAATATGTTTTTGCAGTGGTTTCACAGGTTTACTCATGGAAATCTGAATCATATTTTGCCCAGGAAAGATTAAAGAGACTTTATAGTTTCTAATGGATAACAATATTCATCAGTATACAGTGTATAGCGTGGGGAGTCCAAGGGTGAGTACGGACAGAAAACGGGAACATGGAGCCACAGTAATTATTCTGTGCCTATTTCTTGTCTCAATTTTCCAAGGAAGATTGTATTAAGTACCTTTTATAAATGAGGTATACTTCAGAAACCAGGTATATACAAATATAATTCAAACATGAGTGTGCCCTTCAAAGAGGTATGTATGTTTATTACCATAAAAATTAAAACCAAGGACTAGTGCCCACAGTGAAAAGAAAGTATAGATCAACATATACTTTTGTACTTTACAACATGTACTCTTTTGTACTTTAATTTCTTTTCTGGATATTAGAGATCTCACAAATCTATTATGGCCCCAAAAGGGACTGTTATGTGCTCTAATATTATAGAAAAATCTGGAACGAGAAAAAAGTAAGACTTTTTCAGCTTTAAAAGTAAAGTTAGAATACACACTTTATGATGAAAGCTTTTATACATTTAATGAAAGCTCTGGACTTCACTAATGTAATAGAAAATACTGAAAGGATTTTTAACAGATGTTTAATTTTGACAGATAAATTATGATTGAGTTCTAAAAACTTGGGATTTTGATCTATTATTAGAAAAATGTATTAATGTTTTCATTTCAGGACTGTAAGATTATAATAGATTCCTTTTCTATTCCAGAGAGCCATCCAATTAAAGTTTTACTCTCAAAGATAATAGCATTTTGATTTAGGTTCAGAATAGGTGTATACAACCTTTTTAAAAATTTATTTTAAAAAAGAATCTTTCAATATATTTCTCCATTCTCATATTATAAAGGTAGAAACTGATCTTGTCTTGGAAATAAACCAAAATCAGGCTTTGATACAACCCCAAATTAACATAAAAATAAATCAGACTGTGGCAGTGTATAAATTTGACCCAGATTGTGCTCAGGTCTTAAGATAAGTCCTATACGTGTAGCGGAAGAATTGCTTTTGACTCAGAAAAATACTGATTATTATTACTTCTGTGTTTAAAACATTATCCTATTCTATAATGGCTCGCAGTATGAACAGAATCAAATACAGCCTTCCTTGAAATATTCAAATAATAAAGATTGGTTACCAAATATCTGCATTAAAGAAGATACCCAGCATTGCACATGGTTTTTATGTGGTAATCTAAGCCAACCTGAAAAAAATGTTTGTTTAGTGCCCTGAGGGTCAAAACTGCTGGGATCCCTGTTCAGACAAGGACAGGCGGGGGATTCCAAAGATGACTGTGGAGCTCCACAGTGTAAAGGTGGGATCATTTTGACAGAAGTGTGTCAGTTCTGACCTTAACTCCCGCTGAATGCCTTGTTCCTGTGAGAGAAAACCTCTCTTCTGCTGAACTGTTCAAAATTTATTTTCAATGTGCATTTGCTCTGCTCCACTCTGTCTGAAAATATATGCAGACAAAGTTGATTGACAGCCCTTTAGTTGCCATACCATGAAGGTTGAAACCAGAAAGGCTACACCTCTAATTCACTGACAGCTGAAAGCTACAGAACCTAATTTCTTAGGTTCATCCTTATATCTCTACTCATTGTCCCAAGAGGAAAACAAATAATGGGGGATTACATAGGACTAATGGACTCTATATAGCACAAGGGTGTAAAGATGGAAATCACAGCCATGAATTCTCTGCACTTCTGAGAAGAAAAAAAATCACATTTATTCAAGTACTTCTCACAAAGATGGCCGATGAAATCATTTCATTTACCAAGAAGTATTTCTTTTCCAAGGAGGAAAATACATAGGGCACATTTTCCATATAATTTAACAGTTAGGAAAAGGTAAAACTTGTCTATAATAAGATATTGAAGTTCTAGCATAAACTGTCAACTGGCTCACGAAATATTCAAACCTAACACCATTTTCTTTTTCATCTCTAAAATTCAGGCTGTGCGAGCTAGATTCTTGATTCCCCTCTCCTTCTTGCATCTAGTATGATCCTATGGAAGAGTTTTGGTTAATGAATGACACTCTGAAATTAACTCCTGCTTTCCTTCCCTCTTCCTTCCACCTTCTTACATAAACAGGAATGTGACAGTAAGATGCCATAGACATCTTACAGTTATAAGGACACACCCCGACAAATGAGAGTATCAATTTGAGAGGTATTGATTCTCTATATTCCTTTCTCCCAATTTCTTGTTACATGAGAAAACTAACCTTCTTATTTAAGCCCATATGGTATGTTGAATAACTGCCCTCCCTCCAGAGATGCTTTCATTGTAATCCTCAGGACCTGTGACTATGATACCTTTCGTGGCAAAATGAACTTTGCAGATGCAATTTCGTTAAGGATTTTGAGATGGGACTTTAGTCTAGATTACTGGGGTGAGCCTAATGTAATCAAAGGGTTCTTATAAATGAAAGAGGGAGGCTGGAGAGAGAAGGTCAGAGTCTGAGAGATGTAAAGATGCCACATTAAAGGCTTTGAAGATGGAGGAAGGGTCCATGAGCCAAAGAATATGCACATCCTCTAGAAACTAGAAAAGGCAAGTAAACAGCCTCTGCTGGAAGGACACAGGCTTGCTCACCCATTTGAGACCTCTGAAGTCTAGAACTGTAAGTGATAGAATCTGTGTTTTCTTTAGCCACTATGTCACTGGTAATTTGTTACAACAGTTACCAGAAACTGACCCAGCCCTAATTTCTATTATTTACAATATAACTCAATCTTTTGGGGTTTTTTTAAACATCTTTATTGGAGTATAATTGCTTTACAATGGTGTGTTAGTTTCTGCTTTATAACAAAGTGAATCAGCTATACGTATACATATATCCCCATATCTCCTCACTCTTGCATCTCCCTCCCACCCTCCCTATCCCACCCCTCTAGGTGGTCACAAAGCACCGAGCTGATCTCCCTGTGTGATGCGACTGCTTCCCACTGGCTATCTGTTTTACATTTAGTAGTGTATATATGTCCATGCCACTCTGTCACTTCGTCCCAGCTTACCCTTCCCACTCCCTGTGTCCTCAAGTCCATTCTGTACATCTGCATCTTTATTCCTGTCCTGCCGCTAGGTTCTTCAGAACCTTTTTTTTTTTTAGATTCCATATATATCTGTTAGCATACAGTATTTGTTTTTCTTTTTCTGACTTACTTCACTCCGTATGACAGACTCTAGGTCCATCCACCTCACTACAAATAACTCAATTTCTTTTTTTTTTCTGGTTGAGTAATACTCCATTGTATATATGTGCCACATCTTCTTTATCCATTCCGCTGTCGATGGATACTTAGGTTGCTTCCATGTCCTGGCTATTGTAAATAGAGCTGCAATGAACATTGTGGTACATGACTATTTTTGAATTATGGTTTTCTCAGGGTATATGCCCAGTAGTGGGATTGCTGGGCCATATGGTAGGTCTATTTGCAGTTTTTTAAGGAACCTCCATACTGTTCTCCACAGTGGCTGTACCAATTTACATTCCCACCAACAGTGCATGAGGGTTCCCTTTTCTCCACACCCTCTCCAGCATTTATTGTTTGTAGATTTTTTGATGATGGCCGTTCTGACCGGTGTGAGATGATACCTCATTGTAGTTTTGACTGGCATTTCTCTAATGATTAGTGATGCTGAGCATCCTTTCATGTGTTTTTTGGCAATCTGTATATCTTCTTTGGAGAAATGTCTATTTAGGTTTTCTGCCCATTTTTGGATTGGGTTGTTTGTTCTTTTGATATTGAGCTGCATGAGCTGCTTGTAAATTTTAGAGATTAATCCTTTGTCAGTTGCTTCATTTGCAAATGTTTTCTCCCATTCTGAGGGTTGTCTTTTGGTCTTGTTTATGGTTTCCTTTGCTCTGCAAAAGCTTTTAAGTTTCATTAAGTCCCATTTGTTTATTTTTGTTTTTATTTCCATTTCTCTAGGAGGTGGGTCAAAAAGGATCTTGCTGTGATTTATGTCATAGAGTGTCCTGCCTATGTTTTCCTCTAAGAGTTTGATGGTGTCTGGCCTTACATTTAGGTCTTTAATCCATTTTGAGTTTATTTTTCTGTATGGTGTTAGGGAGTGATCTAATTTCATTCTTTTACATGTAGCTGGCCAGTTTTCCCAGCACCGCTTATTGAAGAGGCTGCCTTTTCTCCATTGTATATTCTTGCCTCCTTTATCAAAAATAAGGTGATCATATGTGTGTGCGTTTATCTCTGGGCTTTCTATCTATTACGCAATGCTAATTTAAATAGTTGCATAAGGATTCTTAGATCTCAATGAAACATTCCAGAGAAAGACCCCAGGGAAAACTGTAAAGTGAATTAAAATTACTCCAGGGACAAATGGCTCTTCTTTTGTTCAGGGATTCATGCTTAAACATTTTTTTAATATGGAGAAATTTTTAAAAAGCAGTGCTTTTCAAGAATGACCTAACTTGTTTGACAATTTCTTTTTTTTTTCCCCAACAATGGTAAAATCACAATGGACCCACTTTACTGAGAATGATCGATCCTTTAGTAACGTCCTTCAAGGGTTAGCCATTTACTTAAAGTGGATGTTACATGTAAATGCTCATTTAGTAATGTCTTAAGCAAAATGATGTATGTGTATGTGTGAACACACACACACACAATTCTGAGTTATCAGAGAGGCCAAAAAGTGTGTCCGATTCTTCAGAGGCTGCCACAGTCCTGCCTCCTGGTATACATGTGTTTGCATAATCTCTTCCCTTGTGTGTGGGCATGGCCTGTGATTTGCTTCCGACCAATAGAATATAGGAAAGGTGATGAGATGTACATGATTGCATTATATAAGATTGCAACCTTGGTCTTGCTGCAGCCTCTCTCTTTCCTGGGTGGCTTTAAAGAGACTCATGTGGTGAGGAACTGAGGATGCCTCTAGTTGCTGAGTGTGACCTCCACCTGAAAGCCAGCAAGAAGCAAGTTCCCCAGGGATCAAAGTATAGAAAACACTGCAGTGAAGCACCTTCAGTCTCTGGAAATTGTGGGGTTTTTAAAATTTTTTATTAGCTGAACAACAGTACTCTTATTTCAAGGCCCCACCAAGTTAATAAAAAAAAAAGAAGACTCTAAGCCATTTATACAACCCTGACTCAAGTCTAGCCTGGCTCCATCCATCCAGTTGTGTATTAGTCCATCCATTAATCCAGCCATCTATTCACTCAGAGGGAAGATGACTTCAGTGTGGATTGTCTTCCAGGTTCCAAAGCAGGAATTCTTGATGATGCAGGATGAACAACAGAGCCTAGCCTCATTAATTGCATATTATCTGCCTTACCCTAAATTTCCAAGACCAAACTAGATCTATTTTGAGGGCACATAAATCAATTCTGGACCAGCATTGTGTCACTCAGCAGCCATTTATTCTGTGGCTAAAGTTAACTCTAATACAGTTATATCGTCTGATTCATTCACTTAGAAGTAAATTCCTTTAAGAGCCTAACATAGCACTTAAAATTATGAGTATGTGGTGTTGATCAAGAACTGTCTGCGTTCAAATTTCAGCTATACCAGTTTCTGGGTTTGTTACCTTAAGTAAGTGACTTACCTAAGTGTCTGTTTCCTCATCTGTACAGTCAAGATAACCACAGTTCCTACCTGGTCAAATTGTTGGGAGATCTAAATGAGGAAATACGTAAAACATCTGGAACTACCCCTAAAAAGAGTTTAATGGATGTAATATATAGTTACGGAAGCAGGTTTTTTTTCTCATCCCCTAGTCCACGGGAGGCTGGATTGTCCCTTAAACACTCCAGGCCCTTTCAAGCTACTTCTTTCCCATGGGGGTGAGGGGCTGTCTGTTTGGTAGATGCTGGAGGAACAAGTGTGTACTCTTCTTCATCCAGTGCCTCCCTCCCTCCTTTCTCTCGGGGATTTGGCTGTCCCCCGGAAGCGCCTTTTCTGTTCTAGTGCTTGATGCCATAGACTTTACAAGGACAGCTGTGTTCCATTAGGGGAAGATCAGCTATTTTCTAGCTCTGTGTTACAGGATACATTTACCTAATACTGAGTTTCAGTTTTAAGAACATATGTGTGATTTTAATGAATGTTTGTAATGCATATCTTTTAATAGTTAGGAATGTATTTCAGGAAGAGAATACCAGTCAGAAGATGATTTTTGAGATGATACATGGGGAGAGATCATATTTTTTTATGTTCTACCATTTGTCAGTAAAATTTCAACTGCCTTAGTCTCAGAGAAATAAAGAACTTCATGATTCTCAGATAAGAAAAACTTGGTAAGTAGCCTTCATGTGTACTCTAAAGATCCCATGTGATAATTTCCCCTGTATTAGTTTATGGCTAATATAAGAAACTAGACTATCCACATATATAATTAATGACTCTTCTCAGTAAACTGGAAATTAATTTGAAAAAAAGTTACTAAATTTTGTCCAAACCTATTTACTACATACAATATTTCAACTACTAAATTGTATAATTTTGATTATACTATTTTAAAATGTTCTTAAGTACTGTCATACACCACAACTGATTGTGTAAGTGGTGTTCTTTTGATAAGCAATTGATGATAGGTATCAAGTGTCTCCAAATATTTATATACTTTAACCAAATCTTTTATAATCTTCCCTAAAGAAGTAATCAGAAATAAATAGAATATTATTTCATCACATATAAGTTTATTAAAACAATTTGAAATTGTGAAAAATTGAAAGAAACTTCAATAGTTAATGATAGAGGAAGGCTTAATAATCTTTGCTATAGCCATAGCTTTTAGTGTGTAAGTATTCCAGTTAATGGCTAAAAATTCTAGCTAAATGGCAAGGATAAACACATGTGTGATAATCTTAAGTTAAAAGCAAAGTTTCTAAATGTATGTGGACAGTATTATAGCAGCAATGTTGAAACAACATAAATACCAACCATAATAGCAACAATCTACACAGCGGAATTAAACTGGGAAGGAAACTCCAATACAAAGTAGGGATTATTTCAGGGTGGTGGTTTTCAGGCTGTTCCCCAAGCTTCTCCCACTTTTGCTGTATTTTCTGTCTTCTAAATAACTACTTTGTTTTGTAATTACTTTTTTAAAAAAGTTATTACCTTGTTATTAGGAAAACATTTTCTTATTTTACTTGTCTGTTTAAAAACTCATTAAAGAGTACATTCACTGGTCAAAATTTTGCTTAGAAGTAGAACATAAATCCAGCTTATCGCTCTAATCAACTTTTTGTCCCTAGTTAGTGTGGATTACAAATCTCCACAGTACGTTTAGAATATTTAATGCAATGTCTTTGATTTAATTTTGAGATAAAGTATAGCAGGGTTTCCTTATGCACTCCTGTGTATCAGCAGGATCAAGATATGAATGCAAGTAGCTTGTTCAGGTGGTGGCAGGCAACGCTTCTCCTGCACTGCCCGCCTGTCCAGCACCAACACCCACCTCAGAGCTAGCTGCGTCTGCTGGTTTGCCCAGGCATTTGGACTCTGTGCACGGTTGGGGTTCAGATATGTACAAGGGGGTCTAGTGAGCTCATCGTGGAGGGGCACAAGCAGCCTGGGAGAAGGAATCCAGCACAATTCACTGGACCTGGAATGAAACACTCAGTTGTGGACAGCTCCGTGTCCTGAGGAAGAAACAACTGCTCATTAAGACAAAAAGAGTTGTAAGATCTAGGCCCTTAAGCAACCTTGTGGTGGGATCTCCCTAAAATGTTCATAGATGGAAAAGTGGGGATCTTTCCCTACTGGCAAGGAGAAATGGGAACTTTGTCCATGTCCTACAGTAGGGTACATCATTCTACAGCCCAAGAAAGGGGTAAATGCAGCAGCAGGGCCAGATGGAATGTAGGCGGGCATCTGAGGCAGATTGTGGGGAGCAATGAGGGCGTGGTCAGAGCAGTCCCCCGCCCCTCACGCAAGTGGGTGTGGCTTATGAATCTCCTGGGTGACAGGAGTGGTCAATGGCAAAGCAGTGTTTCCTGAGGCTGCGGGAGGTTGTGCACAAGCGTGAGGACTGTATTCCAGGGGCTTGATCAACAGGTTCCCAGAGAGAATTGAACACTCTGGGAACTCCAAAAAATAAAAAAGAGAGAGAGAGAGAGAGAGAGAGAGAGATGGAAAGCAACCTCAGAAAAGAAAATGGCATGCTGCATTTCTGCAGTTAGGAGATCATCCAACTAGCACACTGTGAATCTGACTTTTAATGTGGTTTAATTAGGTTGGTTTGGTTTGAGGACATTCAAGTAACTTTTTTTCCTCTTTCATCTATCAAAATGCAAGTGAAGATGTATGTGTTACATCTATATGATGTTTTTGCAAGATTATAGTTCAGTAATGCTCAATACATTTGCAATTACAACACATTAAAATAGTCTATTTGATATGCTGATACAAACCTGACCCAATATACTTGTTACAATTTGCATTTACGTTTTCAATAATATTTTAAGAAAGATTTGATAATGTGATAATGCCCCTTGAAATAATTCACCATTCTCTTGGTTGTCAAAAAATGAAATAAATTTGGAATTACAGGGCACATGTGAGCCCTGAATCAGAGCTGGAAGATGCCTTAGAGATAATGCACTTCAAGGCTCTCATCTTATATGCAATAGGTATGCAAAAGCTAGTGTAGAGAATTAATTAACTTACCCAAATCACATAGCTAGTTAATAGCATGCCTGAAGTCACATAACTAGGCAGTGGCAGCAATCTTGAATCCATGTCTCCACTACAAAGCACTGCCAACTCCAGTTTTGTTTCTACTGTCTGATAATTCAGAGAATTTTTCACTAAAAATGAAAAATGGAAATTGACCTGAGACTGTGGAAAACAATAGGCCAGTTAATACTTCACTGGATCAGTTATGTGAATGTACTTGTAATCAATAAAAGGAGTGTATCACTGTGGTAGTCAACTTCTCTTGGAAGTATTTCTGTACAAATCAGGCCAGTAGGCAATTAGTAAATCTCATGAATTTCATTTCAATTGCCCTTTGTTGTATTTTGAAAAATTAAAGTGCTCCTACTAAGAAATTACTTATTACTTGTATTCTCAGATTTTGATTGTAGGAAAGTGGTCCACACCTTTGTTGGGTCCCAGAATAGGCTGTCCTAAAATGTCCCTCAATGGCATATTGATTATTTTGAATTAAAGTTACTTAAGAAATGGCTGGTATAAGAGGGACACTCTGACCTTCCTGTCTCCCTGAAAGTAAGAAATCAATCTCTCATGTGAAAGGTATACTCCCTGCATCCAGAGATGGAAGGACAGACACCCTTATCACCAAATACAGGGAATTCAGGCCAAGGAGTCTATGTAAACAAACCTGGAAGATACCTTAGAGATAATGCACTTCAAGGCTCTCATCTTATACACAATAGATATGCAAAAGCCCGTGCAGAGAATTAATTAACTTGCCCAAATCACATAGCTAGTTAATAATGTGCCTGAAATCACATTATTTTATCTCCTTGCAGGCTTACATACATGGTTTGAGAATAGTATTTTGCCATAGCTCCCTAGGTTTCTATCACAGTTTCAGGTTGTAAATTGAATATATTTCATATCTTCCACTTGCCTGTGCAAGGCCTCTCTCCATCCTTTTCCTCCCTATCCTCTGCCTAAGAGGCAGAGCTGTATGGCCAGAATCAGCAGAGCTCTCATACCTTCCAGCCTTCAGCCGGACTTGGCCAATGGCAAGCTTCAGAGAATGTTAAAGGACTGATATTAGAGGAATGATATCTTATGGCAGAGAAGTCCTGAGAGAGACCTTCAATTGGTTCCTTGCTTCTGGAAGCCATCTAGTGTCACTCACGAGACGTTCTGGACCTGCCATGGTTATGTACCCCGATCCTTAGACGCCTGAGCTCTGTGCTACTTCTGTGTTCACCAAGGGGCAGGAGTCTGCTTTGTACTAAAGGGCCTGAATCAGGTGATAATGTCCATGTAGAATTTCAAGACTGTGGTCAGCAGGTAGTTCTGCTTCTGTAACCCAGGATTCCAAAATGAAGTCGAGCTTTACTTACTCTACAGTTGAACAGAGGAAAACCACTAATCTTGTGTCTAAAAAAAGACCTCTAAACAAAGCAGGATATTGCCTTCCTAAATTCAAGTGCAATTGAATCGCTTTACTTTACAGGAATAGCTGGAAACATCTTGTTGTAGCTGAGAAATATTTTAAAGAATAATGCATATAGCCCTATGCCTTACAATACTGTAGCCACTAGTCACATGCAGCTAATTAAATTAAATTAATTAAGAGTAAGTTTAATTAAAAATATAGTTCCTTGGTTGTACCTGTCACTTGGCTATTGGTGACAAAATTGGATAGCATAGATGATAGAATCTTTCCATCATTGCAGAAAGTTCTATTACAGCACCATATAGTTGCCACTATGGAGACAGAATTATTCAAAACATATTTAGGGTCAAGAAATACATTTTGGGTCAGTTCTGTAAATGTTCTGGAGCTTGTTCAAGTTAACAAAGCAAACAAAGAAATAAAAGTAGGTGATATTTATTGCATACCAATAAAGTGCCAGGTTCTTCTCGTGGATTAGCTTATTTAATCCTCAAAAATCCATATTACTTGCATATTATTGGTATCCCACTACTAATATTTTTACAGCTAGTAACTGCCGCAGATAAAATTAGAATCCAGCTAATCTGACTCCAATGCCTGGATCTTAACAGTCACACTCTACTGCCTACCTAATAATTGAAAAAATACTGAATTATTGGGTACTTTTTTTTTTCCTAAGAATGAGAAAGACCAAGTAATCATTATCAAGTAAAATAAGATATTATTCAATACCCTGCATGTATACAATATTTCTCAAAAAACTTTTAAAACGCCTTTATCATATGAACTGAATACCATTATCAATGAAAAACATGAATCAATAGTCAATTTAAGAAAGCAATGGAAAATTTTATTTGAGCCAACCTGAGGATTATAACCCAGGAGTTAGTCTCTCAGAGAGCTTTGAAAACTGTTGGGAAGAGGTAAAGGGGGAGCACAGTATATATGTGATTTTGGTGAAGGGGTACATGCAGTCAAGCACATGTCTCAGTAGAAGGTTGCTGCTGGCTATAGTTAATTGTTTAGTGCTTTTCTTTTTTTGTTGTTTTTTATTAATTTTTATTGGAGTATGGTTGCTTTATAATGTTGTATTAGCCTCCACTGCACAACAAAATGAATCAGCCATACACATACAGATATCCCCTCCCTTTTGGTCTTCCCTCCCATTTTAGTGCTTTTCTAAGTATGGGAAGATGCAAGAAACAGGGTTCACAAAATCTTCTCCTGAAAATATTTAACTGTCTGAGGACCTGTTCAGTCAGTTTTCCCAGACTTTTCCCTGATCTTCACTCTGAACTCCTTTTAGGGTATATTGTATATCAGCGACGGCAGTGACTAATGACTTGATTATTGTAGAGCTGGATGGTAGGCAATATTCTCTATTTTGCAGTCCCTTTTCTTTGGGTCTTAATTTCCACTAAGGTTTGGGAGCATTTTGTAATCAATTTGTCCCATGGCACTAGGAATGCTCATTCCCAGGTCAGGTGAGGATTTTGTTGATAGACTACTCAGTGTGCTATTACTGGACTAGGCTCTGTTAACAGTAACCAAAAGCCCCTGGACCACCTATCTTTCTAGTCTGTTATGGTCCAGGAAATTGTTTCTTCTTGTTGCTTCTTCCCACATGCTAGAGTTATACTATTACACAATCATCTATCTTATGGAACTATATTTTTCATCAATCATTTCAAGTTGCCTAATCATCATTCATTTTATCTGAGGCTCAGTCAGTCACACATTTGGTAATGCAAGAAACAGTGATCTTGTAAAATAGGCAGAATACAAGTAATATAGCTAGTAACATGAATAAGGTCATAAGTAAGTATTTAAGCTAAGAGTTTCCATTAGGTGTAGACCAGTATCTCCCCAGGTCCTCTGATCAGTCTGTTCTGCACCAGTCACTGTCCTTAAGGGAAATGATATATTGTCATTGTACATAAAGTTCACCAAAGATGACTACATGTAAAAGGCAAGTGGTGCATCATCATGACCCCTTACAGGATTAAGAAAGGAATGTTATCTTCTAAGGAGTTTACATAGCTGGTGCCAGAAGAAGAAAAATTGATCTTCATGGTTGAGCAGGTATTTCTAACTTTGGGGAGGTCTCGTTAACACATAATGCAGCTGCACAAAGCACACTAGAGGGGAGGGAGGAGGCCAAAGGGCAGAGGAAAAGTGTTATGTTTAAATTCTTATTGTCTTGCCTTAAAGTGTGTATTTTTATTTCATCACCATTTGTTCCTTTTATGTTAAAAAAATCTAGAGTATATTCTATTTTATTCAAAAGAGATTGGCCATTGTTAAAAAAGTACTGTTAATTTTGGACAGAATTTGGGAAATATGTTACTGATACAACATTCCTTCACAATCATCAGTAGGATGTTTATGTTGTTTTCTTTTTTCTTTTTCATAAATTAGCCACTCTTAAAGCCATCTCAGTATTAAAAAGAGTAAGAAAATAAATTGGAATAACAGTTGATGATTTAGTTCCCCTAAATTATTTACTGAGTCAATCAAGGCCTTAATTAGCATAAGGTTAAAGTGCATAAGGAAAAAATTATGCCTAGTATATTTGCAAAGCCATGATTAAGAAATGAATATTTTACTGATGCGTTGCATTGTTAGTACATTACTAATTATATTCAAACACATGACTTGATCTTTAAAGAAATTTATTTTTTGTTATCTCATAAATTATGTCTTTGGAGCACTACAATGGCCCCTCTACTTACACAGTGTTAGAACATATAGAGGAAAAGTAAATTCAGTTAATTTAATGCCTTATTATAGCAGCAGTTTATAGATTACACAACTAAAATTCATTTTATTTGCGTACTTACAAAGGTATCTTTAAAATCATGAAATATCTTTTGACAGTAAAAGTGTCTTTTTGCAAACAGAAAACTCCTTCATTTCTTTTCTTATTGGCAGCAGTTTAGTTTTGCATAAGTTAGTATTTCCTGCTGTGCAAAACATTAATTCAGAAAGGAAGATTGACAGCAACTTAAGTATTCAAAGGCCAAGTTGCATAGATCAGACCAGATTAACTTCCTTACTTCCCAATATTTAAATAGGATATTTTTCTGATACCCTCAAGAGGTTTCTGGAGACTGCGGTACCTCATTGTGTCTTCTAATTGCTCATCGTGTTTCTTAACTTTATGGAAAATGACAAGTAAGATTTTCCACAATATGCCTCTTCTACCATTGGAGGAAATGTAAATTTTTCTAAAAAGCAGGACAATAGATCATCATTCACTGTTGTTTTGAAGTTTGAAAATGGCCATATTTTCAAATGTTATTTATTAATTTATTTTAGGACATTAAAAGTAAGAAGCATATTGACTTTTTTTCAGTCATGTTTCTAATTAGTATGTTTCTAATTAGTATCTCTGTAATATCCATTTAATTGACAAGTTATACACTGTGTAGGAAAGAATTAACTCAGTGTGGCCTGGGTTGTACAAACCCTATACATTCCAAATAAAGGTTTAGCCCTTGACCAGCTCCTGGGACATAACTTCTAAAACCTTGGAGTTTCTTGCTTAGTAAGAGTGTTTTTGTTTACCTG
This sequence comes from Lagenorhynchus albirostris, assembly GCF_949774975.1. NCBI lineage: Eukaryota > Metazoa > Chordata > Mammalia > Artiodactyla > Delphinidae > Lagenorhynchus > Lagenorhynchus albirostris. The sequence continues at coordinate 141,263,299 of NC_083098.1, read as the reverse complement.
GGGTCTTGGGCCACACCAGGTAGTCTATGCTAACAATCTAATTTAAGGTGGAGGTCTTGGGCCATGCAGTGTCAGTTTGACTTCTGGAGGGACTGGAGACTGAAGAAATAAAGCCAGGCAGGCAGGCGCTCCATACCTCCATGAACAACCCCCAATAAAACCCCTGGTCACCAGTCTTGGGTGAGCCTCCATGGTTGGCAACACTCCATACGTATCGTCACACATACTTACTGGGGAGATTGAGTATTGTCAGCATAACTCCACTGGGAGAATACAACTGGAAGCTTGTGCCTGTCTCACCTGGATGCTGCCTTATGCCCTTTTTCCTTCGCTAATTTCAGTCAGTATCTGTTCACAATAATATACTGTAGCTGGGAGTATATCAACTTTTCTGAGTTCTGTGAGTCCTTCTGGTGAATCATTAAACAGGAAGGTGGTCTTAGGGACCCACTGGACACACACAAACAGGCACATGCATACACACTTGTGTGTGTCTGTGTGTTTGAAAGAACTTTTAAGATCCTTCTACACTTCACCTCATAGAATCATAGAATTAGTAACTTAGGGTCATGTGAAATGCAAAACCCACATATTGTCTCTTTCCCAATGACTGCCAAAGATTATCAGATAAAAATACTCTAGTATGAGATTTTCACGTTTTAAATATTGGATATGAATGGGGTACATTCTAAATTGCAATGGCATTTCTTACACAAGATTGTAATGCACATGCATGAGAGACACTATGAAGTAGTTTATATGAATTACACTCACGTTAAGGAGATCAGCATGATGATTTGATCCTATAAAATTAAAACTGTTTATGAAACCAAGCTGGATCCTTCAGGGCCTTCCCCTGTACAAGCCCCTCTATGTCTCCTTTTTGTTTGGCCTTCCCCAAGTTCCAAAGAGCAGACTTAAGCAGTTAATGATTAGAACAATAGAGTCACAGGACTCCTAGTTCCTCCTGAAGGGGTATAGATAACAATCTAACATATATCTTTGAGCTGTTCTGAAGAAACTAAGACCTTGCCCAGTAGAGGATGGTGACTACATGCTGACTATAAGCACATACAACCCAGACTGGTTCCAACCAGTCGGTGGATAATTAAGATTCCTGAAACATACTCTGTTACCTCACCAGCAGCCAGTCAGAAAAGCGTCCATGAGCTGATCACAGATTCTATGACTCACATCCCTTGATGTTGCCTTTAAAAGCCCTTGCCTGAAAGCCATCAGGGAGTTTGGTGTCTTGCTATAAATTTTGTACTTTCTTTCCCCACAACTCGGAGTCAGTAGATTGCCTTTGTTGTGGGTCAGGTGAGTGCACCTGAGTTCAGTTTGTTTGGTAACACTTATAATAGCACGAACCATGAAACAAAACTCAGTTGAGAGCCTAGAGAAAAAATATTTCCAATATATGCAACAAAAAAAGGAAAGCTATAAAGTGGTCTTACTTAAAAAAGAAAAAAATGGAAACAAATCATGAGTAGACATTGCACAATGAATAAATGTTAATGGCCAATAAATAGTAGGAAAGTTGCTTAGATATAGCTCTAATTATGAATCTTTAAAAATGTGGGGTTTTTTTCTAGGAAGGCAGATCGTTTGACAGTTTAGTTTTCTTTAGATTTTTTTTTTAGAGCAGTTTTAGGTTCAAAGTAATATTGAGCAGAAAGTACAAGAGATTTTCCGTGTACTATATCCCCTGCCACCATACATGCACGACTTCTGCTGTCATCAACATCCCATAACAAAGCGGTACATTTGTTACAATTGATGAACCTACCATGACATATCATAATCACCCAAAGTACATAGCTTACCTTGGTACATTCCTTAGTAAGTACATAGCTTACTCTATGAGCTGGACAAATGTATAATGACATGTACCCATCATTTTAATATCATACAGAGTATTTTCATTGCTGTATAAATCCTCTATGCTCAGCCTATTCATCCCCTCCCTCATCCCCACCCTTAGCAACCACTGATCTTTTTACTCTCCATAGTTTTGCCTTTTCCAGAATGTCATATACTTGGAATCATACAGTATGTAACCTTTTCAGACTGGCTTTTTTCATTTAGTAATATGCATTAAAGTTTCTCCATATCTTTTCATTGCTTGGTAGCTCATTTCTTTTTTATGCTGAATAATATTCCATTGTCTGGATGTACCACAGTTTATTTACTCATTCATCCACTGAAGGACATTTTGATTGCTTCCAATTTTTTGGCAATTATGAGCAAAACTGCTATAAACATTCATGTGAGTGTTTTTGTGTGGACATAAGTTTTCAGATCCTTTGGGTAAACATCAAGGAGCATGATATCTGGGTCTTATGCTGAGAATATGCTTACTTTTGTAAGAAACCAACAAACTGTCCTCCAAAGTGGTGTACCATTTTGCATTCCCATCAGCAATGAATGAGATTTCCTGTTGCTCTACATCTTCATTAGCTGGTGGTGTCAGTCTTTCGAATTTTGCCCATTCTAATAGGTATGTAGTGGCATCTCAATGTTGTTTTGATTTGCATTTCCCTGATGACATATGATGTGAAGCATCTTTTTACATGGTGATTTGTCAGCTGCTTAAGCTTCTTTGGGGAGGTATCTACTATGATCTTCAGCTGATTTTTTTAATTGGGTTATTTGTTTTCTTACTATTGAGTTTTTAAAGTTTTTTTCTTAATATTTTGGATAACTGTCCTTTATCAGATGTGTCTTTTGCAAATATTTTCTTGCAGCCTGTGGCTTGTTTTCTCATTCTCTTGACATTGTCTTTCACAGAGCAGAAGTTTTAAATTTTAATAAAGTCTACCTTATCAATTGTTTCTTTCATGGAACATACCTTTATAGTTGTATATAAAAAGCCATTGCTATACCCAAGTCATTTAAGTTTTCTCCTATGTTATCTTCTAGGAGTTTTATAGTTTTGCGTTTCATATTTAGGTCTATGATGTATTTTTAGTTAATTTTTGTGAAGGTTATTAGTTTTGTGTCCAGATTCATTTTTTTCCTTGTGGATGTTTCAGCACCATTTATTGAAAAGACTGTCTTTGCTTCATTGTTTTACCTTTTCTCCTTTGTCAAAGATCAGTTGACCACATATATGTGGGTATGTTTCTGGGCTCTCTATTCTGTTCTATTTGTCTATTATTTTGCCAATACTACACTGTGTTTCTTAGTGTAGGTTTGTAGTAAGTCTTTAAGTTGTGTAGTGTCAGTCTTCTAATTTTGTTCTTCTTCAGTATTGTGTTGGTTATTCTGAATCTTTTGTCTCTCCATATAAACTTTAGAATCATTTTGTCAATGTACATAAAATAACTTGCTGGAATTTTGTCTGAGATTGCATTGAATCTATAGATCAAAGTGGGAAGGAAGGACTGACGTCTTGACATATTGAGTCTTCCTTTCCATAAACAGGAATATCTCTCCATTTATTTAGTTATTTTTTGATTTTGTTCATCAGTGTTTTGTAGTTTTTCTCATGTAAACCTTGTATACATTTTGTTGGAAAAATACTTAGATAAACTGCATTTTTGGATGCTAAGGTAAATGGCATTGTGTTTAATATCAAGCTCCATTTGTTCATTGCTAGAATACAGGAAAGTGATTGACTTTGTGTATTAAACTTATATCCTGCAATTTTGCTATAGTTGCTTATTAGTTCCAGGAGGTTTGTGTGTGTGTGTGTGTGTGTGTGTGTGTGTGTGCACGTGTGAGACTTTTTGTCATTCCAGGAGTTTTTCATCATTCTTTTGCCATCCCCCCCAGTTGTTAACGCTCAGAATTGTCCACATTGAGCCTTCAGTGATTTGTCAGTTACAGTTTATATCTTCCTAACCTGGCATTGGTTCCTATAGTGATTTCTACTCATGAATCTCTGCTCTGGTGAGCTGTGATTCCCTATATTTGCCTGTTTGTCTCTCCAACCTTATGAGTCCTAGAAGAGTTGTTGATTTTTTAGTCTGTTCAGCTTTTTACTTGTTATTAGTGGCAGTTTCTAAGTTCCTTACATGTGGAAGAGGAAACCAGGAGTTCAAAGTTTTGTTGTTGTTTTTTTTTTCAATCATAGAATACAACCTATTGTATAGTCACTTTTTTTTTTTTTTTTTTTTTTTTTTGCGGTACGCGGGCCTCTCACTGTTGTGGTCTCTCCCGTTGCGGAGCACAGGCTCTGGACGCGCAGGCTTAGCGGCCATGGCTCATGGGCTCAGCTGCTCCTCGGCATGTGGGATCTTCCCGGACCGGGGCATGAACCCCTGAATCGGCAGGCGGACTCCCAACCACTGCACCACGAGGGAAGCCCTGTTTAGTCACATTTATACAAAGAAAAATATGCCGGTGTACATGCATGTATATGTGCACATAAATACATAGAAAACCAGTTTGAACAGAATCATATCACATAGTTAAAATAATTATACCTGGAAAGGTCAAAAACAAAGGGATGGGAGTTGTGGCCCTGCCATGTAGGCCGGGATAGGGAGTAAAAATATTTTGACATTTTACCTTATATATTCCTTTACTTTTTAGATATATTACAATAAACTTTATTTTTGCATTTAAAATATTTTCAATTTAAATACAGTTTGTAATTTAAATGTCTATTTCATGATAGTCTTGATAGACCAACTTGAAATAGAGCTTAAAGAATGTGATAATAATTTTCTATTACCTGCAGGTGAGAAAACAAATTCCAGACAAATGCAGATACAGATACAGAGTTAGTATTGATCTAAGAATAAGATTTCTAGATAAGGTCGCTCACCTAAAATTCAGTTCTCTGTTTCATGTATTCTGTTGATTATCAGCAGGATATAATGTTCCTAACTTTAAGACGACTGCTGTTCTATGACTGGTAGGTGCTTTTGTGCTTTCTTAAACTTTATGAAGCACAAATTGCAGCACATGGCACTAATCTTGATAATATAAGACTCAGACATGTCTTCTATTATATTGTGAGCCTTCAACTTCTGTTGTACTATTTAAATACTTTTGCATCAGGACCCTCTACCCCCATTACACATATACACAGAACAATGCATCTTATCTTGCGAACTAGGAAATTGAAGTTTACAGTTTAGATCTTTGTAATTTGCTGAAACTCATATAACAATTACTATAAAGCTAAAATTATCACTGGTATCCTTGACTCTCAATCCAGTACTTTTTCTAGTACAAACATAGTAGTTCTAAAGTGCTAGAGAGGTCTTCATGGGTTGGCACTAAACATTTAGTGCTGGTGAGGGACTGATTAGTCTCACTTCTAAAAATAAGTATTCGCTTAAAAGAAAAAAAAAAGAATCTACAATTCAGGTGCCTTTTAGCTATACTGTCAGTCCTTTTGGAAAACTTCCATGATACATCAAAATGAAAGAAGATAATACTTATTACAACATTTACTACATACCAGACACAGTTCTCAGTGCCTGGCATTTCTTAAGTAATTTAATCCTCACAACAAACCTGTAAGGTAGGCAACCTTCTTATCGTTCCCCTTTTACACATGAGGAAGATGAAGCAATGAGCCCTCAAATGGCTTGCCTAAGGTACCAGTGGACGTTGTGACCGAGCCGAGATGCAAACCTAAGCAGTGTGATTTGCGTGACCTTGTTCTTTTTTTTTACATCTTTATTGGAGTATCATTGCTTTACAATGGTGTGTTAGTTTCTGCTTTATAACAAAGTGAATCAGTTATACATATACATATGTTCCCATATCTCTTCCCTCTTGCGTCTCCCTCCCTCCCACCCTCCATATCCCACCCCTCCAGGTGGTCACAAAGCACCGAGCTGATCTCCCTGTGCTATGCGGCTGCTTCCCACTAGCTATCTACCTTACGTCTGGTAGTGTATATATGTCCATGCCTCTCTCTCGCTTTGTCACAGCTTACCTTTCCCCCTCCCCATATCCTCAAGTCCATTCTCTACTAGGTCTGTGTCTTTATTCCCGTCTTACCCCTAGGTTCTTCATGACATTTTTTTCCCTTAAATTCCATATATATGTGTTAGCATATGGTATTTGTCTCTCTCTTTCTGACTTACTTCACTCTGTATGACAGACTCTAGGTCTATCCACCTCATTACAAATAGCTCAATGTCGTTTCTTTTTATGGCTGAGACATATTCCATTGTATATATGTGCCACATCTTCTTTATCCATTCATCTGTCGACAGACACTTAGCTTGCTTCCACGTCCTGGCTGTTGTAAATAGAGCTGCAATGAACATTTTGGTACATGACTCTTTTTGAATTATGGTTTTCTCAGGGTATATACCCAGTAGTGGGATTGCTGGGTCATATGGTAGTTCTATTTGTACATTTTTAAGGAACCTCCATACTGTTCTCCACAGTGGCTGTATCAATTTACATTCCCACCAACAGTGCAAGAGTGTTCCCTTTTCTCCACACCCTCTCCAGCATTTACTGTTTCTATATTTTTTGATGATGGCCATTCTGACTGGTGTGAGATGATATCTCATTATAGTTTTGATTTGCATTTCTCTAATGATTAATAATGTTGAGCATTCTTTCATGTGTTTGTTGGCAGTCTGCATGTCTTCTTTGGAGAAATGTCTATTTAGGTCTTCTGCCCCATTTTTGGATTGGGCTGTTTGTTCTGTTGTTATTGAGCTGCATGAGCTACTTATAAATTTTGGAGATTAATCTTTTGTCAGTTGCTTCATTTGAAGGTATTTTCTCCCATTCTGAGGGCTGTCTTTTGGTCTTTTTTATGGTTTCCTTTGCTGTGCAAAAGCTTTTATGTTTCATTAAGTTTCATCCCATTTGTTTATTGTTTTTATTTCCATTTCTCTAGGAGGTGGGTCAAAAAAGGATCTTGCTGTGATTTATGTCATAGAGTGTTCTGCCTATGTTTTCCTCTAAGAGTTTGATAGTTTCTGGCCTTACATTTAGGTCTTTAATCCATTTTGAGCTTATTTTTGTGTATGGTGATAGGGAGTGATCTAATCTCATACTTTTACATGTACCTGTCTAGTTTTCCCAGCACCACTTATTGAAGAGGCTGTCCTTTCTCCACTGTACATTCCTGCCTCCTTTAATAAAGATAAGGTGTCCATATGTTCATGTGTTTATCTCTGGGCTTTCTATCCTGTTCCATTGATCTATATTTCTGTTTTTGTGCCAGTACCATACTGTCTTGATTACTGTAGCTTTGTAGTATAGTCTGAAGTCAGGGAGCCTGATTTCTCCAGCTCTGTTTTTCGTTCTCAAGATTGCTTTGGCTATTCGGGGTCTTTTCTGTTTTCATACGCATTGTGAAATTTTTTGTTCTAGTTCTGTGAAAAATGCCAGTGGTAGTTTGATAGGGATTGCATTGAATCTGTAGATTGCTTTGGGTAGTAGAGTCATTTTCACAATGTTGATTCTTGCAATCCAAGAACATGGTATATCTCTCCATCTACTTGTATCATCTTTAATTTCTTTCATCAGTGTCTTATAATTTTCTGCATACAGGTCTTTTGTCTCCTTAGGTAGGTTTATTCCTAGATATTTTATTCTTTTTGTTGAAATGGTAAATGGGAGTGTTTTCTTGATTTCAGTTTCAGATTTTTCATCATTAGTGTATAGGAATGCCAGAGATTTCTGTGCATTAATTTTGTATCCTGCTACTTTACCAAATTCATTGATTAGCTCTAGTAGTTTTCTGGTAGCATCTTTAAGATTCTCTATGTATAGTATCATGTCATCTGCAAAGAGTGACAGCTTTACTTCCTCTTTTCCGATTTGGATTCCTTTTATTTCCTTTTCTTCTCTGATTGCTGTGGCTAAAACTTCCAAAACTATGTTGAATAAGAGTGGTGAGAGTGGGCAACCTTGTCTTGTTCCTGATCTTAGTGGATCACCATTGAGGACGATGTTGGCTGTGAGTTTGTCATATATGGCCTTTATTATGTTGAGGAAAGTTCCCTCTATGCCTACTTTCTGCAGGGTTTTTATCATAAATGGGTGTTGAATTTTGTCAAAAGCTTTCTCTGCATCTATTGAGATGATCATATGTTTTTTCTCCTTCAATTTGTTAATATGGTGTATCACGTTGATTGACTTGCATATATTGAAGAATCCTTGCATTCCTGAATAAACCTCACTTGATCATGGTGTATGATCCATTTAATGTGCTGTTGGATTCTGTTTGCTAGTATTTTGTTGAGGATTTTTGCATCTATGTTCATCAGTGATATTGGCCTGTAGCTTTCTTTTTTTTGTGATATTTTTGTCTGGTTTTGGTATCAGGGTGATGGTGGCCTCGTAGAATGAGTTTGGGAGTGTTCCTCCCTCTGCTATATTTTGGAAGAGTTTGAGAAGGACAGGAGTTAGCTCTTCTCTAAATGTTTGATAGAATTCGCCTGTGAAACCATCTGGTCCTGGGCTTTTATTTGTTGGAAGATTTTTAATCACAGTTTCAATTTCAGTGCTTGTGACTGGTCTGTTCATATTTTCTATTTCTTCCTGATTCAGTCTCAGCAGGTTGTGCATTTCTAAGAATTTGTCCATTTCTTCCAGGTTGTCCATTTTATTGGCATAGAGTTGCTTGTAGTAATCTCTCATGATCTTTTGTATTTCTGCAGTGTCAGTTGTTACTTCTCCTTTTTCATTTCTAATTCTATTGATTTGAGTCTTCTCCCTTTTTTTCTTGATGAGTCTGGCTAATGGTTTATCAATTTTTTTTATCTTCTCAAGAACCAGCTTTTAGTTTTATTGATCTTTGCTATCATTTCCTTCATTTCTTTTTCATTTATTTCTGATCTGATTTTTATGATTTCTTTCCTTCTGCTAACTTTGGGGTTTTTTTGTTCTTCTTTCTCTAATTGCTTTAGGTGCAATGTTAGGTTGTTTATTCGAGATGTTTCCTGTTTCTTAAGGTAGGATTGTATTGCTATAAAGTTCCCTCTTAAAACTGCTTTTGCTGCACCCCATAGATTTTGGGTAGTCCTGTCTCAATTGTCATTTGTTTCTAGGTATTTTTTAATTTCCTGTTTGATTTCTTCAGTGATCACTTCGTTATTAAGTAGAATATTGTCTAGCCTCCATGTGTTTGTATTTTTTACACATCTTTTCCTGTAATTGATATCTAGTCTCATAGCATTGTGGTCAGAAAAAATCCTTGATACAATTTCAATTTTCTAAAATTTACCAAGGCTTGATTTATGACCCAAGATATGATCTATCCTGTAGAATGTTCCATGAGCACTTGAGGAAAATGTGTATTCCGTTGTTTTTGGATGGAATGTCCTATAAATATCAGTTAAGTCCATCTTGTTTAATGTATCATTTAAGGCTTGTGTTTCCTTATTTATTTTCATTTTGGATGATCTGTCCATTGGTGAAAGTGGGGTGTTACAGTCCCCTACTATGAATGTGTTACTGTCGATTTCCCCTTTTATGGCTGTTAGTATTTGCCTTATGTATTGAGGTGCTCCTATGTTGGGTGCATAAATATTTACAATTGTTATATCTTCTTCTTGGATCGATCCCTTGATCATTATGTAGTGTCCTTCTTTGTCTCTCCTAATAGTCTTTATTTTAAAGTCTATTTTGTCTGATATGGGAATTGCAACTCCAGCTTTCTTTTGGTTTCCATTTGTATGAAATATCTTTTTCCATCCCCTTACTTTCAGTCTGTATGTTTCTTTAAGTCTGAAGGGGGTCTATTGTAGACAGCAAATATATGGGTCTTGTTTTTGTATCCATTCAGCCAATCTGTGTCTTTTGGTGGGAGCAGTTATTCCATTTACATTTAAGGTAATTATCGATATGTATGTTCCTATTCCCATTTTCTTAATTGTTTTGGGTTCGTTCTTGTAGATCTTTTCCTTCTCTTGTGTTTCTTGCCTAGAGAAGTTCCTTTAGCAGTTGTTGTAAAGCTGGTTTGGTGGTGCTGAACTCTCTCAGCTTTTGCTTGTTTGTAAAGGTTTTAATTTCTCCATCAAATCTGAATGAGATCCTTGCTGGGTAGAGTAATCTTTGTTGCAGGTTTTTCTCCTTCATCACTTTAAATATGTCCTGCCAGTCCCTTCTGGCTTGCAGAGTTTCTGCTGAAAGAGCAGCTGTTAACCTTATGGGGATTCCCTTGTATGTTATTTGTTGTTTTTCCCTTGCTGCTTTTAATATGTTTTCTTTGTATTTAATTTTTGACAGTTTGATTAATATGTGTCTCGGCATATTTCTCCTTGGATGTATCCTGTATGGGAGTCTCCGCGGTTCCTGGACTTGATTAACTATTTCCTTTCCCATATTAGGGAAGTTTGCAACTATAATCTCCTCAAAATTTTCTCAGTCCCTTTCTTTTTCTCTTCTTCTTCTGGAACCCCTATAATTCGAATGTTGGTGCGTTTAATGTTGTCCCAGAGGTCTCTGAGACTGTCCTCAGTTCTTTTCATTCTTTTTTCTTTATTCTGCTCTGCAGTAGTTATTTCCATTATTTTATCTTCCAGGTCACTTATCCATTCTTCTGCCTCAGTTATTCTGCTATTGATCCCATCTAGAGTATTTTTAATTTCATTTATTGTGTTGTTCATCATTGTTTGTTTCATCTTTAGTTCTTCTAGGTCCTTGTAAAATGTTTCTTGCAGTTTGTCTATTCTATTTCCAAGATTTTGGATCATCTTTACTATCATTATTCTGAATTCTTTTTCAGGTAGACTGCCTATTTCCTCTTCATTTGTTAGGTCTGGTGGGTTTTTATCTTGGTCCTTCATCTGCTGTGTGTTTTTCTGTCTTCTCATTTTGCTTAACTTACTGTGTTGGGGGTCTCCCTTTTGCAGGCTGCAGTTTCGTAGTTCCCGTTGTTTTTGGTGTCTGTCCCCAGTGGCTAAGGTTGGTTCAATGAGTTGTGTAGGCTTCCTGGTGGAGAGTACTAGTGCCTGTGTTCTGGTGGATGAGGCTGGATCTTGTCTTTCCGGTGGGCAGGTCCACGTCTGGTGGTGTGTTTTGGGGTGTCTGTGGAGTTATTATGATTTTAGGCAGCCTCTCTGCTAATGGGTGGTGGTGTGTTTCTGTCTTGCTAGTTGTTTGGCATAGGATGCTCAGCACTGTAGCTTGCTGATCGTTGAGTGAAGCTGGGTGCTGGTGTTGAGATGGAGATATTTGGGAGATTTTCGCCGTTTGATTTTACGTGGAGCTGGGAGGTCTCTTGTGGACCAGTGTCCTGAAGTTGGCTCTCCCACCTCAGAGGCACAGCACTGACTCCTGGCTGCAGCACCAAGAGCCTTTCATCCACACAGCTCAGAATAAAAGGGAGAAAAAGTAGAAAGAAAGAATCAGTAGCAGTAGAAAGAAAGAAAGAAAGAAAGGAGGGAAGGAGGGAGGGAGGGAGGGAGGAGGGAAGAAAGGAGGGAAGGAAGGAAAAAAGAAAGAAAGAAGATAAAGTAAAATAAAATAAAGTAAGATAAAATACAATAAAGTTATTAAAATAAAAAATTATTAAGAAAAAAAATTTTTTTTAAAAACACGTATGGATAGAACCCTAGGACAAATGGTGGAAGCAAAGCTATACAGACAAAATCTCACACAGAAGCATACACATACACACTCACAAAAAGAGGTAAAGGGGAAAAAATGATAAATCTTGCTCTCAAAGTCCACCTCCTTAATTTGGGATGATTCATTGTTTATTCAGGTATTCCACAGATGCAGGGTACATCAAGTTTATTGTGGAGCTTTAATCCGCTGCTTCGGCTTCTGGGAGAGATTTCCCTTTCTCTTCTTTGTTCGCACAGCTCCCGGAGCTCAGCTTTGGATTTGGCCCCACCTCTGCGTGTAGGTCACCGGAGGGCGTCTGTTCTTCGCTCAGACAGGACGGGGTTAAAGGAGCCGCTGATTCGGGGGCTCTGGCTCACTCAGGCCGGGGGGAGGGAGGGGCACGGAGGGCGGGGCGAGCCTGCGGCGGCAGAGGACGGCGTGACGTTGCACCAGCCTGAGGCGCGCCGTGCGTTCTCCCAGGGAAGTTGTCCCTGGATCCCGGAACCCTGGCAGTGGCGGGCTGCACAGGCTCCCGGGAGGGGAGGTGTGGAGAGTGACCTGTGCTCGCACACAGGCTTCTTGGTGGCGGCAGCAGCGGCCTTAGCGTCTCATGCCGTCTCTGGGGTCCGCGCTTTTAGCCACGGCTCATGCCCGTCTCTGGAGCTCCTTTAAGCAGCGCTCTGAATTCCCTCTCCTCGCGCACCAGGAAACAAAGAGGCAAGAAAAAGTCTCTTGCCTCTTCGGCAGGTCCAGACTTTTCCCCGGACTCCCTCCCGGCTAGCCGTGGCGCACTAACCCCTTCAGGCTGTGTTCACGCCGCCAACCCCAGTCCTCTCCCGGCGCTCCGACCGAAGCCCAAGCCTCAGCTCGCAGCCCCGCCCGCCCTGGCAGGTGAGCAGACAAGCCTCTCGGCTGGTGCCGTTCGGCCCGGATCCTCTGTGCGGGAATCTCCCCGCTTTGCCCTCCGCACCCGTTGCTGCGCTCTCCTCCGCGGCTCCGAAGCTTCCCCCTCCGCCACCTGCAGTCTCCGCCCGCGAAGGGGCTCCTAGTGTGTGGAAAGCTTTCCTCCTTCACAGCTCCCTCCTACTAGTGCAGGTACAGTCCCTATCCTTTTGTCTCTGTTTATTCTTTTTTCTTTTGCCCTACCCAGGTACGTGGGGGGTTTCTTGCCTTTTGGGAGGTCCAAGGTCTTCTGCTAGCGTTCAGTGGGTGTTCTGTAGGAGTTGTTCCACGTGTAGATGTATTTCTGATGTATCTGTGGGGCGGAAGGTGATCTCCGCGTCTTATTCTTCCGCCGTCTTCCCGGAAGACCCGACCTTGTTCTTAACCCTTATTCACTTTGCCTTTTGGAGAGTAGAAATCTCTCTGAACTCCCTACGTGTTTGACTAAACTCTGTTTTATGGCATCACAATAAAGAAGTAATTGCTTAACACGGTGCTAGTCACATAGTAGGAACTCAATTTTTAAAGCTCATTATATTGTTTGTTTTGGGTTTTGTTTTTTTCTTTTTTCTGTTGAAGTATGGTTGATGTATAGTATGATATAAGTTTGCAGGTGTGCAGTATCGTGGTTCTCAATTTTTAAAGGTTATACTCCATTTAGAGTTATTGTAAAATATTGGCCGTATTCCCTGTGTTGTACCTGTATAACCCTGTAGCTTATTTTATACAGAATAGCTTATACCTCTTAGTTCCCTACCCTTGTATTGTCCCTCCTGCCTTCCCTCCCCCCGCTGGCAACCTCTCTTATCATGTTCTTTTGAACTTGCTCCTGTTCGTAGCCCTAGCTTCCCTATTAGACAGCAGACCTCATAAAGGTGGGAACACATGTCTTATTTTTCTTTGGGTCTCCTACTGGGTCCAGAATTGTGATTTACCTGAAGTAGGTGCTTTTTAGACATTTGTTAAATAAAGAACGAGTAAATTAATGAATTAAAGATGAAATAAATTGCCATATAACTCAATAAATAAATGAAGGGAAGACTTTTTCAGGGAACATACTTGGCTCAATATTAGAAGACAATATCTTAAGATATCACTAAAGATTTCCTTTGAGAAAATAGTGTCATTGAATGTTTTCATTCCTGCTAAGTGTGCACGTACGTGTGTGTGTGTATCTCGATCTGAGCTCAGTGTGGCTGTGGCTGCTTCAAGATTATTACACTCAGGAGAGGTTAGTTAGACTAATTTCCCCCAAATTTAAATGTGGATGACTCCTTTAGGTACTGTAAGTGAGGTTAGTGACACGTTACTGTTCAATCCTAGTTGGGACCATTTATACGCTAATTATTAAGCAAAAACAGTCTAAAAAACAAATATGCAACTCTACTCAAGTCACTTTTAAAAAACATTGTCCTTATGGTCACTGCTATTTCTTAACTCATCTAGAATGGCTTCTTTGATCCAGTTATTCCCTATGTAATTTTTCTCAACTTAGATTACATTGGAAAAGAAATTAGGTTGTTGTACGTTTTCCTTCTCTGTGTACCATTCACTCCAGACTACCCCACATTTTGTATGACACACTAAAACAGAGGGAAATACCTGTTGCATAATGTTCTCAGAATTTGCACATAAATAATATTAAATAAACCAATACTCTGTAGTTTGAGACTTTATGATAGTTGTAATCGTGTCATGATCATGATCATTTTACTTTTTAGCAGGCGCTTTTATTTCATTTAACATTTTTAGGTACCTGTGAAAAGCATAATACCACATATAATGTAAATACCTCTTGAAAGAGATATACTATTGAATCAGTTATTATTGGGTTCTACTTTTGACATATTTTTTTCTCATTAAGGAGTGTTTTGTCTTATAGTGTCTGTGTTGAGAGCCACTGAAATGGAATCATTGAACGTAGTGCAGTCACAGGCAGGAACAGAATGTCACTCTGGTTAAGAAAGACCTGTTTCATCTGGAGTTTTTGCTTAAAAGTTGTTTTTAACCTGTCCATGTGAGCAAGAGGCTGTTGATTTCAAGACAGAGATTAATTCCTTTCTAAAACTTGCCTCTGTTCTTTAGTCAGAAAACTTAGACGTGAGCTTTGTCATTTCTTGTCCATAGCAGTTGGAATAGATTTATTTTTTCCCCTTAAAATGCTAGGGCCATTGGTAACCTGATAACACAAGCTTCCTCCTATTTATTCATTCACTCAGCAATCCTTTATTAAGCAGTGACCATGTGACTGGTTCCTAAGCAGAGCTCTACTTTAACGTGGCTAATAGCCTTGCCAACAGAGGGTAAGGGTGAATTCCTACAGGAAGGGACTCTTATGTTCTCTATTGAAATGTATTGAATATTTAATATATTTTATCTGTTTTTTGAATAGCTAATGCATGCCTAGAACACAATTTAAAAGGTACACATAGATGCACCTTTCAAAAGTAAATCTACCTCCCACTCCTATCTTTGGGTCATCCTTTCTCTTCCCTGTATACAAACACATCTGCCAGTATGATGGGTAAGCTGTATGTAGAAGAATTTGGTTGTAGGAGGGCATTTCTGAGGTGAGGGCAAGGGGAGCAAGGATACATGTAAAAATACAGGGCCATGAAAAGTGAAGATTTGAGGAATTACGGAAAAATATTTCAGAAAATCTGGGGCATAAAAAGTGGTTTATTGGGGAAGAGGAAAGAAAAGCTGGTACAAGAGTATGCTAGAGGCAAAGAGCTGTAGTCTGCTTTTGAAGGCAAAGCACTTTCTATTTTTCAATATTTTAAACATTCATCATCACACATATATTAATATAATGGCCACTGAATATAATAAGATTTAACCTACATTTATTGAATACCTAATAATACTAGGCATGGGTATGAAAACGTAAGCAATATATGGACTCTTCCTTTCAGGCATTCTCTACCAGTTGAGGTAAACAAATAAATTTATGACACTATTTGAGGAGAAATAATTAAAAACAAAATCTCCTCCCAACACAGGAAACCTCTCCACAAAGGCAGAAGAGAAAGTAAACAGTTTTATTATTGAATAAACAGGAAAGCAGATTGTGATTCCCATCACAGGAAATCCACTAAGAAATGGCAAAGACAGAAAGGAATCTCACCCTTTTATATAATTAGGCAGATACAGCCCATCACATGCATGTTCCCAAGATAAACAATACATAGTCCTCACTGAGAGGACTTAACAGCAGTATTTTTCACATACAGTTCATCCTAAATGTACTGGGTAATTGGGATGATCTTCTGTGCTATCCAGAGGAAAATAAGTTCTCATATCTTTATGACAGGTGGTAGTTTTGCGGCTTAGAGCAAGGCTCCTACCCTCCCAGGGCTGCTATCTTCCTTGATGATTACTTTTTTTTTTTTTTTTACATCTTTGTTGGGGTATAATTGCTTTACAATGGTGTGTTAGTTTCTGCTTTATAACAAAGTGAATCAGTTATACATGTACATATGTTCCCATATCTCGTCCCTCTTGCGTCTCCCTCCCTCCCACCCTCCCTGTCCCACCCCTCTAGGTGGTCACAAAGCACCGAGCTGATCTCGCTGCGCATTACATTTTAAGGACTCAGTTCCAAGGTCCTTGAGGAAGACTCCTGTGGGCCATAAACTTGGCAAGAGGCTTATTTAGCAGTTAAAAGCATTTACATACATGTCAAAGAGAGAAAACTTTCAGTGATAAGTTTTCTAAAGTGAATGTTCTAAGAAAGTGAGAGAATGGAAGTCTCTTTCCTTATTTTCAACAAAGAGAATTATTTTTTTTGTTTTTCAGTTTGTATTTACCATTAGAGCCCTCCCTTTAGTACTACAATATAGTGACACCACAAATTTCTAACGCCATTGCTATATTCACCTTTCTCTGGACAAACTGTCACCCACTAAATAACTAGCAAGTGCATAGCAGAAGACAACGTGAAGCAATAGTCAGAGTCTGATCGAATAACAAAATTAATAAATTACAAAAAAAATCCATACATTGTTTGTCTGGAGTAATAATCTTTGACCATATCATACAAATGGTATATGGTTAAATCAAATTCTTAATTAGCAACACACAAAACTTTTTTTTAGTCATACATTAATTTTACAAATATTTGTGATGTCTTTATACTTATATTTTCAAATGAATTACTAGTAGTTCAAATGAATAACTGGTAGTACCTTATAAAGTCTTACCCAATCTAAGCCTAAAGGATAGCTTAACACTGGAGCGTGATAATCTAAATTTTTAATTAAGAGTTTTCCTTGTGAGGCCCAGTATATTTCTGGCCCTGAATTCCAGTCAGTTACATAAGTACTATCACTTTTGTGCAACAATTTAGCCCTTTAGTATTTGTTCTATCTTCCCATGATTGTTCCTAGATGTGAAACACAAAGACACTTGTGACCAGCATCTAGGATTAAAGTCTTATGAGGCACTCACTGAAAGGTACAGATTGAAAGTCCAGTGTTTAATGTATATGGCTTTAATTGTTTCTGAAAACAAACACACCCTATGGGCCACTTGTTTTTTTTTTTTTTTTTGCACTGGGTCTAAATTAATAGTCACACAGTTACAATAGGCAACTATTATAAGATCTACGTGACTAACAGGCATTCACCTTTGTTTACCTATCAATATTGGGATTAAAGATAGCTAGCATCTCAAAGTTGATCAAGTGACATTAGAATTGTCTTTTCAGAATCTATATATAAGTGCCAAATTTCTGTTTGTCTATTATTAGTGTTTTCTTTTTTGTTCTTCATCCTTTAATCATACCAGTAAATAAAAAGTTTTGGGGTCAGATTTAGAGCTTGAGTACCTGGATGCATATTAGTTACCATTACTTTCTTATTATCAAAAATTACTAATGAAGATAATCCATTTTTACTCTATCAGTAGTCAGATATTTTAACTTATAAATCCAGACCCTGTTTATACTGGAAGTACAATTTAGAACTGATTGGAAATGAGACTCTGGGAACCATTTCTAGGAGTTCAGAAAGAAAAAGTGATGTAACAAATGATATGTTTGTTTTCTAGTAAAATGTGATTCTTAAAGTAACTGAAACAACTCTACTGTGAATAAGACAGCAATGCACCTATGAGAACAGTAATAAGTTTGCTAGAATACCTACATTCAGCTACGTTCAGTACCAATATCAATCACTCTGGAAAACTAAAATTTCCTTTGTGGGAACTGCAATCTAGTCATCTTAAGAGGCTCCCATGGAGAGCACGACTCCATCCAGTTTTTTGTTCATTTGTTTTTCATATTGATAGCAACACTTGAAAGGGTCTCTCCCAGTATGATGACAGCCTGTCTTTTCCTTGCTGTACAACATTTGTATGTAGATGAAATCTGGTCAGTAGGAGTGGCTGACTTCTTCCAGGTCCTTCTAGATCATTATGGCTTTATGTCTCAGCATTTCTAAGGAAAGAAACCCTGTTAAGTATTGGACATAATCATGACAGAATTCAATGAAATCACATACAGAATGTTGTATCAGACCAACATTTACAGTCTTGCCACACATAAATTTAAAGAAAAAGATTCCGTGTTTGCTGGTAGGAACCGCTCTCATTTTTGACAAGGCTAGTGGTAAAGCTGAAGGCCGTCTTGACATAGGGTTTCAGAACCTTAGCTAATGAGTTTTATACAGTTTGATTTACTCACTCAATTTTCTAGAGCACTAAGGACTTCAGGAATCTGTAAATATTTGCATAATTACTTGCCAAAAATAAAATTACTTCCTCTGTCTGATTTAAATGCTCTGGTAACCCAAAAGTAGAAATTATATTTATTGTGAGTCTTTACCATCACCTGAAAAAAAATTTTTTTTGAAGAAGGAAAGATTTTAGGCCTCATACATACCATAACTAGACAAAATCTCTTAACTTTTCACAAATATTGGTTTTATGAAGCCCAGCTGCCACCTGGCTTTTGGAAGAGTTGGTCAGGAAGAACGTTCTGTGCTTATCATGGGAGTAGCCTGTAAAGAATTCTGTTGACAAATAGCACATTTAAAAAATATATTTGTAATAATGGTATCCCTTTGATGTGCTTTGTAAGAGTCTAGTGTCTTTAAAATCCCTGTTTTATTCAGCTGATTCTGTTGATGACACAGAACAGAACAAGCAGTTGGAAACTGTGGTACAGGAATTATTTTGTTAGGTAATATCCATAGTCCAGTCAAATTCCTTTTAGTCCCTTTTATCATCCATTTTCTTTTGTTTAGCATATTTTTTTAAGTGAACAATATTTCTTATTGTATCAAAAAGGGAGATTCTAAGTTTGGAATTTGCCATGTTTTAACAGCAACTTCTGCAGCTCTGTCAGCAAAACGAATCCCTGATATCTGAGCAGGCAGTTGTAAAGTCTCTACCACATCAGCTCTCACTTTTCCATGAGATATTCTTAGTACCCAGAGACGTAAAAAATCCTCCATTTAAAAAAAAATCGCTTTGTTGTATGACAGATGCCAAACGTATTTATTAGTAGTAGATATAGTCTATATATTCATTTAAAATCCGGAACCAAGAAATGCAGCTCTAGTAACTGCTGTCAACTTGACCTGCTTGTGCGGACCTATTTCTGTAGTCTGGATGGAGTGTCCGTGGAACTCCCTTCAGAGGTTGGCCAGAAGGGATTATTCCCTTCAGTGAAGAGCCAGCACAGCTGTCTTTAATCTTTTTGCTTCGTTGTCTAGATCTACATTGTGCCCAGCTGAGTAGCTGCTGCTAAAATTTGAGTACTGGTCCCTCCCTGCCTTCCTATCACCTTTTTCCTTAATGTGCACGTTGATATTTGGCAAGACAGCCAAGATATGCCTGGTTAGGGCCAAAGGGCAATTTTGATCTGCCCTTGGATCCATGCCAATAATTTCTGAGAAAATCTCAACAAACTACCGATTAAATCAATCAGGGGCTCACCTCTCTTCTGGACACACCACTGCAACTTCTCCCAGCTGACCTTTAGCATAAGGCTTCAGTATTGCCATCAGCAGCCCCTTTTAGGTCTTATTGACCTTAGACCTTTTGCAGTTGTGGGGAGTGCCAGATAGTTGGCTTCCCTTGCCCACCATACCCTTTAACGTGGTCATCTTCTGGATGCTGATGTATTTGCTCCATCTCAGGAGCAAAGTCTGCTGTTTGCATAAGTCCATGCAGTACCAGTGAACACCTCCAGCTGCGGGACTTTAAACTAATAACCTGCTGCTGAGTATTTCTGCAGCTTTCCGGAGTCACAGAGAAAAGACTTTAAATGAATAACAGCAGCTGCTGAGAAAGGCACATCAATTACCCAGGAATCGTGGGTAGTTTCTCAATGGTGTCAGCTTTGCTGGCCATCCAAATAGGAAGGGCTGACTTCCCTTACAACAGGAAGGGCTGATTTTCCTTTATATAAGAAAAATGTAAATTGTGTGGCACTTTGGTTTCCCTTCCTGTGTTGACACTTATCAGCTTAACATCCTTGTGTGTTTGCCTTTTTTCCAAGTTGCCTCTGTATGGAAGCACAGTCCTTTATCCAAGTTCTCAATTATTCCCAGGTCAGGTCACTTGATCGTGTCTGCTTTCATAGCTCCATAATGTGTGGAAGAGAAGGTACCCATGGGAAGGTGAATCTGGCCTAAGACATGAATGGACACAGGGCTAGGCCACAAGATGGGCAAAACCTGCGTCCTCAAACAGGACAAGTAATGTGTTACTGGTTAAAGAGTTTGTACCTTTGTTCCTTTTTGTAGGGAAATTTACCAACTAAACAAACTACCCATCACCTCCCCTCCCAGAAAGTCGATCTGAGTCAGGGAGAGATAAAGAGACACAAGAGAAGCAGAGGGAGTGGGGAAAGAAAAGAAAACAGGAGAGTGCTGTGAAAGAAAAAGTGCCCAGGGAAAGCCGCCCCCAAATACGCCTCAATGGCATATTAATTATTTTGAAGGTTACTTAAGTGTCTACTGAAGAAAACCGCACAACCTAAAAGTTGCAAGTTAAGTTTTATTCAGGGATCTTACTAAGGACTATAGCCCGGGACACAGCCTCTCAGATAGCTCTGAGAAACTGCTTAGAAGAGACAGGGAGGAGCCAGGATATATAGGAGTTTTTGCTGGGAGGAAGGAAAAAACATGTAGTTGAACATCAAAAGATTAGGGCTAATCACAAAAAAACAGACATCTCGAGTTAATGATTTTAGTGTATTTCTGTGTATGGGAAGATGCAAGAATCTGAGCTCACTGAAAGTATTCCTTA
Organism: Lagenorhynchus albirostris; assembly: GCF_949774975.1. NCBI lineage: Eukaryota > Metazoa > Chordata > Mammalia > Artiodactyla > Delphinidae > Lagenorhynchus > Lagenorhynchus albirostris. Next base: position 141,242,614 of record NC_083098.1, on the reverse strand, counting down.
GACTTGCATCTTAACTATCTAAGACCAGTATACAAAACACAGAATGTTTCCTGTTTTCCTCCATCCTGAACTCTCCTCAGGGTGCACTGTCTGGGGGCAGCTGCAGTGGCTGATGTCTTGATGGTGGGCAACATTTGTTGTTTACTGGAATGGTAGGCAACATGCTTTGTCCACATAAGAAACAACCCACGCAAAGAGGTGAAACCAAGCAGGACCTTGTGGGGCTCCTGGGCACGAAGGCCTTTCTGTCCCCCATTTCTTGTTTGTAGAGAACAGACTCCAGCCTCCATGACCTTCCTGGGTTCCAAATGGCAGGTTTGAACAGTTGCCAGTTGGGGAAGAGAGGGGGTGCAGAGACAAGGAAGCAGCAACGAAGAAACCACCTGAGGCAAGATTAAAGGAACCAGAGAAGCTCATCAAAACTAGGAGACTAACTGAGAGGAGATTAAAGGAGTGCAGGCCCTGCACACACGCTAATCTTATCAGCAACCCCACCCTAAACCATTGCTATAAAAACTCATCATCAATTTCTCTTGGGTTGAGACACACAGTTTTCGAGGGCAGGAGCTCACTGTGTCCCCCTTTGCCTGGCAAGACAATAAAGTTATTCTTTTTTACTTCACCCAAAGCTCGTCTCTGAGATTCCATTTGGCACTGGTGCACAGAGGTTGAGCTTTCAGCATCAGAGGGACACTTTGACTTTCCTCTCTGTCTCCCTGAAAGCAGGAAATAAATGTCTCATGTAAAAGGTACATTCCTTGCTTCTGGAAGTAGCAGGGCACACTTATCCCCAAAGATAGGGAATTTGGGGCCAAGAATCCTGTATGTGTAAGCAAACCACATTACTTCTTTAATATCCCAAGCCCAAACTCTGTTTAGATCCTTCACTGATTAACCACCCAAAGCCTAAGTTTCTTTGTCCTGTTGCAGGGGAGGAAGACATTTTCCTCTACCCTTCTAGGTTCTTCTGGCTGGTCTAAGAATTAAATTGACATGAGATAGATTAGCAGGAGGAAATCAAACAAAATAACACGTATACATGGGAAAGACCCAGGAAAACTGAGCAACTCTCCAAAATGGCTGAAGCCCTCACCTTAAAAGGATGTTGGGGGTAGTGGTTTGGAACTTCAAAGGGGAGAAAGGCAATTTACATGGAGATGAAAAAGCAGATATTTGGTGATGATGGCAGGAGCCATTAAAGAAAAGGAACAAAGGTACATGTAGCAAGAGGGAAGATAGAGGTAGTCATTACAGTGAGTATAAACATGATGTACATTCTCCCGAGTCACAAGACAGAGACTCCCTGCTTTTTGCGTCTATCCCTGATGCAACCTTTAAAACAAGAAAAGGCATTGGTCTCTCTGGAATAAAAGGAAGCTCCTAGGAGTAAGAGGTGATGGGAGCCCTAGAAGAAATGGGTAAGAGCTTCCACCCATAAGTCTCAACTCATGTCCTGTCTAGGGACAGTGGATGTGAGGTTCGTACAGTACGGCATCAGTCACAAACAGGTATCCACAAAGACCACAGTCCTCACACATCCACACTCATACACACAGGCACATACACATCCCAGCAGTGAGATGAGATGAAACAGAACACTGGAGGTCAGAGGGGTGAGGGAAGGCAAATTTCAGGTTCCTTATTTAGGAGAAGACCGGTGTTAAACTGAAGGATTTATAAGTTCTTAGTTTCTCCCAGGGAATAATTTTGTTCTCAGTGATGTATAAAGAATCAAGAAGCTTCCTTCAAGTCCTGCCGCTTTCCACCTGATGACTGCACATTTATTCTCTGTGTTTGCAGTGATCTCGTCCTTCTCCCATGGAATCTCTAGATTCCTGATTGGAAACTCTGCTTGCATCTTTTACTTAAAACAAGGATGCCAGCCCAGAACAGTGCCACAACAAATGCCATGCTCCAACCACTAGACTCTGATAAGCGAAGTAGAAATAACCTTTTCCTTTCTCCTGTCCATTTGCACTAGTGAGGAGCAAGTTGGTAAATAGGAAGATCAGCACAACTCAGCCTCCAAAAAGGTATCAAGAAGACACGCAGAGCCCAGAGCAATGCTCAGATCAATAGGAGTGTGGCCAGGAAGCTAAGGTACATGCATTCAGAACTTTTCTTAGTGGTAGAGTGTCATGACTGATATAGATTGCCACTGCCTAATTAAATGAGATAGTAGATTAACACAATGGAATTTGAATGACAATCTGAATAATTTGAAAGTTAAAAAAATAAGTTTATATCAGTCGTTGCTGAGTATTGGTGTGGCTTTCAGAGATTGGTCTATCTAATCCACACAATACTGTTTTATAGTTAATTAGCAAAGTATATGCAATACAAACTATCAAGAGAGCTGATAAAATATAAACATGCATGATTTTTTACCATTTTCCTCTTGATATTTGGCCCAAATAAAAGTATATTGTATTTCTATATACAAACCTATTTTTAGAAATACATATCAGAATGAATCAAAATGTAAATTGATGTGTTAAGTATTAATAAATAATTATATTTGGTTGAGGAATCACTTTAGAATTTCACTCTTTGAGAATATACGTCTGGTAGTTTGACAGAATCTTTTCATTTTCTATTGGAGGAAAATTTTTACTGTTAGAACATGTATCTCCCTTTACAAAATGCCAAACTTTTACAAAATTTGTATGAAATTATTTTTCTTTTTTATTCCATCAGAATTTCATTCTCATCTGACAGGTTTTACAATATATAATTTTATAGTTATAGAAAGAAAGGTAGAATTTTAATTTGATGAAGTCTAAACTTGTTTCAAATCAATTCAGATGAAGCATTTATTCTTCATAAGAGTTGAAATTCGTTCTTATTGTAGTTTTATTTTAACCATATCTTAAATTTTGGCTTTCTGCCGTTCAATTCTGGAATATCTCCTAAATCTGTGATTCCATGATTGCAAGCCTAGACTGGCACTCATCATTATCGCCTACGGTGAAGATATATGTTCTGATTCTTTAAAATTATAATTTGTGAAATACACCTCGTGAGAGGCAATTCTTGTTGCATACTCAATAGCCATTTTCTCCCTTTTCCATTGAACCACATTTTTCTGTGTGTGTGTGTGTGTGTGTGTGTGTGTGTGTGCGCGCGCATCTATATGGGCAGCAGTGTGCTTTAGCCCAGTAAAGAGGTAATAAAAGGTTACATGGCAGGAATAGAGGCATATGTAACAATATAATGACTAGATCTTCAAGCAAACATTTTCCCATGAGATAATAGGTCTTAGAAAAAAATATCCAACCGAATGAGGACAACAGAGCATAAATGGATCTTTGATGGCACAGTGAAGCTACTGAAAGAGTTCCACAATGGCACCTACCTTTAGACTCTGTTAAGTAATCAATGATTTTCTTATTGTTTCAGTTATCGTTAGTCAGATACTCTGATTCTAGCCAATGAAAGAGCTCTTAACTGATACAGACACAGTATATCCACACTCACTTCTATAAGTGAATTATGGGAAATAGGTTATCAACCTGAAAAGCAATTTCACATGATCTATGTTTTTCCTACTTATAGATATAACTAGGGACTCTATTATCTTGAACTAATGCAAAATGTGTTTTATTAAAGTAATTTTAAAGTAGTCACAGACAATGAAAGTCTTAGATTTTTGTCAGACTTTGAATCTGCATTTTTAATAATGCCGCATTTTTATTGTTTCTAATTGGCACATGTTCTTGTATCCACTCAAGAGCAGTTTTCAAAAAAAAGTGGGGGGGATAGAATTATCCTCTAGGTCAGAGTAAAATCTTACCTAGAAATATGGACCATTATATAATACATAAAAGCAGAGCTGCTTTGATGGAAGATAGAAAGGGATATAGTAAGATTTTCATGTCAGATTTTTTCATTTTCCCTTGTGAAGAACAGTTTGAAAACCGTGTCCTACAACATTCTACTTTAACTGTATCTACCCATCTAACTTCTGTTCTTCCTCTAAAATCCAATTCAAGCTTGTTCTCCAGTTGTTGGTGAAGTTTTATATCGTACAGCATTTTACATGAAAAGCAAACAAGTTTCAGCTCCCTTTGTCATATATTTACCTTATGGAGAAATACGGCAAATATAGTGTGATATTGCTTGGAGCCTGACTGATTTCTCAGCTATCCATCCTCTCTTGCCCTTGCTTTTTATAATTGCACATAATTCTTGCTTGTCACATGATGGCTTTAATTTTTTATATAATGAACCAATGCAAATATATTAGAACACTTTTCACCTTTAGTGAATATAATCTAAAAAAATTCATCTGCAAACTCTGAGTATCTAATGATTCTTTAGGGATCACTCTTGCACCCTCCGCTTTCAAGCTAGTCTACCTTATTGGCCTCCTGTCTGGTCTCCTACTTCTCCATTTCACTTCAGGTACTTGCAGAAATTTGAGTCTGCCTTGAACCTCAGCCTAACTGACTGGTGATCAAGATCCCTTCACTAGTTATTATCATTTCCTTCTTTAAGATTAATTCTTGATTCTCTTTAGCAATGCTCATTTGAAATCCTTGAGACCACTGTTTGGCCCAACAAAATGTTTTTGTAGAATTAAAATTCTAGTGGGTATGTAGTGGTATATCATTGTGGTTTTAATTCACACTTTTTCTGATGACTAGAGTTCTTCTTATGTGCTTATGGTCATTCGTGTATTTTATATTGTGAAGTGTCTTTAAAATTTGCCCATTTTACAAAATTTGTTTGTTACTGTTGAGTTATAAAATTTCTCTATATATGCCAGATACAAGTCACTACTCAGATATTTACTTTTCTATATATGTTTCCAATTTGTGGCCTTTCTATTTTTTTTAAAGGGCATTTGTTTGTTTTTTTAAACATCTTTATTGGAGTATAATTGCTTTACAATGGTGTGTTAGTTTCTGCTTTATAACAAAGTGAATCGACTATACATATACATAAATCCCCATATCTCCTCCCCCTTGCATCTCCCTCCCACCCTCCCTATCTCACCCCTCTAGGTGGTCACAAAGCACTGAGCTGATCTCCTTGTGCTGTGCGACTGCTTCCCACTAGCTATCTAGTTTACATTTGGTAGTATATATTAGTCCATGCTACTCTCTCACTTCATTCCAGCTTAGCCTTCCCCCTCCCCGTGTCAAGTCCAAGATTTTTTTAAAAATAAAGTACACTGTACACACTTTTTCCTTTTCTGATTCATACTTTTTTGGGGTCTTAAGATCCTTTGTCTAACCCAAGGTTGAAAAGGTTTTCTTGTATATTTATCATTTTCTTCTAGAAATTTTATAGTTTTAGCTCTTAGGTTTGGGTATATGATTTATTTTGAGAATTTTTTATATAGGTAATGTATTGAGGATAATTTATTTTGATATGAATATCCAGTTGTCACAACATTGTTTAAATAACTTAACTCTTCCAATTAAATATTCTTGGCATCATTGTCAAAAAATCAATTGACCATTAATTAATGGGTCTATTTCTGGATTCTCTATTTCATTCAATTAATTTATATGTCTATCCTTACACCACGTATGAGTTTGTTAGGGCTGCTGTAACGAAGTATCACAAATTGTGTGACCCAAACAACAGAAATCTGTTGTTTCACAGTTCTAGAGACTAGAAGTCCAAGATTGGTAGCACCATGCTGCCTGAAGGTGCTAGGAAAGGATTCGTTCCAGGCCTCTCTCCTAGCTTCTAGCATTTTTTTGGCTTGTGGAAGGATAATTCTAATCTTCAAATGGCATTCTTCCTGTATGCATATCTGTGCCCCAAATTCTTCCTTTTTATAAGAACACCAGTCATATTGGACCGAGGCCCACTATAATAACCTCATTTTACCTTTCTACGACTTCTAAATAAGGTCACATTCTGAGGTACCAGGGGTTAGGATTGTAACATAACTTTATGGGGAGGGGGGAGGGACACACATCAACTCATAATGTACCACTACAACAGTTTTAATTACTGTAGCTTTATAGTAAGTTTTGAAGTCAGGTAGAGTAATATATCCAAATGCATCCTTTAAAAAGTAGTGATTCTAATTTTTCCCATTTATATATAGTGTGGAAGTTCAGTAGGAGTCCTACCAAAAATTCAGGACAGTGGTCCAACCTGGAGATATACAACTGTAAGTTGTCATCATATTGATGATATGGAAACCATGAAATGAATGAGATCACCAAGGAAATTAGTATAGATAATGTAGGGGAGCAAATTCGCCACCCCAAAATGTCTACTTAGCATGCATATTATTTTGAGCTGAAAACAATCAAGAAAGAAAGAAAGAAACTTTGACCTTCCCCCTTATTTGCCTAAAGAATTTAGATAGAGGGCCTATTACAGGAATAGAGCTATTACCATAGATAACTATAATACGAACTAGGTGTGTAGACAGAAGGAACCTAGCAAAGTCTGTTAAAATTCCTCTCTGTGTCTCATTGTCTCTGCATGGCCCAGCAAACATTTGTGCACCAAATATCTGCTTTTCCATCTCCATATCAGTTGCCTTTCCCCCCTTTGAAGTTCCAAACCACCACCCACAACATCCTCTTAAGGTGAGGGTATTGGCCATTTTGGCTTTGGTTAGTGTAGTTTGGTGACTTAGATATTCTGATTGGACAAGGTCAAATAGAAACTAGACAACGCAAAAAAATGCCTCAAAATGTATGGAACTCCTTTGAGAATTTGTGCTAAAAAGAGGGGAAAAAAAGAGAAAAATGGTAAAGAAACATCAAGAAAGTGATTTTTAGGGAGAAATAGTATCTAGTTTTGAGGCTCAAGGGAAAGATGATAAAACTGATGCCACATGTGAGAGAGGAGAGAATTTCTGGAGCAATATTCTTGAGTTGATGAAAAGAGGTGCAATAAAATGCACAAATGGACGACTGGCCCTTGCTAGGAGCAGAGATAATGTATACTAAGAGACAAATTATGTAGACAAGACCAAGGAGATATGTAGGTACAGTGGTGAGAAATCAAGAATGTTTAACTTGTTTCTATTACCTAATTGACAACAAAAGCAAGGTTATCAGCTGAGAATTAGGAAAAGGAAGGATGTTTTCTAGGTTTAAATAGGGAAGAACACTATGATAATTAAACAGGAAAATAAGAACGTCAGTAGATTTAGGAGAGATGTTACAACTGTTCAGCTTAGTGATGACTGAGGTAAAATAAAAGCAAACAACATGGTTTTATGTTTTTCTCCAGTCGTATCCAGCTAAACAATTGCAGACACGTAATGGATAAAGCTTTGACATAATCAGAGCAGTACTTTAGCCAAAAAAGCCTTATTAAGTAAGATAACCAGAAGAATTGAGGACTTGTTTGAGGCAGTGATTTTAGTGGCTGACCATGAAATTTAAGCTAGGTAAGAAGGAAAGCTAAGAAATGAGGTATGTGAGGACACAGAAAAAGTAACAGAATCAGTGGATTGTGGGATCTCAAAATCAATGGAATTGGGAAACTAGATAAAGTGAACTGTTAGCATACTTGCGCCTCCTACACTTTACTGAATCTACCTTTCTATTTCTACCTTATTTTAAATAAGTATTATGTTTGTTGTGTGCTTCTTCCATTTCTATAATTTTATTTCTATAGCATTTCCATTTTAAACCATAAAATTTGGTACTGCAATTTATATTTTCTTATATTTTCCAGTAAATATTAATGTTTCGTTTTTCTCACTTGTGTAGAAAATGTCTCTAGAACAGAGAATATGCCTCTATTTCACTGTTGAAAAATTAATTTTAACTTAACACAAACTCACACATGTGTGACAATTCACTAGATGAATTCACACTCAGGTTTTATTGGTTTACAAGACAATAACTCATTTTTCTTTTAAGAAGCTTGACAGTATTCTTAACGAAGAGAGAACATATCATGAGGAAAGAATAGTCCAGAAATTATTAGTTAATTTTAAAGAATATGTTGAGTTGCCTGAGGCATGCAGAATGAGGGGGTCGAATATATAGGAGAGGTATGATAAGCTATTTTTCAAGGACCCTGAAGACTTGGGAAAGGATGAAGTCACATTACTTTCAACATTCCTCTTTTAGTTGGTAGATAAAGGAATATTTGGGTGTAAATGAAATAAGATTTTCTTTTATGGGTCTAATAGATTGAGTGTGAACCTGCTAGATAACTTCAATGTTCTCTGTAAAATAAAAGATGATTTCAACCTCTAAGAAAAGAGTTAGCTGAAAAGGATAAGGTTTTAATGAGAATGGAGAAAATTTTAAATAGGTAATATGGAGAATGGATAGATGACTGAATCAGAAAGCATAACTAGATATCTGGGTAGAGTGCAAAGCACACTCTAGGTTTGTGTTCATGGACTTATATTGGTTCCAGTGTAGCAGCTGTGTGAGTTAATATCCAAGTAGCATTCTGCAGGCCAGGTGGAGTAATAGTGTGTAGGGGGTATTTAGGATATACTGGGTGGGTGAGTAAAAAGGATAATGGAACGAGAGAATTGAGAATATTAGCAAGAAAGGACAAAGTGGAGCACGCTGGAGATGGATATAAAAGTGAAGGTCAAAACAGAAATGGAGTTTGATAAATTAGATAAAAAGAAAGAACAAGGGAATAAAGGTCTCAGTTGATAGAAAACAAGAAAGTAGAGGCAGCACCTGGAAGAGGAAATGAGGAAAGTAGAAGATTGCTGTTAGAGTGGAAATTTTGATTTTAAGCTCTTATAAAAGGACTCATTGTGAAGGTGATAAAATCTAATATGTTGCCATGTCCGAGGAAATTAGCAGTAAAATTCACTTATAAGCATATTGTTGAATACCGGTTTATGTTCACTGGTTGATCGTAAGCTAATGTTCAACAGACTGATACTCAAAGTTAAGTGGCTAACGCTCCAAAACGTAAATTCAGTTTCTAGTAAATCTAGATACGTAACTGTCTGAGGTTCAAGTTTCCTTTCCATTCTTTTGCTCATATTTTCTATAGTTTCTTATTGATATCCTGTAAGCACTAGTCTCTCTGAAATGCAACGGCATGAATTTTGCTTTTATTTGTTATACTTTCATTTTACCACAGTTACTGACCGTAAAATGGCAAAAGCCCACTCTAAAACTTTCAAGACATCTAATCATCTGAAATAAAATAATAAATTTAATAATTCAGGTTATATACATGTGAATAAAAATGTCACTCGTGGAGTTCTTAAGATGTTTCAGGAAAAAATAAACTATGGGAAATGGACACCTTAATTTTATTATATCTAACATAAATTTCTACTAATGAAATTAAAAAGTGATAACCTTTTTTATTGTTTTCACTTATCTTTAGATAAAGTCTTCAATTTTAGCATTTATATTTGTAAGTGTGCTGGGTTGTCAGTTTAACTGAACTAAAAAGTGTTGATTTGCCCCCAACTTTTTCTACTCAGTGTATGAAATTGCTTTCATTTTAAATTACTGATATTCAATCAGAAGAGGGTAACAGTAGGGACACAGTGCTTGGTGATTTCACATAACTTCAGTCACCTTTCATCCAAAGAGACACTATATTTAAAAGAATAAAAAGAGACTTTCAAAAACATTAGATTGGTTTTGTTGGGGAGGAGCAAATTTCCCCCTTATTCCTCTTGAATTCTTTTGGCTGGTCTAACTGAATTGACACAGGACAGATTAACAGGAGAAAAAAAAATTAATTTGTACATATGGGGATCTCATAGAAATAGTACCTAAGAAGTAACCAAAGCAGGCAGCTTTAATACTTTATAGACAAAGAAACAATAAATTTGTGAGGAATTGACAGGACAAAGAAACTTAGGCTTTGAGTGCTTAATTGGTGAAGAATTCAAACAGAGTTTGGGCTTGAGGTAGCAAATTAATAAAGTAATATGGTTTGTTTATATAGCCCTTTAGGCCCTGAATTCCTTACCTCTGGTGATAAGGATGTCTGTCCACCTCTTGGTACAGGGAGGGTACCTTTCATATTGGCGATTATGGGAGATTATGGGATCAGGGAAACAGAGTAGAGGGTCAGAGTGTGCTTTTTGCAACAGTTGTTTTTAAAGTAACTTTAATTCAAAGTAATTAATTAATATGCCACTTTGTCATATTTTATGGTGGCCTGCTCTGAGCTCCAACAGTTCAAAAATATTAGACTAATTTTTGCTAGATTTTGATCATACAGATGAATCTAATGGCATAATATGTTGATTACTAATAAAGTCATTTAATATTCTACACATCTGCATATTTATCAGTTCTAAGTGCAGCCTTGCAATCAGCAATATCCCCATGATGACTCTCCTGTGGTGCTTGGCAAGATAATATAATGCCTGATGAGCAGTCAGGCACTCTTAAACCAAGAGGTAGTCAGCTTTCAATTTTGGTACAAATGAAATGAGCTCACTCTGCTGCCCTAGGCCTCAGAGTCAGCACGGAGTGGGGCACCCCCCTCAGCAAGGAAAACCGAAGCAAGTCTCATCGTTTAAAAGAAATCTGCAACCTTTCCAAAATATTTTAAAAAGATGAAACAGATTGTTATGCACCCATTAGTAATATATACTTAGGATTAAGTATCCCTTTTCAGTGAAATAGTCTTGTAATTTAAAAAGTAGAGTCCTTATGAGGTGTCGTATGCATAATAAAGCATTGTAGTAAACAGTTATCCCCAAAGAACTGCAGCTCACAGATCATTCCTGGGGCATGATGATGCTTTGAAGAGGGTGTACATTCCTCACATCAGTGTCATCAGCACTGATGGAGTTACACTTGTGTACATACTTTACTGTTTATAATGCAATGTGCTGGAATAAGACCCTGCTATATTTGCTTTTCTATTACTAAGCCAGGAACTCAAAAGCAAAGTACTTTGGGGAAAGTTGAAGTACAGTAAGTGTATCCCTAACCATACTTTGTTGTAACTGCCTTTCTAATGACGTTCCCTCAGGATATGGAAGAAGTGCAACTTGTTCACCTTCTATCACGACCTAGATTGGGACCTGGTATATTTTAGATAGCTAAATTGTTACCAAACTCTGTTACCCAACTCAGGTTCAGATGCTAATTGCTCAGAAACCAATCATTGAGAGGCAAGTGTCTGTAGAAAGGAGAGATACTTTAATCAGAAAAGCGAGCAATCTGGGGAGAAGGTGAAATCATGTCCTGAGACCAACTCCGAAGATTCTGCTGCGCCATAACAGTTTTTAAAGGAAGAAAAAGGCGGTGGGAGAGAGAATCTCAGTGAATCATCGAGGCAGGAGGTTGGGTTCTGCATCATTCTCCTTTGCATGCAGACTGGCTGACTGTCTTCTCGTATGTTATCTTGCCCACTGATCTGTCTACAGGATTGCTAAAGGGGCTGTTGAGGGTGGAGAGCTAGTCATTTTTTAACTACTTAAATCCTCATTCTGACTTCTTTTTATCTAGGAAAAGAATCAACAGGTTAGGCAAGGCACGGTGTACACTCAGGAGAGCATAGGTCAGGAGTTTCAATTGCTTAGTGATCTCAATCCTATAATTGAGTTCTTCTAAGTTTAGAGGGGAACAGAAATGGACAAACAGGAAAGGGGCAAAGGATCTGCTTTCATATGTATTTCTTCTTCATACCCAATTTGAGCCCCTAAAACCCTTGTAATTTCCTAAGTGGTAGGAGTAATAAGTGTGTCTCTTGATATTCATAACAAATCCTTTGCAACCACACCTGAGCTTATTTTAATGAGGTAGCTATGGGAAAGCACCTAAGGGTGGGGCCTTGTTGCCAAGGAAAAGAACCATGTGACGAGGGTTGGAACTTTCAGCATTCTCTGGGGCTATTTAATAAAGCCTACATTAAAAAAAAAAAAAAAAGAGGAAGTTCAGAGAGCTTCCGGGTTGATGAACACGTGGAGCTTTGGGGAGAGTGGTGCACCCCTTCCCACATACTTTGCCCTAAGCACCTCTTCCATCTGGCTGTTCCTGAGTTGTATCTTTTTATAATTAACCAGTTGTCTAGTAAGTAAACTGTTTCTCTGAGTTCTGTGAGCCACTCTAGAAAATTTATTGAACCCAGGGAGGAGGTCCTGGGAACCTCTGATTTATAGCCAGCCAATCAGAGGCACAGATGACAACCTGGACTTGACATTAATGTTTGAGTGAAGGGGCTACAGTCTGCTGGGACTGAGCCTTTGCCTTCTGGGATCTGACACTATCTCCAGGTAGTGTCAAAATTGAGTTATACCTGTGGGACACCCAATCAGTGTCCTTGATAACTGGAGAATAGCTTGGTGTGGGAAAACCCCCCACATGTCTGGTGTCAGAAGTATGAGTGTGGTAGTAGTGTGAGAGTAAAAACAGAGACAAAGAGAAAGAGTGAGTCTTTTCCGACACATTGGACACACAGACACACACACAGATATAGGTAGATGTAGCCATAGACGTAGACGTGGATGTAGACGTTGACGGATATTTAACTAAAATGTTTTTGTTTGCTGACAAGCATTTTAGATTCATTTATATATTAAATATGTGACTTCCTTAGTTATTAAAAATTAATTCAATGTTTTTAAAGTTGTTTCCAGTCTTTTCTCCCAATTTTTATATTTCCCAATTTTTTCCAACAGTTGAAAGATTGTATAGCATATATGTCCTTATAAATCAATACTTTCAACTCAAACACTGTGTTTCTAATTTAGTAAGCATCAAAAATAATGAACAATAATTTTAAAACTTATCCTCCCACTCTCAGGTTTGGGAGTTCAAATTTCCACAAAAAAACAAAACAAAAATGAACTTTCTAATATTTAGGGTACACCATAGCACATTATGAAATTGATATTTTTTAGGATATAGAACATGAACTTATTTTTGTCGTAAGATTTCATCACACTCCACTATTCTAGCTACTAAGGGACTGTCTTTTGAGCAGTTTCTAGAATCAGCCTCACCCCAAACTACACAGCACATTCAGATCTGATATATCACAGAGAATAATGTTTTTACCTCAGTAACCATCAGTCCTACCCCAATACAGACTTGCTGTGTGCAAAATCTACTTTCCTCTGCTGGCCCAAACTGATTGGACCAGGCCTAAGGATCAAATATAAAGAAGTCAATTCATAAGCCATTTTAATTGCTTAAAATTGCAGTAAATTTTACTTACATAGGATTGAGCTTGTCGGCCATTTTCTCTCTTCAGAATATGATTTGGGAAAAATGAAAAGAATCTGAAAGTTGGTGAGGGTGAAGAGAGTCCATGCAGAAACCCAAATAATGAGAAGGCCAAACTATGAGTACAATGAACATACAAGTACAAAAAAGGCTATTACTTCGTACAAAGTTCTAGAAACAGCTACTCAGTTGAGTGTGAGGAATTTGGCTAAAAGAGTCTGAAGGGTTGAAGTAGAGTAAAGTAATCATCGAGCCATGAGCCATGTAGAAGCAAAGCTTGGGAGTTAAGATCCGCAGACACTGAACAATGGGATGTTGTGCCGGTTATCAATTTATTGCCTCTTAGTTCATCCTTGATTATTTAATAGTGGAAGCGGACCCTGTAATTTTTGTCAGCTGACACATTGTTAAGCTTTGTCAGCAGAGGGCACTGAAAGAGGCAGAGGTTTCTTCTTCTAATGTGCCTGTTTTACCAGGCTCCTCTGAGGTCGGGGAGATGGCATTTCCAACACCAGGCATCTGCATACGTAGAGGGCGGCTGCTTCCCCCATACATCCTCAGGAATCTTCACATCAGAAGGATGCCACTCAGATGGCTTTCTGTCAAGGACCAACTTGTGGCATCTCTCCATAGGTAGCTTCCTTGGTATCTCAGAGGACAGAGTTTTGCCAGCATAGAACCCTGGAAAACTTCTCCACCATCCACTGATCTCTGGCTGCCCCTTCTCCAGTGAGGTCTTTATCTAAGCCCTGGGTGGGGGCAGGGCACTCTTGCTGGGGTGCTCTATCTCAGCCCTGGGGTTAGTGGTTACTCCTTATATATGCTGTTTCTATTTTTTTAATTGTTCCTTTTAACTCTTAATAATCAAACTCCCATTACTCCAATCTCCTGTTAAAGTTAATAATTACTTACATTAAACTTTCCCTGTCCAAATTACTGTATACTTTGCTCCCTGATAGGTGTCTAACTGATACAGACAGCAACAAAATAGCTTCGTTGAATGTCCTCCATAAAGCCTGCTTATAGGATAAAATTTGATCCATCCAGGAGATTCTTATGTATTTATTATTACTCTTATAATTCCAGAAAAGAACAAATGACTTGTACGCCTTATGAAATCATATTTTTACTTATTCACATCTGTCAAAAGTCAGGGGTGGGGATCTAGAAAGTATCCAGGATGAAATTAGAGGGAGTGAAAGAGAACTTTGAAACACTCTCACTTTGTTTTATTAAAAAATAATTTTTTTATCACGAATTTTCTTGTATCATCGGTAATTGAGAAATCCTACTTACAACCCAAGATCTTCAAACTTCTAATTTAACTGGAAGTGTATCCAGTTCTTTTCTAATTTCTGAATAGTTGCTACCATGTCAAAATTGGTTGGGTCAATGAGGGTCCTTCCTTCCAATGTTGAGGCTGGATATTTGCAACTTCCTAGAGAGTAAACACAAATATCTACATTCAGTCCCCTCTTCTGGAAAGCAAGGGTTTGTGATAACTGGATGGATGATGGTGAACAACGACAGTCAGCTACTCTTTGCTAAAACAAAGCCGAAGCCAGACCTCTTCTAGTCCTTTAATTATGGGGATATTCTGTGGATGGTCCTTATTTTTACAACATCCAAATGGGAATTTGTTTATTCCTGTGCACTTGGATTTCTTTGTTTGAGATTTCAATTCAGTTCGAAAATTCTTACGTTTACGTTATACATCACTTAGACTTTCCCAGTCTGCCCCTGACTCTGGGGTGTGAACTTCATTATTTTGTCCCATGCCTGGAATATTACTGCAGATGCCCTCTTTTCCTCTTCAACTATGACTAATTTCTCCAGCAGAAAGAATGAGAAAAGATCTGGGTTGTGTTTATATCCACTATTATAAATTGTTCCTACATATTCATTTACACTTTTCTGATCTTTACATCTGAGTTCGTCAACACCTGACAGGTGGCTGACATAGTCCTTGTGTAACGTGTACACTGCTGCTCTGAGTGATGATCTGTAATCTTAAATTATAATCTCAATCAGTATCCACCTTGGCTTAAATACATTCCATGGCAGTGATGCACGTCTGCAGAGATATCAGTTCACATAACTCTGGGTCCAGGAACAGAATCTGGTACCACACTGCATGTTCACATTTTAAAATGTCCCATTGATTATGTCATATTCTCCCTGTAATTCGAAATCCTTTTCTTTGGTCCCTGGCAATATAATTATTGAAAAGAGTACCAAGTTATTCACTGCAACTAGCCTTCACCAGCAGTTCTAAAACCTGAAGGGTAATAAGTATTTAGTTTGATAATAAGTATTTGGAAGGATAATAAGTATTTGGTTTGAATGGTGGAGTCATTCAGAGCTTTGAATTAATCTAACCAGTCCTGATATTGACATCTTCTCGTTATCTCCAAATCATCACAATTTTCAAATAAATTCAAGGTTCTTGGAAGTTGGATATAACAGCTAATTTTCACTTTAACACAGCAGGATAGTTTTAGGTGTCTATATTTAGTGCTGTACATAGTTTTAATTCTCTAGCGGGTGTAGACGATCTCTGTCAATTATCTCCAAATTTGCAACTCCGACTTCAGAATATTTTCTGCACTATCTTTTTGACTTTCTCGTGTTATTCAAGAACCATCTTTTCATGTTATTCAAGAACAATTTTTAAACAAGGATACTGGTGAATATAACACCTTTGTTCCCCAAAGTTGGATAACAGCCGATGAAAATTGTTGCTGAAGCAGCTGTTACCAGCGTGGGGGGTTTATTCTGTGGATTCGTTTCTGCATAATTTCCATTAACGGCTAAAATAATTTAAATGGAATTTCATTTGTATTTTGTTTCTCAAAGAATATTAACCCATTCATCACACCGACAACATTCCTCAAAAATCTCTGTCCTTCCCAATTCGCGTACCTTCTGTAGTTATTCCAAGCCTCTCACTTGCCAGATCCTTACGTTCTTTTGTTTATAGCCTCATCTGGCTTTTCTTTGTCTTCTCTTAACTATTTTCCATATTTGTTTAGCAACTAGGCTAAAATTTTTCCCATGGGTAGAATTTGGTAGGAAAGATGTGAATGTTCATACAGTGATATTTTTGCCCTGTTGGAAAATAATCCACCATTATTTTGAGTAGCCTGCTTTTTTTAATTGCGGTAAAATATGGTAACTGCTTTTTATCCCTGAGTGTAATGATTAAAGAGTCACACATGAAAACCCATTCTGAAAAGGAGTTGCGTGTAAGAAATGCTAACACATGAAGTAAATATTTTTACAGTCTATAGCATTGAAGTACCTTCCATGACACCATCAAATTTTAAATGCATATTTTTCTTGGTGTTCTTTATAAGTCAGGATTCCCATTCATTGAGAAATGCAGTATGGGAATTTCCGCTAATCCAAATGTGAAACAGCTAGATTGAGAATATATCCAATGTCATAGGGCACTTGTTTTATATTAATTTGCACCTTTCCAGGGAAAATAATGGAATCATAGCTTATAAGATTTCTGTCTTACCTTTGAGCTACTCTTAGTTTATCCAATGAAATAAAACCATAAAATTAAACTGAATCTGTCTAAAGATTTTTGTTATGGACTGAGCGTTTGTGTCCCCCCAGCTGTCATATGTTAAAGCCCTATTCCCCAGTGTGATAGTATTTGGAGGTAAGGCCTTTGGGAGTAATTAGGATTGGGTGAGATTGCGAAAGTGGGAACCTCATGATAGTATCAGGATCCTCCAAAGAAGAGAAAGAGAGACCAGAGCTCTCTGTCTTTCTCCACCAGATAAGGACAAAGTGAGAAAGTAGGGTATGTAAGAAGCATGTTCTCACCAGGAAACTGAATCGTGAACTTAGCCGCATCCAGAACCATGAGAAATAGACGTCTGTCGTTTCAGCCGCCTCACTATGGTATTTTGCTATAGCAGTCCCAGCTGATTAAGACAGTAGTCTTTGTTGCTAACACTAGTCATAATTGGCAGGAGTGGTTTACTTTTGCTCAACTTTTGATGTTTAACAACATAATTACCTTTTAATTTGGGGAGATTTAAGAGTGCTCTCTGATTCCAAAATATACTATTTTATGCTTGAAGAGTGGACTTTCAGCACTCTAATTCCACTTCTAATGCACATTATAACAAAGTAAGATTCAGTTTCGTTGCACTAAATATATACACACTGATTGTTTTATACATGTATATCCATAAATACCACATAATATATAATATGATATATTTATATATAATATATATTGGGCTGGCCAAAAAGTTCGTTCGGGATTTTCTGTAACATGGAAAACCCGAACGAACTTTTTGGCCAACCCAATACTATATAATTATTAGCGATATATTATATATTATGTGGTATTTATGGATATACATGTATTATGCAATAAATATGTCTATATATGTACTTATTGTATATATATGGATATTTATGTTACTTGAGAATAAGGAGTTAGGTGAGTGTTTCTATAAGACTAGGTTAATAATTAACCTTAAAGGTTTAGAGTAAATTAAAGAAAGAAAGGCACTGAGGCCATCTTGGGAGAGCATTTCTAGAAGGGAAGAGGGGCTATTTGATTCTCACTCTCCAACTAGAGCTCTTGGCACACAACGGTTGCTGCAGTTCACGGGGATCTGGGGAGCTACTTTTCATTCTTAGCCAGGAGAATTCTGAGAAATGGTTGGAAAATATTTTCTCTCTCTACTCGCAACTATGTATAGCTGATATCATAAAATGATATTTTACTCCTGTGAATAATCACTTAGCTTTACTGAATGTCTACAGCCTGTAGTATTAATGAATAAAGATGGAAATATGCACAATTAGCTAAAATAGTTAGGACCTGCAAAAAGTATATAGGCAAGTAGAATTTATGAGAACGTACTTAAAATCTAAGAGTCTGTTGGAAATACTAGAATTGATGTACTTAAAAGTTTTCGCTTCACTTTTATTGAGCTAAGTGTTTGATAATTAACTCTAAGTAAAATACTATTCCAGCAGTATGAGAGTGGTCCACTTTCATGAATGATACAGTTGCTGCTACTTTGAAGTTGGATCAAGTCTACCTTATCTGTAACCAGCAGGGATAGATTTATAATCTTGAAATTTTCTTTGAAGTATTTTTTGTCATATATTTTTAATTGTGAAAGAGCAATACAGTCAGATCAATCAGAGCTAAAAACAAAACGTTAGCCATTCATTTTCACATTAAAATTTCAGTCGTATTGATTGTCCTAATTTTCCATATGCTAGTTGCTTTACATTTTGTGTATTGATAACGTGGAACACTTCTAATGAAGTATTTATAATCGGTGAGAGATTGAAATAAATCAAAGCACTTCATATTTAGAACAACTACTCCATGTGACAATTCTGCATAGGGTATATAGAATTTAATGAGGTGCATTACATTTGACAGCTGTTCATGAAGTAAAAAATTGTTAGAGTGCATGTTAACCTTAGCGCCTTGTACTCCACTCTTCTTAAGTAATTAGACCTGTGGAAAAGAACCTTACAGAACAGTCAAAGGCTGTGCATTCTGTAGTGTAAAAGCCAGAAATTCATTGTTTGCCCGTGTCAGAAAACATTGTTTCCCCATTAAGTGAGCTGGCTAACATAGTTTTAAAAATCTATTAGGGATAAGAACAATAAACTTTCTTATTTTGGTTTACAGTGAAAAAAGTCAGAGAGGATTAATTTTGATTTCTTATTTTTATATAACATTAAAAAAATTTTTTTTAATATATATTTATTTATTTTGGCTGCGTCTGGTCTTAGTTGCGACACGCAGGATCTTTTAGTTGCCGCATGTGAACTCTTATTTGCGGCATGCGTGCGGGATCTAGTTCCCCAGCAGGGAACAAACCCAGGCCCCCTGCATTGGGAGTGAGGAGTCTTACCCACTGGACCACCAGGGAAGTCCCTATAGAACATATTGATTCGCATGTACTCAACCCATCATTGTAAACATGCTACTGCATATTGAATGGTTTGTTTGTTTGTTTGTTTTTTAAAACTACCTTTCAAGGTGATTACTATTCCACTGTTAATGATTTGAAACAGGGAGCATTGTCCCCCTGAAGAAGACGGTAAATTAATGAACCTGATGCAAACAATTTGGTTCCAAAAGATGATGCTTTAAATTATACCCCCTGGCTAAAAGAAGTTAAAATTTGGAAGAGCGAACTTGACCGAAATGCAATCTTAACAATTTGTGAGAAAAGAAGTAATTTTGTCCCCTACCACACTTCCTTCCACTATGACAGAATTGATTTGATAAAAATAAAATCTAATTTTGTCCCAGATTTAAAAGTTTCCAAGTCCCCCAAGTGATTCCCAAAACGCTGATGAAGTTTTTACTTGTCTTTAGACAGAAGAGAACAAAAAGGACAGTGTCACAAGTTGTGCGTGAAACTGATTATGTTCACTTCATCAAACTACTCTTTTGATATTTTCTACTTTTATTAGTTTAAAATGGCTTTTTGGTTTTGAAATAATGGAGTAATAAAGGTGTTGTTATTTCCTAATCTTACTTGTAAAACTACAAAACTGATAGTCTTATGGGTCACTTTCATCTTCTTTTCGTTCTATTTTTTTTCTTTGCTCTTCTTTCTCTTACTTTCTTTTCTTTTACGTTATCTATCTGTGAATTCAAATTGGTGCAGTAACTGGCTAGTCGATGAAGTTAAAAATCCCTGACACGATATTCCAGGCCTTATTTTTCCAGATCCATCTTTCATAATCTCTAAACAAATGCATACTATTCAGCCGTATCCAATTCTTACTCTTCTGTGCCTTTGCATTTGCTATTGTTTCTTCTGAAGAGGCTTTCCTCCTGGCTCCTTCACATGCATTTAAATTTTTTACAAAGGTGTAAATCATACTTCAAGACCCTAATATCTCAAACACATTTAAACATTCTTCCTCTCTACTCTCTTGGAATAGCCTGTGATTGCACATATGCGTTGCATTTTTATTTTTTTGCATTGCAATACTTCTGTGATTGCACTTGCCACATTGCATTATAATTTTTTAATGTGCTTGGCTTTCATAACATGATCTTCTTGAGAACTGGAACCATGCCTAATTCATTCTTGTATTTCCATTTCTTGGGATATAATGTATGCAGCAGTCAGTTAATTACAATTTCATGCATGAAATCCTGATTAAATGAATGAATGTATGAATGAATGAATGAATGAATGACTCATCATAGCTACCGCTAGTGCTGACGAAATTACCATGAACGTGTCTTATTTGCTAATTGTACAAAGATGGGATTTAAATGTTTACATTATTTGGTCCAGAGATTTTCAACTCTGTCTGTGCTTCATCACTTGTGGAACTTTATGAAATCTGTGTTTGGTCCTCAGTCTTAGACAGCTTGATCTGTTGTTTTGGGGTGGGTTCTGGTAATTATATATTTGTTCCTTAGTTTTAATTTTTACTCATGATTCTCTGTGCAGTCAGATTGAGAACAAGGCGGATCAATAATTTCAAAGGCAAGTCTCACAGTGTAATTGGCTCAATATTAAGAACTTAGGAAATACAAATAAAAGTACAGCAATAGTGCCTGACTTGAAGTCTTTCAATACATTTTGATTAATTGTAGAGTGACAATTTGACGGTAACTCATACATGCTTTGCATGTAATTTTATTTCAGTTAAATCATATCTGCAAAACTTAGTCTCAGACAGAATTTAGGATATTTGCCAACATTGAGGACATGATTAAATACCTCCCTGACCGAGTAAGGGACAAGATGACTGGTGCATATGATGGGGTTGGGGTCTACAACTACAAATAAATTCTGCTTTGATGTTTGTGCAGGATCTGTAGAGTGATTTAGTGAAGTTATGATATCTTCAGTTCAACCCTGCACAGCTTCACTTGAATAGGGAGTATTGCTGTGACTTGATTCATCTAGTGACAGTTTGTGGTTTCACTTTTTGAGGACAGTAAAATAAGATTTAGTTGTAATGATATGTACAGTATAGAGTTTCATAAAACCTTCTCTCATAAAATACCTGAATAACTTTCCAAGGGGTAAGAAAGAAGAAAAAAAAATAAGACTTTATGACAAAACTTATAAAGGAGGTTCTGCTTTGAAGGCCTGCCTGTACTGGAACACCAATAGCATGCATTAAAGTAGAAACAATCTTGATGAAGCTGCCTATCCAATATTACTGTTCTTTCCTCTTACTTGATTTGTGGAATAGCATCCATACAGATGTGGGTTTCCCAGCATCATTTTCGACATGATTATAGGCTTTTGTGTCTTGACTCTAAATCATGATGGATAGTTACTGGACAACTCAGAACAGGTTATTTTACACATAAAGTTTTTTATGATTTTAATTTATATTTTAGCACTTAAAATGATATACTCAAATATCAAACATATGTTAAAACAAAGATACAATAATTAACATGAATTTTATCAGTAAATAGAAATGCTATGATAAGTAACTGATATTATTCTATGTGGGTTTACAATAGGATTTCTCAACCTAGGTTCCTGGTTTAGGTGAGACATGGTTGTGGGTAGCGTGAATGATCACATACAAAAAGGAAATATTGGGCTTCCCTGGTGGCGCAGTCGTTGAGAGTCCTCCTGCCGATGCAGGGGATACGGGTTCATGCCCCGGTCCGGGAAGATCCCACATGCCGCGGAGCGGCTGGGCCCGTGAGCCATGGCCCCTGAGCCTGCGCGTCTGGAGCCTGTGCTCCGCAATGGGAGAGGCCACAACAGTGAGAGGCCCGCAAAAAAAAACACAAAAAGGAAATATTTTTGTACCTTGTGTAAGATCTTAGCACTCACAGTGATGGAGCAGCCCCATTATCAGAGTTTTTAGAGGTTTTTTTCATTCCCAGATAGCAGTGTGCACAAGCACTGTGCTCTTTGGTTGTGCTCGTTCTGTTTTGAGGCCACGTAGGAGAGGCTGTTTATAATTGATGAGTGCTGTTTACACGAAGGGGAGGAGAAGAGGCCAATGATACCAGACTCTCCCTCCCAAATCATTTACCCTAACCTCCTGTTAGGCAGCGCCAGCTGATTTAGGAAAACACGAGAGCAAACATGCTATACCATCCTAAAAGAAAGTCAGAAAGTTCAATTCGGAAGAGAGTTTCTATATGTTGCAACTGGCTACTCCCTTTCATACTCTGCTATTGTTGCGACTGTCGCGTAATGTGGATCGTGTATGTTAGCAGTGAATTGTGTTGTGAGGTTTTCATATTTTATTTTTTGCAATTTTCTCTTTTATTTATGATATACTTCTGTTTTATATCTTATTAGCCTCTTTTTTTTTTAAACAAAGATGTCTTTGTGTTAAATGCAATGGTTTTTGAAGATGAGGTGTGAAAGAAAGAGGAATCTATGTCTAAGCCAGTGAACAATTCTGAAAAGGTTGGCGATGAACAATTAAATTTTCTGAATCATTTCAGAAATATAATAAGAACACAGACACCAAAAAAGCCTGCTGTTACAATGAAAGTTTCTTATTCTTGGGCTTTTCCTGGGCAAAAAACCATGTTTCCTATTCCACTGTATGGCAAATAAACTAAAAATGCAGGAATGGCTCCAGCAAAATTGAAAATACGCTTCATTACAAGGTACAGCCTTTAGACACTTTAAAGGTGCTGATTATTTTAAACAGATATTAGAATCACAAAACTGAAGTTTTCATTTAAAAAAGTCACATTAGTGAAAGCACTCAGGAAGCAAGTTGTTTAGTAACCAAACTTATTGCCCTGAGAAGGGAAAGTCACACAGTTGGTGAGAACCTAATAATGTCAGTATGTAAAATGAAAGTGATTAAAATGCTACAACAAGATGAAGTAGGAGGATTTGGAAAGGTTCCACTCTCAAACAGTATAATACACATGTTAATATCATACCACAGCATGCTGAAGAAGTTTTGTGTAATAATCTGAAAAACAACAGCTTCTTTACCAGGTTGGCAAGTCTTGAGATTTCCCCAGTAAATGTCATGCTATAGCATTTGTAAGATTTGTGAATGGTGGTGAGATTCAAGAATTTTTTTTATCTACTGCAAAGAGCAGACTGAAGCAAAGGCCAAGACGTTTGTAATGTTTTCCCTCTTATCTGCAAACAAAGAGTTTGTTTTGGAGGAAATGTGTTGACATTTGTGCTGATGGGGCCCCAAAAATGCTTGGTTCCACGAGAGCTTTTATATCTCTTTAAATGAAAGAAAATCCTGAGGTAGTCACAACAATGCTTTCTTCCTTGAGAAATGCTGGTGACAAAAGTACTTGAAGGTGAAATTTTCAAAAAGTTTTGAACGATGCTACAAAAATACTTTATTAAACAAAGACCAGTTTTACTTGAGACTTGTTTTAAAAATGGATGTACAAATGGGTGTCAAAGAGCACATAAACTTGCTACACACAGAAATCCAGTGGGTTAACAGAGGAGTAGTGCTCAACAAGGTGTTTCAGCAGAGAGGTGAATTGAAGGATGCGCTCAAGAAAATAGTAGACTTGATTCAGTGGAGAATTTCAAGATAAACTATTGCTGCCAAAACTGGTCTGCTTAGCAGATGTCTTCCCACACAAGGACCAGTCTAACAGGCCTTTGTGAGGTCTTACAGAAAGTGCTCTAAAAGGTAACAGAATCTTTTTAAAAAATGATCTGCAAAAGGAAATTGAAGTGGTTCTACTCCTGCTTGGACTTGAGTATGTGAAAGGGAATCAGTAAGCCTCAGGAGTTGTTGAAAACCACCTGCAAGACCTATAGGAAAGAACTGAACAGGGTGTGCCTTCTCTTTTGAATACAAGGGTATGAATAAATGAAGGACCCTTTTTCTGAATCTTCTGCTCAGGCTGAGATCTCAACTCAGTCAACAGGAAGAATTTTGTGAGCTGCCATCTGCTCATAGACTAAAGGTGAAATTTGCTAGTCTGCCCCTACACAAGTTCTGGGATTCTGTTGAAGTGTGTTTGACATTCACAGGAATGAAACGAATCTTTTGCTGTAGTTTTCAACATCTTACATATGTGAACAGGCATTTTCTTGCTTAACAAGCATCACGAGCAAGGAGAGAAGTGACCTTATTTCAGTTTTCTGTGCTTAAGTTCTACCTAGAATCAGATATCTGTGGAAAAAAAGAAAAGACAGGTTGCATAGTAAAAAGGTAAATTTCATTTTAAAATAATACTTTTTATACATATAGTGACCTATTAAGAAATCAAGAAACCAACTTGTATGCATAATAATTTAGTTAGCTGCTACAATTTTATTTGAAACTGATCATGTTACTCAATAAGAAAATGTTTTTTCAAAGTCTTATGTGAATTATGTCTTAGGTTATATTTCTATTGATATTGCCTTGCCTTTGTTTGTTGTTGTAGTTTTACTACTTAGCATGTAAATAAAATTTCATGTTGTAAATAAAACTGAGTAAAATAAATTCCAGCCTATATTTAAATAAAACCTATCAAGTCTATGTGTAGAAAAATATAAATCCTATTTTGGCTTAAGTGTGCTATTTAATTTATATTATATATATATAATATATTATTTGTATTATATATATTATTATTGTATTAATATATTATTATTATTATATTTCCATGAGTTTTTAAGAATTAATTAATTTATTTTATTTTTGGCTGCACTGAGTCTTTGTTGCTGCATGTGGGCTTTGTCTAGTTGCGGCGAACGGGTGCTACTTCTCGTTGTGGCGCAAGGGCTTCTCATTGCTGTGGCTTCTCTATGTGCATGGGCTTCAGTAGTTGTGGCACATGGGCTCAGTAGTTGTGGCTTGCGGGCTCTAGAGCGCAGGCTCAGTAGTTGTGGTGCACGGGCACCGTTATTTGCTCCACAGCATGTGGGATCTTCCTGCACCAGGGCTTGAACCCGTGTCCCCTGCATTGGCAGGCAGATTCTCAACCACTGCACCACCAGGGAAACCCCGTGAGTTTTTAAAATTTATGAAAAGAAAGAGTAGTTTCAAGAAAGTGAGGTAAGCTTAATTACATTTTTTTTCTATAAAAGTTGGCTAAAAATTTATTTTTTAGTTCTAAATAGGGGAAAAAATAGTCTACCACATACTACATACCACATATCCTGTACCGTATCACTACCATATATTACATCATCAAAATTTTATAGAGTAGGAATTTGTGACAATACTTTAAGGCCTACTTGGATAAGTTTTAAAAACAAGGAATTCACGTAGGATATTAAGAGGAAAAAAAAAAGAAATTGAAACTAAAGTTTTCTTTCATGGCACTACTGCTATATATATCATGGGGAGGAATAATCAAACAAAGAGATAAATCTAACACATTGGCTGAAATTGTATTTATTTTCTATTGTGGTGTAACACATGACTACAACCTTAGTGGTTTAACAATCATCTATTTATAAGCTCATAGTTCTTTAAGTCAGAAGCCTACTATGGTGGGGCTGGATTTTCTGCTCAGGGTCTTACAAGGCCAAAATTAAGGTGTCTGCAAGACTCTTGCCTATAAGTTCTGGAGAATAATCCTCTTCTAGATTCTTTTTTTTTTTTTTTGCGGTACGCGGGCCTCTCACTGTTGTGGCCTCTTCCGTTGCGGAGCACAGGCTCCGGACGCACAGGCTCAGCGGCCATGGCTCACGGGCCCAGCCACTCCGTGGCATGTGGGATCTTCCTGGACCGGGGCACAAACCCGTATCCCCTGCATCAGCAGGCGGACTCTCAACCACTGCACCACCAGGGAAGCCCTAGATTCATTCTTGTTGGCAGAATTCATTTCTGTGAGGCTGCATGTCTGAGGTTTTCATTTCTTGCCAGCTGCTACCCCATCAGCACCTATAGACAGATCTCCAGTTCTTGCATGTGGCCCTCCCATCTCCAAAGTCAGCAACAGTGCATTGACTCCCCCATGTGCTTTGAAGATCTAACTCCCTCTTCTCATATCTGGAGAAAACTCTTTACTTTTAAAGGGTTCACCTGATTGGGCCAGACCCACCCAAATAGTCTCCATATTTATTTATTTATATTTAGGCCTCACCATGTGGCATGTGGGATCTTAGTTCTCCAAACAGGGATCGAGCCCATGCCTCCTGCAGTGGAAGCGTGGAGACTTAACCACTGGACCGCCAGGGAAGTCCAAAGATTGATTTATTTTATTTTTATTTATTTATTTATTGGGGATCTTAGTTCCCCAAACAGGGATTGAACCCGGGCCCTGAGCAGTGAAACTGTGGAGTCTTAACTTCTGGGCCACCAGGGAATTCCCAGCCTCCATATTTTAAATTCAAGTGACTTGACACTTTAATTAATCCCATCTGCAAAATTCTTTCATACCAATAGGTCGATTAGTATTTGATTGAATAGTCACAGGATGGGAATCTAAAATGTTATATGTGGAATAATAGGTATGAAATTTATGCTTTTAATGTGAATTATTTGAAATCTGGGTTAAAATGAGGTCATATTGGTATAGGGTAGACTTATAATATCGTATGACTGATGTCCTTATAAAAGTGAAGTTCGGACACACAGACACACAGGAAAGATGCTAATGTGAGCACCAAGGATTTTAGGTCATGACCAGAAGCAAAGAGAGAGGCATGGACCAGATGCTCCCGCAGAGCCCTCGGAAAGAATGAACCCCATTGACACCTTGATTTTGAACTTCTGGCTTTCAGAACTGTGAAAGAATATATTTCTGTTCTTTTAAACCACACAGTTTTTGATATTTTTGTTACAGCAGCTCTAGGAAACTGATACAAATTCAAAATAATCCCACACTTTTTATGATGGGCTTTATGATCTGACCCTACCTTATCTTATTTTGGTTTTCAAATAAACCCAGCCATTTTTCACCTGAAGGCTTCTGATACTCTGTTTTCTCTGCCTAGAAAGTTATTTTTCTCACACTCCAAATGGCTAGCTTTTATTCATGGATTTTATCAATTACTTACTATAATATTAATCTTATTTCAAAGTAATTAAATATCAGGTCCTATGCTAGGATGGAGACTATTTTAGTTCATGCCAAAGGTCTATTGTTGAAAATTTTACTAAAAACAGGTTTTTATTAGAAGTATAAAGAACATGGAATGATTTAGAGGAAAGCTAAATCTTGAAGGGTAAATGTAATTTGGCTTGAGAGCACTTCCTATTTTATTTTGTGCTCTAATAAATAAACTTTCTACCCATTCAGGTACAATGTCTTTGAGGAAAGAACCATTTTTTATTCCCTAGTATGTAGCACATATATGATATATATGCCATATCTTCAGTATGTGTTATATTCCCATATATGATTTTTAAAATTGAAAATTACTAAGTGAATAAATTAATAAGTGATACTGCCTTCTATATATGCATGTTTCTCCTTGTCATTGAGAAATAACATTATTTTAAATAATTATATTAATTGTGAATAAATATTAATTTGAATGATATGATTATTTTCATTAAAAACACATAAAAATACCTCAGTTACATGACCAAAAATCTTTATTAAAATGTGTATTTAATAAACAAGAACATGTTTAAATGTCTTTAATTATTAAATGCAAATATTCATTTATTTCTGGGCTTAAGAAACATAGGTGATATATTAAATGTTCTATTAATAACTTTGTCAAGTATTACAAATAGTATTCAAATATACAAACTATCAATCCATGCTACAAATGTAAAAATATAAAACATGAAAATAAGCTACAATTGGCATAGTGATTTCTGCTTCATGTTTCTTTCTTGTGGATTTAGAATGAAATTTGATAATATTTGGAACACTGGCAAAGTTTCCAACAGATCACTTGTAATTGAATGATTCTGTATATTTAAAAAATTATTTTCCTATTATTGCAATTTTATATCACTTGAACTTGCTAAGCTTTCTCTAGATATCTGCACTTACCAGCAATGTTTTTGCAAATTGTTGTCATATCTTTGGACAGATCCATCTTTGCTAACTGATGGAATACTAGGTTCTGAAATTTCCAATTATCATATAAAACGTGAAGCTCATCTTAACGTCTTCTGAGACATATAGTAGTTTGGCAGCCAGTCAGTGTCCTGTATATTGATAAATTGACTAAGGACAAATTGACAAATTGATTTGAGATATTTTTAGTAAAGATACATTTGGCAAGCTTTAAAGTACTTTAAAGTACCTAGAATCGTCAAAAGAAAATTAGAAAAAGAAAACAAGTTTGGAGGCTTTATACTATCTGATTCAAGACTTTGTTAAAAATCTATAGCAATCAAAATGATATGATACTGACTTGAGAATAGAAAAAAAATTAATAAAACAAGTAGAAAATTTGTAAAGAAACCCACACATATGTGATCAAGGGATTTTCAACAAAGGTGCCAAGGTACGTGATGATGGAAAGAAATTCTTTTCAATAAACTGTGCTAGAAAAATGAATATACCAATAGGGAAAATAAAGGAAAAAGACACTGATTCCTGTCTTACACTGCAAATGAAATTTATTTTGAGATTGATCGAGATTAATCATATATGGAAACAAAAAAGTAAGAACCATTAAAACCTGGGAGAATATCAAATGGTTCAACATCTTTGTGTTTTGGAGGAAGTATTTCCTAGATTGGGACACAAAAAACATGAAGCATAAAAGGAAATGTCAAGTTTCTGTCCAATATATTAAAAGGAAATCTCAGTGTCTTTCACTCACTAAAATTAAATATTATTGCCAATCTTGATATAATCTTTGGGGAATACTGTGTTTACTTTCAGCATTATTTTCAATTAACCATGATACCTTAATTCAGTTTCAATCTGTTTACTGTCTGGATCAACTCAATTTGTTGGAGTAAACAACAAATTAGAGACAGCTATGTGATATATTTTGCATGGATTTTCACATCTTCTTCTACTCAAAAGAGCTTTTCCTATTGACTTCCATAGGAATTCACATTCCTAAACTTTGTCTAAAGTTTGTATTATTAATGTACTATACATAAATTAAATTAAAAGCTAAAGAATTGTTCTGGGAGAATCTGGATCACTTCACTTGAGAAAAGTTAAAGGAACCTGTATAGGGAAGGAACCATGGGAATACCACAGGTAGTTAATGTGAGAAGAGGTAAACTTCCTACTTTTATCTGTATTTGAGATTGTTTGTTCGTTTGTTTCTGCTTTGTTATTTTTTATTGATGTATTTGAGAAGGATTATTTGAGTTTGGGTTTAGCAAGATGAGTTTATTTTGTCATTACAAAATTAAAGAGACTCTGGATAAAATAAAGAAGAATGTAATAGAAGTTTGGGATGGGAACTAGGTGCCCTTTGGGGCCAAGGAAAAAACAAAACAAATTTAAAAAGGGAATCAGACTGAAGGAAAAAATATATCTAAAGAGCTGGAGGATGAGGTAAACTGGAGAAACACACACTCTCCCCTAGATGGAGATGATTGTTTACATTGTTTTTGAGCATGCCAAAAGAACTTAGAGATCCACACTTCTGGCTGAATAAATTTGATTTTTGAAAATTAACTCAATTTTTAAAAATTCTGAATGATCTAAAGAAAATATTCCTTGGTACCTGATCACCTGGCAACATTAGATCTGAATGAAGGCAGAAGAGCACAAAGCATTATTTATGTTGAATAAATAACACAGTTGTGTGTATTGCAGTTTTTTCAGATGTTTACAGAAGCTATTGGATTTAATCAAAAACAAATTTATTAAATGTATTATTGAATGCATAAAAGCTCTTGTCAATGAGTGTCAATCAACTTCCATTAAGTGTTTCTTTTTTTTAATGTAAAAGAAGGGAGGGTTTTTCTTATATTCATAGAATTCCATTGATATATATAGGTATAGATTGATATATATATGATGTATATACATAAGCCTTTCGAACTGGAAACATTCATGCATTGATCTTACATCAGAGCAGATTGAGGCCTATTAAAGTTCAGAGGACCAAAGAGCTGAATGAGGTAATTTTACAGAGCTGGGATTAGAAACTGACTTTTCCAACACTTTAGTAAAGGCAGTTTCTTTTGTCTTACCCCGACTTTCCACTGAGTGATAGAGGAAACAGACTATAAGGTGACAAGAGACTTACGTGTAGAGTACTTGTGTCATACGGTCTGTGTATTGTCATAAGTTATTAAAGCAAAAAAATACTTCCTAGTATCTATATATTATTTAGATAGGTAAGAATTCATATTTGTTTGAATTATTTGTAGCAATTTCAGGATTACTATTCATAATTAATTGCTAAAAATCGAAGAGTGATGAGAGTAGAGGAAGAATGCTTCTAGATTTGTTTTGATACTATTATTCCTATTTATTATGGGACACATACCTAACTAGTTTTCCCTTTACATAGAGAGGCCCGGAAGAGTTTTGCTTCCTTCAAGCTCAAGTTATCATATAGTTTGTATCCTGGGTAGATATTATGCACTGCATTTTACACACATAGTTTTGCAAAAATATAGAGCAACATAAATCGATGTTCCCCGAGTTTCTTAGAAAAGAGGTTTTCAAGATGAATTCCATAAAACAGAAATAGCTAGAAATGGGAATTCTTGTGTTTTCTCCACATATCATGGGAAATGATGGAAGAAGAAAGTATAAATTCTCAAGGACCTGAAAGAGTGAATTCAAGTTCATAATGAGGTACTTGTCCTACCTACCGATCATCACTATAACTATCAGAGTATTACACGAGTATCTCAAAAGGAAAAGGAAGGAGGGAAAGAAGGAAGGAAATTAAAATAAATAGACCCCTTAAATTCTCCAGTATGACTCAGTCCCTTCTCCATCTCTCCATGCAGAGAGACGTGGTAGTATACATATCTTCCCAAAGTTTGCTCTTTTTACCTCTTCTTATAACTTGAAGTAATAAAAATGGGGAATCTGTATTATATGCACGGGGAACTTGCTCATACATGTTTACAATATTGGCCCTCGTTTCTTTTTTTATCATCAGTGGGAGAAATGGCACGGGCTTTAGGTACGCAGTCAGAAGGCGTGTGCTGACTCCGCTGGCTGCAGATCCTCTCGGCTCACTTTCCAGTGTTTCTCAATAGGCTCTATTTATTTATTTTTTTAATTTATTTATTTATTTTTGGCTGCACTAGGTCTTTCTTGCTGCGCGCAGGCTTTCTCTAGTTGCCGCGAGCAGGGGATTCTCTTGTTGCGGAGCATGGGCTCTAGGCGTGCAGGCTTCAGTAGTTGTGGCACGCAGGCTTCCGTAGTTGTGGCTCACGGGCTCTAGAGCGCAGTCTCAGTAGTTGTGGTGCACGGGCTTAGCTGCTCCACGGCATGTGGGATCTTCCCCGACCAGGGCTCGAACTCATGCCCCGTGCCTTGGCAGGCGGATTCTTAACCACTGTGCCACCAGGGAAGCCCTCAACAGGCTCTATTGACCTTTAGGGCTGCACAAGGCTATCTTATGCAATATTGTAATGATCAATCAAGAACATTTAACCAATATTAAGATAAAAATGACACTACACATTTACAAAGCATCTAATTAAGAAATACTGCTTTGGGCTGCCCTGGTGGCGCAGTGGTTGAGAATCCGCCTGCCGATGCAGGGGACATGGGTTCCTGCCCCGGTCTGGGAAGATCCCACATGCCGCGGAGCGGCTGGGCCCGTGAGTCGTGGCCGCTGAGCCTGTGTGTCCGGAGCCTGTGCTCCGCAACGGAAAAGGCCACAACAGTGAGAGGCCCGCGTACTGAAAAAAAAAAAAAAAAAAAAAAAAAGAAGTACTGCTTTGATAATATTACTCTAAAAAAGCCAGAAGTTTACCCCAATCCATTTTCCATTGTTTATTCATCATGTGTCTTTTACTTTCAATATTTAAACAATTTTACAAAGTTATTTTTAACATCGTCTACCTTGAGTTTTAACCATTTTATGCATTTATTACTCTCTGTTGAAAGTAGCACTTTCTTATGCTTATCCTAACTATACATGTTCAACAACTACAACGATATAACTAGCATTTATTTTCCTCTTTGCCATTACAAAGTGATTTCACCTCATTTTCTCATTTAAGCTTCATTATAACCTGTGAGATAGAGGTTTTTTTAATCTCTATTTAATAGATAAAAATGTGCTTCTAAGTTTCAGTTAATTGACAAGATCTCACAAGTATTAATGCAGAAGCTAAACTGGGAAACAAATCCTCCTCTTTAGTGGAGCTTTGCACTGCAAGTGTTACACCCATTCAGAATATTTTAATAGCATAACATTTAGTTGTCAATTTGTATAAAATTTGCATTTTATTGTCTACTTAACTGTTGAATTGTTAAACACTGCTGCCATAATCTAAAATACAGGCCCTATAATATCACTATTTATCATCCTAAATACTTTAGACAAGTCACTTCAACTTTAACTTTCACTTTCTTCCCTTGATAAATAAAGAATTTGGGCTTACTCCAAAAGGTGGTAAAGGAGACTCACATCTAAACATATGCAGGCTAAACATATTCAGACACTGCTAAATACTGGTATTATCTCATGCCTTTCAATTAAGAACCTACAGATAATGCAGGGGAAGCAAATGAAACTACGTGATGTCTATTACTCTACTTCTAAAAAGCTACTCTTTAATCAGTAACGTTTTCTATGGCAAGCATTAGTCTAACAGAAGCAGTTCTCTATGTGCAATGTGAAGAAGGCAGCAAGAAATTTCCCATTCTAGAGGGGATGATTTCTCAGCACCTCCCAAGGCAGATTGCTATAATGCCACTTTGTAATGTTGGTGTGACAAACTCTGAATTCCCACAATGCCTAATCTATACCAATTAAAATGTAAAGATAAACATAACAGGTATTTCCTTCGGCCACGAACCTAGAGGTACAATTATGGTACAGCTTAATAGTATAGCAATTATTCTGCGCCTCAGTCACCCAAATTCTTTCTTTCAACATTGAAAAATGGAAGGAGCCACTATTAAGGCTAATTTCGACTAGGTTCTGCCCACCCCTTACTCCCCATAACCCCTAAAGTTATTTCTATTTCCAAGTAGCTGCATTGATTCTTGATTGATTTTGCTGATGTCACTCAGAGAATTGACATACTTCCCAGAAAATTTTGCAAAGAACCTGTGCCTCCATTGCTAATTGCATTACTACCACGTCTGTATTCAAGGAGGGCCTCTTTCAACTCTGGCCAGGGACCGTGGCACCAGGAAAGAGCCATAATAAACCAGTACAAGCATTTGCCCTAGGCTAAACCCGGGAGCCTTACTACCACAGGACTATTCCTTTGCTAGTGTTCCTATCAGTCACTGAAACCATGACTCACTGACTTTGTGTTATCCAGGTCTTTTCATGGCAAAGCTTCCTTTTGAAACCATTACCATTTTTCTGTACTAGACACTAATGTGATTTACAATTTCTTTTTCCTTCTTTGCTTTTTCTCCCCCCCTCCATTCTGTTTACAGACATCAGAATATAGGTACAATACAGGGTCAAAATTTTTGCTTCCTATGTTAGAGTATTTATTTATTTCTGACTTACAGTTGATGTATAATAATATATAGATGATAGGTGTATAATATAGTGATTCATAATTTTTAAAGGTTATATTCCATTTGTAGTTATTATAAAATATTTGATATATTCCTCATGTACATTATATCCTTGTAGCTTATTTTATACTTAATAGTTTGCATCTCTTATTCCCTTACCCATATATTGCCCCTCCCACCTTGGAGTTTATTTTTTAAAATATCTTATCGATGAATTGCTTTGTCTAAGCGTTAACCTCTGAGCAACTTCTGAGGACTTATCCCATCCCATTTATTTTTGTCAAAGAGAAAGATAGTTTTTTGGATTACCTTATATTTTATTTTATTATTATTATTTTTTTGGTACGCAGGCCTCTCTCTGTTGTGGCCTCTCCCATTGCGGAGCACAGGCTCCAGACATGCAGGCCCAGTGGCCATGGCTCACGGGCCTAGCTGCTCCGTAGCATGTAGGATCTTCCCAGACTGGGGCATGAACCCGTGTCCCCTGCATCGGGAGGCAGACCCTCAACCACTGCGCCACCAGGGAAGCCCCTTATATTTTATTTTTAAAGTTGTATATGTATGCATGTGTGTGTGTCTTTGGGTAATGTATTACATGAAAAATATTTTTTAAGGTAATTAACAGTAAACTTTAAAACAGGATTTCAAACTATATTCAGTTCTATTAAAATTAGTTTTTTCTTTCTTTGAAAAATGTAGAAAATAAAATTGATCTTTACATTTACTACTAGTATTTACATGTGTACATGTGCTTTCACAGACAACCTAATACTCTTAACTGGAAGTGGGAGGACCAGTACAAGGGACACAGACCGTGTTTTTCCTTCTGACTTTGCAGTGTAGCAGTGGAGAAAATGAACGGGTTAAAATGATTTGAGATTAATATCGACAGCATACACACACACGACAAACTTTCTGCAGGAGGGTAGACAGGTGAAACTAGGGCGTTGAGGGTGGCTGTGAAGTCACCTGCAAAGAAAGGCATGCAGGCCAGCAAGGAAGAAGTCAATTTCACGTAGAGGAAAGTATTTGAATTTGGTTGAAGCCAGGAAAACACTTGCTTTAATATTTTCCTCAACGAGTAATTAGAGGACAGCATAAGGCAGTGAGTTTAGGAAGAAGAGATGAAAAGGGCCTTTGTAAGTTTAGATGAAAGCAATGGGCACTAAAATACAGAGAGGGAGATGAAAGCAATGGGCACTAAAATACAGAGAGGGAGACTTTTGAGTAAATGAATATATTGAAAGAGTTTTTTGAGGAAAAAAATAGTTAAACCTTATCTGTGTGTAAGGTGCATTGAGTATGAATTCACTAGTGTCTGGAAAGAGCAAGAAAACGATTGCAGGAAATGAAGTGTGATGATGAGAGCTCTGGAAATGGAGAGAGAGTGTGGATATAAAACTTTTCAGAGAAGTAAATAGCAAAACTTAAGAGATACGAAATGGAGATAGTTTTAGGGGAACACTGAGTCTACGAATTGAAAGCAAAATGTTGTTCATATGTGCATATATTTCCATATATTTCTGTGGGATAAAGATCAATGGATTTTTATCAGACTCTCAAAGGGATTCATGCCTTTATTATTTGAATATAAAGAGCAGTAAAGGAGCAGATGTCAGAGAAGGAAACACTGGAGAAAGCTGGTAACCTTGAAAGTGATGGTAAAATATGGGAAAGTGTGAATTAGGGGTGAAGTTAATTGAGTTTATCTTTAACATGTACATTTCATTAAATCCTTTGGCAAACTGAAACTAACAAAAGGAAAAGAAAGGGGGGCAATTCTGAGAATATGGGAAAATTTTGTAATATAATAGCTAAATTATTTTAACTGTTATTGGATACTGAAACCTTCAATATTTCAAATTAATCATATTCACAGAAGCACCACAAGTATCATTTTTTCCATCATAAGCTGTTTAAATGACCTTTTTGAACAAGGCATTGTATATGGGATTTATTTTTGCAAATACACAGCATTTGAGTAATTAGTAATCAAATTTTGGTGTAAGTGGGGAGATAATGGAGTAGGGAAAATTGAACCTAGGACAGTTAAGCAAATTGTAATTGTCAGGGATGAGGTGGTAACTGACCATTTCAAGAGGGATTCAGAAGCTGACCACTCTTTGGTTGATTCATCAAATTATAGATTCAGAAAAAATAATTTATCACTTTAATCACTTCAGATTCAAAGGCCCTAATTACAAACCATGAATGATAATTAATTGCTGTACCTAAAATATACCTGGCATGATAATTGAAAATACTTTTCTAAAGTGGGTAAATGTGTAAAACTTGTTTAAGAGATCAATTTATAGGCCCAAAGGAATTAGGTGGATGTGTTAGAATTCTAAGATTTCCCCAAAGACCTCCTGCTCTTTCTGGTGTCTATGTCCTGAATAATCCCCTAGCTGAATATGATGGGTTTTTCTCCCAGGAGTAGGCTATGTTCTGTGCCACAGTTGACTTAGAGAGATTTCTCTTGGTAGGCCTGATCTGATCATATCAGCTTTTAAAAGGAGAGTTTTTCTCGGATGGTTGCAGAAGAGCAGCTCAGAGGTTTGAAGCATGAAGCCTGATTCATTGAGCTGTTGCTGGCTTGCAGTTGGAAGGGACCATGAGAAAAGGAACTTAGAGTTGCCTCTAGAAGCTTAGAATGACCTCCAGCCTGCAGTCAGCAAGAAAACGGGATTTGCATTGTATAACCGCAAAGAAATGAATTCTGTCAACATACAGGAATGATCTGTGAGCAGATTTTTCCCAGGAGACTCCAAAGGAAAAGTCAGCCTGGCCAACACTTGATTTTGATTTCAGTCATGTGTTATTCTAAGCAGAATGGCAAACTAGACTTCCGACTACAGAAGAGTGAGGGGTTAAAAACCAAGGCTACAGTCCCAAAATGGAATCGCTTATGTTAAACCCTACATCACCAAACTGAGATTTAACTTAATTACAGTTTCAGCTTTCCCAGAAATGGAATCTTAAAACAGTCAGTCAGGAATTGCCTGATCAGCACTTGTTAGATAATCTGCCTGATAGACTCTTGTCATTAAAGAAGAGTAACCTTGCAATAACCAACCCACTTTTTTTGCCTCGTTCCTTGTTCCCTCTTCCTTTTGCTTATAAAAGTCTTTCACTTCATATAACTCCTCAGAGCTCTTTTCTGTCTGCTAGCTTGGATGCTCCCTGATTGGAATCGATTTTTGCTCAAACTCTTAAAAATTTTAATATACCTTAGTATATCTTTTAACAGAGACAGTAAATAGGTGTTGATTTAGGCTACAAAATTGCTGGTGAGAAAGTAGACAAAGAATCAGAATAAACAGTTTCTGTTCTTTAAATGTTAACGTTGTTTCATTCAGTGAATATTTGCAGATTTAAGTGACAAACGTCAACTTCCCACCAATCCCCATCTTTTGGAAAGCAGCACAAGTTTTGTTTGGGAAACTATCTTTCCTTACCATTTAAAGGTACTTTAATTTGCAAGCAATTGATCAAACCCAAGCTCTAGGGTTGGAGGCATAATGAACGTAAATGGTATTAATCTTGTCCAGTGCAATTATTTCAGATTCTTGCACACGTCCTAGGTGAATCTCAGGGCAATCATCAGGACTTTTCCTGAAAGTCTTTGAAAACAAAGACTTTTTAGCTGTACAAAAATACAGAAACGTATTGCCTTAGTGGTGGCTCATAACCTTTTTAATAATAGGAGGAAAGATCTGTCCAGTGGAAGTGAAACCATGGAACTCAGATTGGCACTTGAACCCATGGTCCTTTAACTGATATCACACACCTGGTCTCAGGACTTAATGAAACAAGTTCTTCATGTCTTGTCCCAGAAAGAATTCAGTGAGAGACAAAGTGACAGGTCAGAAGTGGATTTACTTATAGAGAAACACACTCCACAGACAGAGAGTGGGCCATCTCAGAAGGCGAGAGGCCCCGAAACATGGCGTGGCTAGTTTTTATGGGCTGCGTAATTTCATAGGCTAATGGGTGGGAGGACTGTTCCAACTATTTCGAGGAAGGGGTGGAGATTTCCAGGAATTGGGCCACTGCCCACTTTTTGATCTTTGATGGTCGGCCTCGGAACTGTCATGGCACTGATGGGTGTGTCACTTAGCATGCTAGTGTATTACAGTGAATGTATAATGAGGGTCAAGGTCCACTGGAAGTCAGATCTTCCACCATCTTGGATCTAGTTGGTTCTAACCAGTTTTTGTCATGTCCTATGGCTATGTCATTCTTTTAAAGGTTGTGCCCTGCCCCCTTCCCTCCTGTTTCAGAAGTAAACCCAGGAAGTAGGGGAAATAAATGGAAGTTAAGTAAAACTTTTTGAATCACGGACAAACCCTTGCCAAGAACACTGCTAGGCAATTACTTTAGCCAATAATTCCCTTTCTTAAGTCCACTTGGCTCTCCTCTCTGCTATTTACAACCCAAATCCTCCTACAATAGTCAATGACCTTCACTCTGACACTCTTTCTATCTAACTTACAATGCATACTCCCCAGAATTTTCCCTAAAGCAACACTGAGTTTTTCCTGTTCGTTTCCTCTTTCTTGGTTTCAATCACCAAATGCTTCTGTCATTCAGCATTACCTTATCTTAAAACTGTGAGTATGAGTTCATTTTATAGAAAGAGCATTTTAGATTGATTTCTTCCTGATGAATCAAGAAGAGACATTTCATCATCAATATATTTTAAAAGTGTGTCTTAGAATGGACACTAGAAAGATCCCCACAGGTGACAGTTTCTTTCATTTATTTTCACTGTTGTAATCCCAGACAGAAAATATTTTATTACAAAGCAAATAATCTGCAAAATCTCAGCTTGAATTGTGGACCATTGTCTCCTAGGCTATACTGCAAGTACTGTTAGTTTGAAAAGTACAAAACGATCTAAGTGCACAAACAGTTACATAGTCGTTTGAAGTTGCAATGTATCCCTTTACTATCAATTGGGATTGAGGATACCAATCTCCAAATAAACATAACTTATTCCTATATTCTGATTTATTGTTTTTCATGCAGCTATTTTTTCTTTTAAACTTATCTTGCTATTTCTTTTTTCCTCTGGTTTTAGATCATGCCAAAGAGAATGGCAAAACCTCTGCTCCTCACTGAAACCTAGAAGATAAACTCCTACAAAGCAATAAGCTTTAAAATATACAGACTATACTTATTCAAGCAAAGATACATGGGAAAGTCAGTTGACTTGTAATTGACAGATTTAATGGCCATGAATTTGAGAAAGGGAGGTCTGAGCAGGCTGCGTATTATTTGCTTATCTACATTTAGAACATTGTATTGCATTTGTTTTTCTGAATTTGCAGCAAAGTTAAACAGGAAGGATTTTCCTATTCACCATATATACCTGAGCTATGAACCACAGTAAATCCCCTACATACGAATGAGTTCTGTTCCGAGAGCGCGTTCGTAAGTCCAGTTTGTTCGTGTAAGTCCAACAAAGTTAGCCTAGGTACGGTACCTAACTAACACAATCAACTATATGGTACTGTACTGTAATAGGTTTATAATACTTCTCATACAAGTAATACATAAAAAGCAAACACAAAAATAAACATTTTTAATCTTACAGTACAATACTTTGAAAAGTACAGTACAGTACCAGCTACAGCACCACTGCTTTTACGCTTGCTTCCAGACATCCTGGGCTTGAAATAAAGATACTGTACTACTGTGCTCTATACAGTACTGTACAGTAAAGTACACAAAAGCACAGCCACTTGTAGAGGATGCATGCACGTGACGATGTACACCAGACACATGAACTAAGTTACATGATTGGACATGCAAACACACATTCACACCTTTGAAAGTTTGCGACTTGAAAGTTCGTATGTAGGAGACTAACTGTATAGTCAAATGAAAACTTATCTCTATTATTTATGATTCTGAGTGAAAATGATAAATCAACTGCATGCACCCTTTGCAATATTATTTATAAAATTAACTGGAATCCATGAAAACCTGCGTGTGTTTGAACCAAATAAAATAAAGTTGGAAAGGGTAGTTTTACCTTTGCCTCTATCACAGATGTATCCTAGTACTCTATGAGACACTGGATGAAAGATCTAGGATTGAGGTGAGAAGGATATATGCCCCAAAAGCTTAGATCACCTCTTGAGGTATGGCTTGCTTATCTGTCAAAGACCCTGGGTAGTATACTGCACCGTGAAACTCATTTGTGAGTTGCAGAAGCACTTTCACCTAACAGACAAGTTTTGAAAATGTAAATTGCTCCTATAGATACACTCTCCACTAACCCCTGAAGAAGCCTTTAGCCATTTATGCTGATAGCAACAGACATTGCTTCATCCCGTTCCTGCTATGTATTACATTTATACTGCAAACATAAAATAGTGGGAATAAATTTTGTTTAAAAACATAAAACTTTAACAGAGTTTTTACCTTCTTCACATACCTGAAAATTCTCAGCTAAACTAACTACAAGGAAACATATTTATTGATATTTACTGCATATAGGATTTAGTACATTTTTGTGATTACTAAAAATTAGTAGTACTGATCAGCATAAGTCCACACATGTTCTGGTAGTTTCTGTACTGAACATATGGTTAAGGCTGTTCTCTGCTCACTGGTTTTTGTGTGCATAGTTCAGCATATATCTGGAAAAAATATTGCCAAAGACAGAAAACCAAATTATCTTAATTATTTTTACGTTCTACTGGTAAATCCAAAGCCATGTAATGTGGTTATCTTTTTCCTGGATTTGTTATGTTAATCCCTTTAATTAAACCTTAAAGCCACAATATGCTGGTATTTAAAAAGCGGCTGACTGAATCAAAGCCAAAGAATTTGCAGAGAACAGATGATACTATTCCCCCCAGACCAGTCTCAACATCCAAACTTCAGCTTTAAGAGGCCAAGGCAACTGAAGTGGTTATAGGCCCCTTGTCTAGGAGCTCAATGCTGCCAGGCTTTGACTGGCCCCCTGGGAGATCTTTCCGTTTAACAATGCTTCCCACTGACCCTGGGAGGCAAAGACCAGCAGGGTTGGGTTGCTATTCTCTATGACACACTGGGATACTTGGACAAGGATATAATCTTATTTTTAGCTAATGTGTATATTGATTTTTTAAAATTGAAATATAGTTGATGTCCAATATTATGTTAGTTTCAGGTATACTACATAATGATTTAACGTTTGCATGTGCTGTGAAATGATCACCATAAGCCTAGTAACCATCTCTCTCACACAAAGTTATTACATTATTATTGACAGTATTCTTTATGCTATTTCTATATCTATGCATATAAACATATATATACTCATGACAATATATAACTGAAGGTTTCTACCTCTTTTTTTTTTTTTTCATTTATTTATTTATTTTTGGCTGTGTTGGGTCTTCGTTTCTGCGAGAGGGCTCTCTCCAGTTGCGGAGGGCTGGGGCCACTCCTCATCGTGGTGCGCGGGCCTCTCACCGTCACGGCCTCTCCCATTGCGGAGCACAGGCTCCAGGGCTTAGTTGCTCCGCGGCCTGTGGGATCCTCCCAGACCAGGGCTCGAACCCGTGTCCCCTGCACTGGCAGGCAGACTCTCAACCACTGCGCCACCAGGGAAGCCCCGGTTTCTACCTCTTAATCTCTGTCACCTATTTTGCCTACCCTCCTCAAACCCCCTCTCTCTGGCAAATAACAGTTTGTTCTATCTATGAACCTGCTTTCCTTTGGTTTTGTTTGTTTTGTTTCTTAGATTTAACATATAAGTGAGATCATATGGTATTTGTCTTTGTATAATTTCACTTAGCATAATACCCTCTAGATCCATTCACACTGTCACAAAATGGCAAGATTTCATTTTTCTAATGGCTGAGTAAAATTCCATTTCGTGTGTGTATATGTATATACATATGTGTGTATATATATATATATGTGTGTGTGTGTATATACGTATACATATGTATATACGTATATACATGACATCTTCTTTATCCATTTGTCTGTTGATGGACACTGAGGTTCCTTCTGTATCTTGGCTATTGTAAATAATGCTACAATAAACGTTGGAAAGCATATATCTTATCCAATGAGTGTTTTTGGGTTTTTTTGATAAATACTGAGAAGTAGAATTGCTAGATCATATGGTAGTTCTATTTTTAATTTTTTGAGGAAACTTCATACTGTTTTCCATAGAGGTTGCGCCAATTATATTCCCACCAACAGTGCAAGAGAGTGCTCCCTTTTCTCCACATCCTCATCAACACTTATTTGTCATCTTTTTGATGATAGCTATTCTGACAGGTGTGAGGTGGTATCTCACTGAAATTTTGATTTGCATTTCCCTGAAGATTGGTGATCAGAAAACTAAACATCTTTTCATGTGCCTGTTGACCATCTGTAGGTGTTCTTGAGAAAAATGTCTATTCAGTTCCTCTCCCCATTTTTTAACTGGGTTGTTTGTTTTCATGATGTTGAGTTGTATAACTTATTTGTATATGTTGGATCTTAACCTCTTATTGGCTATATTGTTTGCAAATATATTGTTGGCCTTTTCATCAGCCAACTGAATGTTGATAGTTTCCTTTGCTGTGCAAAAGTTTTTTAGTTTGATTTAGTCCCATTGATTTGTTTTTGTTTTTGTTTCCCTTGCCCACGTAGACATATCCAAAAAAATATTGCTAAGACTAATGTCAAAGAGCATACTGCCCATGTTTTCATTTAAGAGTTTTATGGTTTCAGGTCTTACATCTTAAGTCTTTAATCCATTTTGATGTTACAAAGTGTAAGAAAGTAGTCCAGGTTGATTCTTTTGCATGTAGTTGACTAGTTTTTCCAATGCCATTTACTAAAAAGGCTGTCTTCCCCATTGTATATTCTTGCCTCCTTTGTCATAGATTAATTGACTGTATAAGTGTGGGTTTACTTCTGGGCTCTCTGTTCTCTTCTGTTGGTCTATGTGTCTGTTTTTGTGCTAGTACCATACTGTCTTAATTACTATAACTTCATAGTATAGTTTAAAATCAGGGAGTGTGATACCTTCAGCTTTGTTCTCTCTTAAGATAATTTGGCTATTTGGGGTCTTCTGTGTTTCCATACAGACTTTAGAATTATTGTTCTAGTTCTGTGAAAAATACCTCTGGTATTTTGATAGGGGTCACATTGAACCTTTAGATTGCCTTAGGTAGTATGGTCATTTTAACAGTATTAATTCTTCCAATCCATGAGCATGGTATATCTTTCCATTTGTTTGTATTATCTTCAGTTTCCATCATCAATGTCTTACAGTTTTCTGAGTCCATGTATTCACCTCTTTGGTTAGATTTATTCCTAGGTATTATATTCTTTTTGATGTAATTGTGAATGGGATTATTTTCTTAATTCTCTTCCTGATTGTTATTAGTGTATAAAAATGCAACACATTTCTGTATATTTGTTTTTTACCCTGCAATGTTACT
Organism: Lagenorhynchus albirostris; assembly: GCF_949774975.1. Taxonomy (NCBI): domain Eukaryota; kingdom Metazoa; phylum Chordata; class Mammalia; order Artiodactyla; family Delphinidae; genus Lagenorhynchus; species Lagenorhynchus albirostris. Next base: position 141,199,553 of record NC_083098.1, on the reverse strand, counting down.
GAATTCATATTTTACTTCTAATAGATTTTTGGTGGCATATTTAAGATTTTCTCCATATAGATTCATGTCATCTGACCTACAGTGACAATTTTACCTCTTCCTTTCCAACTGAATTCTTTTTATTTCTTTTTATTATCTGATTGTGTGGCTAGGACTTTTAATACTATATTGAATAAAAGTGGTGAATGTGGGCATACTTGTCTTGTTCTTGATCTGTCCCTTTCTCTCTTCTCCTTCTCATACCCCTATAATGTGAATGTTAGTATGCTTGCTGTCCCGGAAGTCTCTTAAACCAACCACATTTAAAAATTTTTTTTATCTTTTATGTTGAGTTTGAGTGATTTCCACTACTCTGTCTTTCAGTTCACTGATCCAGTCCTCTGTATCAGCAAATCAACTGTTGATTCCTTCTAGTGTAATTTTAATTTTAGTTATTAAATTTGTATTCTTCAGCTGTTTGGTTCTTCTTTATATTTTCTAATACTTTGTTAAAATTCTCACTGTTGTCATCTATTTTTCTCCTGAGTTCATTGAGCATCTTTGTGATCATTACCTTGAACTCTTTATTGGGTAGATTGTTTATCTCCACTTTGGTTTTTTGTGTTTTTTTTCCTGAGGATTTTTTTTCTTGTTCCCTTGTTTGGAATATATTCCTCTGTCTCTTCCTTTTGCCTAATTCTCTGTATTTATTTCTCTATATTAGGTAAGTTGGTCATGTTTCCCAAACTTAGAGAAGTGGCCTTATGTAGGAGATGTCCTGTGTGTCCCAGCAGCTCACTCCCCTCTGTTTATCAGAGCTGTGTTTTAGGTTCACATAGGTTCCCCCTATGTGAGCTGTGTGGGCCCTTCTGTTGTGGTGGGGCCAACAACTGTGGGTATGCTCATAGACAGGGCTGCCCCGGCCCTGTGTGATTCCTGGACCAGCCTTGTGCAATGGCTGCTGGCCCTCTGGTGGGTGGGGCCAGGTCCTGGAGCAGCTGGCTGCAAAGCCAAGGGGGTCCTGAGGCTGGTACAGGCCCTCTGTTGAGCAGGACCAGGTCCTGTTTGCTGCTGGCTGTGGGGCTCATGGGGGTCCCAAGGCTGGTGCCGGTTTTTGGTGGGCAGGTAAGCCTTTGATAATAGACTAAAGGGAGGACTCCAAAATGTCATTTGCTGGCACCAGTCTTTTTGGGGTAAATCCAGCTTCCAAAAATGGCTGCCATCAGCATCTGTGCCCCTGGGCGAGTCTCAGTTGCCTGCTGCTGGGAGATTCTCCAAGATCAACACTTAGGTCTGAATCAAGCTCCTTTCAAATTACTGCCTCTGCACGCACCCTTAAGAGAAGACTCTCTGTTTTCTACAGCCCAATAGCTTTCCCATATGCAAGCTTCTCTGGCCTTCAGTGCCAGACGTTCTGGTGGCTTGCCTTCCTGGTGCAGGATACCCAGACTGGGAAGCCTGATGTTGTGGGGGGCAGATCCCTTGCTTCCTGGGGAGGACATCTGCAATTGTGATTATCTTCCCATTTGTGGGAAGTGATTACTCCTAGGTAATCACTTACCTAGGAGTGTGGGTCTAGACTACACTGTGTCTCCACCTCTCCTATTCATCTTTTTGTGGTTCCTTCTTTATATCTTTATAAAGACTTTGTAGAAAATCTTTTTTGCTAGTCTTCAGATCATTCCCAGATAGTTGCTCTGTAAATAGAGCAATTTCAGTGTGCCCATGGGAGGCGGTGAGCTCAGGCTCTTTCTTCTCCACAATCTTGGCCACATCCTCCATTGATTTTTATTTGCTCATCTCAAATAGAGAGCCAAAAAAGAATTCTTAGTAGGAAGAAAATTTTTTCTGTATACACACACACACACATACACACACACACTGCTATAGAAAGAATTGTGTGTTCCCCCAAATTCCTATGTTGAAGCCATAACACCCAGTGTTTAGAGATGGGGCCTTTGGGAGATAATTAGGTTTAGTTGAGGTCATGAGGTTTTGATGATAGGATTAAGGCTCTTACAAGAAAAGACACCAGACAACTTGCTTTCTCTGCTGTTTTTTCATGGGTCAGACCAGTGAAATTAATGGCTGGGGATCGCTACGCTACATCCTTTAGATTTATAGGGATATCCCTAATTTTTACCATTCATCCCAGTATGCAATATTGTTTTTTATTTATGACCTCAACCAGGGAAGATCACTTTCAGAGGCTTCCATTTGGCCTTCCACCCTATGATTTGTCTTACCTCACAGGCCAAGGTCCTAGTGAACTGACCTCACTTTTAGGCAGAAGCTTCCAGGTTCCAAACTGGATCTTATCTGGAAACTTGGCAAGAAATCATGACTTATGTTTTGACAACTTCTTTCAACTTCCTGAGGATCTGTTCTTAATTTCCTTTGTGCAGAATAAATGCTTTTGCTGGCTGCCTATCTATTCTGTCCCTAATGTCATCATGTTATGCTAACCTTCTCATACCTATTTGCAGGTCAAATTTCTCCTGGCTGCCTCTCTGATCTTACTATACGTTATAATATTTGTCTTCCCTTGACTCTCAAAGACCTTTATTTTTCTCAATTTCTATTATCATGATTGCTGTCAATCAGTCCAGTTCTTTAATACCATCTTCTATACCAGGAGTATTGGCCTGCTAGACCTTTCATAATCACTCCCTTACATTAGTAGTAACCTCATATTTTATCCCTCAACTGTATTTTCTTCATTAATTTCATTCATAATTTACAGTTCTCTGAATATGATGATTAAATTGGCTTATATTTCTTCTCACATGGTGTGCCCTTTATCTATATTGTTCTTCCACTATCAACAAGAGGGGAAATTCTGCACCTTTCCCTAGCATGCCTTCTTTGGGAAATCTATTGTTGATACCTCACTCCAAATACTTTTATTCCATCTCTCTTCCTTTCTGAGTTAGATGTCTTTTCTATGAATTCCTATAGTTTGCAATATTATGATCTTACTATTTACTTGTGTTCTTCCCTATATGTTTACAGCCATAGAATTAGAGACCTAGTCATGTTTGGCCTTGCACCTAACTTGTTGTAGTTGCTCAGCACATGTTTCTTGAATAAAAGACAGTAACTATAATAATTACAGATAATGTGCCAGCCATTGACTTAACAAATAACCATTTTCAGAAGCCAAAAGATTTGATTGAATTGTGTTGCAATATGCTAATCAACGTGGCACAAAATTAGGGAAACTGTGTCGTTAAGAAGAACACTACATTTTTTTTAGCGTGTATAGTACTAACTATATTTTATGCCAGAAACAGCTGTCAAATGCATGGACACAGTCTGAGAAGATTGTTCAGACATGCATTAGCATAGTAAACTTGTTCTAGATCATAGTTTCTCCACTTTGGCACTGTTGACATTTTGTGTTTGTAATTCTTAGTGGGGAATCTGTCCTGTTCATTATAGGATGTTTTGTAGTATCCCTAAACTCTACCCAATAGATACCAGTGGCACTGCTTCAATTATGACAACCTAAAATGTTTACAAATTTTGGTAAATATCCCTTAGAGGATAAAATCAGCCCGGTGAAGAGTCACTGGTCAAGAAGTATTTACGCAAATTTTTCAAGTGAGCCAAAGTAGGAACTTATTTTCGCTCGAATCTATCATCGTGCCTTTATCATATCTAATACACAGTCATAAGCTACAGAAAGAGAGAGCTTCTCAAGGGGAAAATGGCAAAAAATATCCATGGAGATTAGATTTCTCATTCCAGAAGGGAATAGCACTCTGTTGTTCTAAAAACATTTAAATTATTTTAACTCTTGGTGATTCATTGCATGTTACCCACTATTTCTCTATGGAGACTTGTTGACTACCCTTTAACCTTGAAAAACTGAATAAAATATTTTATTAAAAAATGAAGAGGCTTCCCTGGTGGCGCAGTGGTTGAAAGTCCGCCTGCCGATGCGGGTTCATGCCCTGGTCCAGGAAGATCCCACATGCCGCGGAGCGGCTGGGTCCATGAGCCATGGCCGCTGAGCCTGCGCGTCCGAGCCTGTGCTCCGCAACGGGAGAGGCCCCAACAGTAAGAGGCCCGCGTACCACAAAAAAAAAAAAAAAAAAAAAAAAGGAAAATGCCTGTGTGTTGGTTCAGATCCTCTGAGTAGCATTTGCCAAGATGGGTTTAGATGTGCAAGAGCTTTGTAGGGTGAAAAGCCTGTGAAGAAAAAAGAGGAGGGAGTTGGAATTTTTGAAGAGAACCGTAAGATTAGGATACAGATCTGACTACTGTGAAAGGGAGAAGAAATAAAGGACAGTTGATAGGCAGATTCTCAAACAGTAGTATAGGCCTAAGAAGGTTTCTGCCAGGCCAAGGGTGTCTCCTCAAGTCAAAGTCATCCTTCAGAGGCATCTTGCATCTTGCATAAATGGACTCACCTCAGTATCCCTATTATGCACATTCACTGACAGTAGCGTTTGAGAAGAGTGGGCTCAGCACAACTTGGTGGTGGATTCAGACACAGCACCAGGTGCCATCGTCAGTTATGCTCCCTGCAGCAGCTGTACCTCAGACTGTTGGTCAATTTTTCTCTTCAGATCCTCAAAGCAGCAGATCTCAGTATTACATTTTTCCTGCCAAAGTCTGTTTTGAAGGCAAAGAGGAACAGAAGAGTTGAGGAGCTAAATATGTATTTTATTATTATACAGGTAAATACCTCCAGTTTGTCCAATGCATTAGACACTAGTGACATGTGGTAAGTTAAATTAGTTAGAATTAAATATGATTAAAAATGCAGTTCTGTAGTTGCAGTAGCCATATATCAAATGCTGAGCAGCTACATGTGGCTAGTGGATAACTGTATTGGAAACTGATGATTTATAATATTTCCACCATGGTAGAATGTTCTATCGGATAGCAATGGTCTAGAGAAAGGGACACAAGAGTAGATGGGCTCTTTGTATACCCTATTAGGCTTTCTCTTTCATAAAAATTTCATTAAAAGTAAACATAAGTTAATATAAATTTGGAACTGACAGTAGAAATTTAAGTATGGATTGTTCATTATAACTTTGGGGAGAATCTCCCTAAAAGCCATAGCGTTAAGACCCTTATATCTATTTACTAACAGTTTAAATATATTTTTAACTTTGCTGAATATAAGAAGAATGTTCAAAAACAGGATTAAAAAAATCTGTACAGTAATTTACACTAAAACACATTAGGTGGAAGATGAGGTACTTATAGAGATAATTTAGAAAAGTCATCCCATTTGCCCCAATTATCATATAGCTTCAAGGAAATTATTAATTGTACATAATAATTTTCAAGTGTTATGTTTTCTAATGTATTTGTCTTCAATGAAAGTATAATATTTGTTGAGAAAAAAATTGTGTGTTTTCACATTGTGTGCTAAATGCCCATTGGAGGAATTCTGTTCTGTAATTATAGCATTCACCAACCATACTATGGTATGCTATCTATATTTTGGTGTCATCTACACCTTAACTCAGTAACCCTTGGATAGGGTCCAGAGCTTCGCACAGTGCCAGGCGCATAATAAACAAAATGCAAATATTTATTGACCACAGTTGAACTAAGCAAATGAAGTGCTTGTGATTTCCAGTTGCACATTAGTAAATACAATTTCTCAATTATGTCTTTTCATGTCAGAAATATTTATGCTTGTCTTACTCAAATTTGCTACCTAGTCAAAACCAGAGACCTGAATTGATTCTTGAACATTCAAAACATACTGAAGCCACATATGATTTTTAGAGATCTATATCTATCTTAAAACTATCTATCCATCCATCTTTCTATGTTAATCTCCAATCTTTTGGGGTCATCCGAAATTAGATTCTAGAATTGGATAGATAGGAAATCTGCATTAATGTGTTGTTTGCATATTATACATTAGGGAAGAAGGAATAAAGCTACCTAACAGTGCAAACTCTGACACTTAATAAAGTGAAGCCTGTGGAATTGCTTTTAAGACTGGGTGACCCAAATTCACTTCTGTTTTGAATATGGTGGCAAAAACTCTGATTGAAGTTACAGAGGCATCTCACTTAGGCAAAAACAGACAAAAGAGTCCTTTTCAGACAAAGCAGATGAGGATACCTTCATAATTGAATGAACATTAAAAATGCAAACATCCTCCTGATATACTACTTAATTAACTTCACCTGAATTATTCAATAAATTATATTCAGGATAGAATTAAATACTATAAGCTTGACTTTTAAAAATATTTGTGGCACAACAGAATATTCAGATGTCAAATAACAGTGACCTTTAAAGTCAGATAAATTTTTCACATAACAAAGAGACCGTAACATTTCTTTTACAAACAGTCATTTTATAAAGCATTGTAGAGTATAATTATGGAGACATCTACTTTTTAATTTAATTTTACCAGCTGTCACCGATGGCATGAATCTTTCAACATCATTCTAAAGGAGTACAGGTTCTGGAAGACAACAGAATAAAAATTTGGGACATGAATATTGAGTGTTACACTATAAGGAAAGGTTGTCAAGTTTTAGTGGGACAATGAAATGAGCTGGATGCAACAGAGATAGACACAATGAGAACAGAAACATGATATTCTGGCCATTAAATAAAAAAGTAAAGTCAAGAAGAAAGAGAGTGGTAAATTAGACATGACTTTTAAAACATGAATAAATGATAATGAAGTTAGAAATTTAGAAAAAGAGGAGCACAAAAGGGATTAAAATACAGAGAAATAATGTAAATAATATGTAAAGTATAAGGATTTATTTTAAAATGCTGAAATAATAATCAGGATGGGCGAATTGTGCCCACTTTTGTTACAATAATACCACAAGTTAGAAATCACATAAGAATACTTTCTATCAATATCTAGAAGGGAGGAGATGTGCTTTAATGAGGAGGAAAGCAACTTTATGAAAAGTATTACTTCAGGAAGTGTGCAAAAATGTCTAGGTTCAAAAACTTGATGTAGATATCTTTTAAGGCATAGAGGGGGGAAATCAGAACTTATTACTTCATTGGAGGGTTTGCTGTGGGAAAGATCCATTCTAAAACGTTCTATTAAATGATATAGCTCAAGTTCACTTAGAAAAACAATGAAACATCTATTGAAGAAAAATATCTTCAAGAAACAAAATTACATAATTATTTTGGTTTAAGTAAAAAAGGAAAAATCATGCAACTATTTTGCTTTCTCTAACTTTATATTTATGCAGAAGTTAGAAAAATGGTCCTTATAAAAAAGCATTTACCAATCATACATCTTTGACTTTAAAATACAGGGAAATTTTACCTTTATGACTGCATTTAAAGTACTTAAGAAAAATGTAGTGAATAAATAAATGAAATAATTTATTTTTCTAGTTACAAATTATTAAGCTCCCAGTAAGGCAAAACTTTATATTAGGAACTTATGGTATATATTGAAATAATTAAACCTTAGGCCCTGACCTCCAGTAATGTGAGACCCATGATTACAAAATAAAGTGAAATAAATGCCATTTAACTTCTAAGAAGGCTTTCATGGTGAGAGAGGAAAAATTACAGATAGGTTAATTTTATTTATTTTTAATTGAATTATAATTAGCATTAATATTATATTAGTTTCAGCTGTCTAACATAGTGGCTAGATATTTTTATACATTATGAAATAACCTTAGCTGTAAGTCTACTCAACATCTGTCACCCAAGTTGTTACAATATTATTGACTATATTCCCTATGGTGTATATTATATCCCCATAACTTATTTATTTTTTAGCTGGAAGTTTGTACTTCTTACTCTCCTTCACTTACTTTGTCTGTCTCCCCACCCCCTCACTTCTGTCAACCACCAGTTTGTTCTCTGTTTATGAGTCTGCTCCTGTTCTATTTGTTCATTTGTTTTTTAGATTCCACATGAAGTGAAATCATTCGGTATTTCTTTTTCTCTGTCTGACTTACTTCACATAGCATAATACCCTCCAGGTCCATCTGTGTTGCCACAGATGGCAAGATTTGATTCCTTTTTTTTTATGGCTGAGTAATAATCAGTTGTGCATAAATACCACATCTTCTTTATCTATTCATCTATTGATGGATAGGTAACTTCCATACCTTGGCAATTGTAAATAATGCTGCTATGAATATTGGGGCGCATATATCTTCTTCAGATTAGTGTTTTTGTTATCCTCAGATAAATACCCAGAAGTGCAATTTCTGGATTGTATGGTAGTTCTAGTTTTGGTTTTTGAGGAACCTCCATGCTGTTTTCTGTAGTAGCTGCACCAATTTACATTCCCAACAACAGTGCACTAGGGTTCCCTTTTCTCCCAACACTTGTGTTTCTTGTCTTTTTGATAGTAGCCATTCTGACAGTTGTGAGGTGGTATCTCATTGAAATTTTGATTTGCATTTCCCTAATGATTTAGTGATGATGAACATCTCTTCATGTGCTGTTGGCCATCTGTATGTCTTCTTTGGAAAAATGTCTATTCATTTCCTCTGCCCATTAATCAAATAGTTTCTTTTTTTGATATTGAGTTGCATGAGTTCTTTATATATTTTGGATATCAATCCCTTATTGGATATATCACTTGCAAATATCTTCTCCCATTCTGTAGGTTGCCTTTTCATTTTGGTAGTTGTTTCCTTCACTGTGCAAAAGCTTTTAAGTTTGACGTAGTCCCATTTATTTATTTTTGCTTTTGTTGCCTTTGCCTGAAGAGACATGTCCAAAAGAATACTGCTAAGACTGACATCAAAGAGGGTACTGCCTATGTGTTCTTCTAGTTTTATTGTTTCAGGATTTACCTTTAAGTCTTTATTCCATTTGAGTTTATTTTTGTATATGGTGTAAGAAAATGGTCCAGTTTAATTCTTTTTCATATAGCTGTCCCATTTTCCCAACATTATTTATTGAAGAGACTTTTTTCCCATTGTATATTCTTGCCTCCTTTGTTGTAGATTAATTGACCATATGAGCATGGGTTTATCTCTGGGCTCTCTATTCTGTTCCATGGATCTGTGTGTCTGTTTTTGTGCCAGTTCCCTGCTATTTTGATTACTGTACCTTTGTAGTATTGTTTCAGCTCGGGAGCATGATTTCTCCATCTTTGTTATTATTTCTCAAGGTTGCTGTGGCTATTTGGGGTCTTTTATGTGTCCATACAAATTTTAGTATTATTTGTTCTAGTTCTGAGGAAAATGCTATGGGTATTCTGAGAGGGATTACATTGAATCTGTAGATTGCTTTGGGTAGAATGTAAATTTTAATGATATTGATTCTGCTAAACATATATGAGCACCATATATGTTTTCATTTATTGTGTCATCTTCCATTTCTTTCCTCAATGCCTTTTAGTTTTTCAAGGATAAGTCTTTCACCTCCTTGGTTAAATTTATTCTGTACATTTTGTTAGTTTTGATGCAACTGTAAATGGAGTTGTTTTCTTAATTTATCTTCCTGATAGTTCGTTATTATTGTATAGAAACGGAACAGATTTCTGTATATATATTTTGTATCCTGTAACTTTACTGAATTCATGTTTTAGTTCTAAATAGTTTTATTGTAGAGTCTTTGGGGTGGAGTCTAAATACTATTATGTCATCTGCAAATGGTGACAGCTTTACTTCTTCCATTCCAAGTTGGATCCCTTTCAATTATTTAATTTTTTCATGCCTATTTGCTGTGGCTAGAAATTTTAATACTATGCTGAATAAACATAGTGAGAGTGGGTATTCTTGTTTTATTCCTGATCTTGGAGGGACAGCTTTCAACTTTTCACTGCTGAGTATGATGTTAGCTGGGGGTTAGTCATATATGGCTGATCCACTGCTTTTACTCTATATTTGCCTTTATCAGGGAGAATTTCTCATTCATATATATTCTTATTTTTATCTGTGGCCTTTTCTTTTTTGCCAAAAGAAGACCCTTTAACATTTCTTGTAAGGCTGTTTAGTGGTGATGAATTCCTTTGCTTTTGCTTGTCTGGGAAACTATCTTTCCTTCAATTCTGAATAATAACCTTGCCAGACAGAGTATTCTATGTTGTCATTTCTTTCTTTCAGCACTTTAAATATATTCTTCCACGCCCTTCTGGCCTGTCAAGTGTCCTCTGAAGAGTCAGCTGATAGACTTATAGGGTTTTTATTGCATGTGATTAGTTGTTTTTTTCTTGCTGGCTTTGAGATTCTCTCTTTATCTTTAATTCATGTCATTTTAATTAGAATATGTTGTGGTATACATCTCTTTGGATTCATCTTGTTTGGTTTTCTCTGTGCTTCCTGGACCTAGATGTCTGTTTCCTTTCCCAGGCTAGGGAAATTTTCAACAATTATTTCTTCACATAAGTTTTCTGTCTTTTTCTCTCTCTTCTCCTTCTGGGACCCCTGTAATGAGAATGTTGGTTTGTTTGATGTTGTATCAGAAATCCCTGAAACTATCCTCATTTTTTTAAATTCTCTTTTTCTTTTTGTTGTTCTGATTGTGTGATTTTTCACTATTGTAGTTTCCAGATCACTTATCCGTTTTTCTGCATAATTTAATCTGCTGTTGATTTCCTTTAGTGTAATTTTCATTTCATTTATTGTATTCTTCAGCTCTAATTGGCTCTTTCTTACATTTTCTGTCTGTTGAAGTTCTTACTGAGTTCATCCATTCTTCTCCCAAGTTCAGTGAGCACGTTTATTACCATTGTTTTGAATTCTTTATCAGGTAAATTACTTATCTCCATTTCATTAGGATTTTTTCCTGGTGTTTTATCTTGTTCTTCATTTAGAACATATTCCTCTGTTTCTTCATTTTGTTTGACTTTGTGTTTGTTTCTATAAATTAGGCAAAACAGCTCTCTCTCCTGGTCTTGAAGGAGTGATGTTGTGTGTAAACGTTCCCTGTATAGACTTCGTGCACTGGGTGGGTGGCTTTGGCAGGCCAGCTGGAGCAGGAACAGGCATGACCAGGGGGATCTCTATGGTGCTCCTCACCAGGGCTGCCTTGGTCAGATGGCTGGAGCTGGAGCTGACTCAGGCAAGGTGGAGTCCTGGAGCAGGCTGTGCCCGAGACAACCTTGGCATGTCAGCTGGAGGCTGGAGTGGTTGCAAGCTGGGGAGAGTCCCAGGGGGACTCATATGTTTTTTTAATTAGCTGACAAATAAAATCCAGAAATGGGCAATTTTTTTAATGAAAAAAATCAGAATATATGGCAACAGTGACTAGATTTTAACATGACAAAAATTAGCTACAGTCAAACTGTCACTAGTTCAGTTAAATGAGGCATGCACTTGCCAGTTTGTCATGGTCCCTCCACTAGCTGTTGTCTCATAACAACAAGAAACCACCTACTTTACACAGCAGTGTTAATGGTCTGGCTCTGTGCACACTTAATGCCAGAGAGAGATATATTTTAATAGCTTAATTGAAATTTTTTTGGTTTAGGTTTTTGACATCATAAAGAAAAATACCCAAAGAGTTTTCATAAAAACTGTTTCTTTCTCATAAAAAAATTTAGAAAAAGATCTATCAACAAAAATGAAATAATATAAAATTTAATTCATAATACTGTAACCTAGAAATAGACATCAGAGAGAATCCTGTATCCACCAGTTCCTAGTTTTGTAACCACAGGTAATTTAATTTACTTTTCTTATTCTTTATTTCCTCCCCTACAAAAGGATTCTTTAATATCAACCACTTACATTTGTTCTCCGTATTAAATGAAAGAAGTGCTTAGCTTTTTGCCTGGCAAACATTAGCATTAGAGTACTATTAAGTAACTCTTTTTTTTAAATGTTTCTATTAATCTGTATATCATATTTCCAAGAACTTTAGCAGTAAATTGAAAACAGGGCAGCCCTGACTGTTAATAGTATCTTACCTCTAGGGATATTTTCTCATCCTCTTCGAAGAACTGAGGAACATGTTACTCAGTGTGAGACCATTGACATTCCACACTTTTTGTTAAATGGAAGCAGAAGGACATTCCAATGAGCAGATGCTTCACTCTGAAAAGAATCATAAAGTCCATTCTCTTTGATCTTTTTAAGAGCATTTCAGGAGGAAATAAGTAGATTTCTTGATGGAAGGAAAATGTTAAACTTTTAGGTCATAAAGATATTATTTAAAATCCCTTTTATATATAGCACAGTAGAGTCTTCAGCGTGAAGACATAGGACCTAGTGGCAGAATCTCACAGTTTGTGCAGAAATTATGGGAGAGGTTCTGTGGGATCTCTGTTCACTAGAATTGGGCAGTAAATTCATTGCTGTATGAAACAGACTACCTCTGTGAACTTAATATGGCAAATTCTGGGATTATTCATGAAGGGGAGAAACTTTGATAGCTCTGGTTATCTTGCAACACAGGGTCTTACCAGTGCTTCATTGAGCTCATGACAGGGACCAAAACACATGCACACCAAGCAAAAATCTTAATTTTGAAGAAAAACATAATTTAAAAATTAAGCGGGAAGTATTTACTCCAGAAAAGAACTTGGTTGGACTTCTTTGTACTAGTATTGGAGTTGAGCTTATTTTTTAATATGTGGAAGTAACAGCATTAGAATGCTCTCAGCTTTGTACCAGCCCTCTTTTGTCCCTGGGGATATCAGATCTCTGACTTTCTGAATCTTAGCCTCTGGCTTCACTCTGGTACTCTCAGATTTCTCCAGGACTTTATGCAAACAACCTCAGCTTGAGCATGTTTTCCAATTTGAGCATGTTTACTGTATCAACTGAGGCTGCTTCTGATTTCTACCAGAGATCTCTGCCTACCCAACTAGAGCAGAATAAACTAATGCTACTTGGTATTTTCTCCCAACTGTCTCCATAAGTGAGTCATTGGTAAATCATTCCACTGTTTTACTGGGGAACTGCTTCTGGATAATGGAGTATACAGCAAAATCATGAAAATCCGTAGGTACAAAGCCACTTTTTTGCATTCTTTTGCAGTGAAACAAGCTTCTTGGTGCAAAGTAACCATTCTTAGGTGAATAAGAACCTAAGAATGGTAAGGCTGGTAGGAGTTCTATAAGCAAGGAAAACAAATTCATATATAGGAGAGTGGTGTATTCCATGGATATCCACAGATGGGCCATCTTACCCATATGATTATTGAGACCCCTCTCAAGTGGGAGAACTTTCGTGAGTATTTATATGGAACAGAAAAATTCTCATGATCCATGCACATATTAAGAAGTCTGTCCGTGTGGGTCTCCCTCAGCATTGTTGTCATCAGTATTTGAATATTCTCTTTCTAAACTCTTATTTGATGCCATAAATCAGAGTACATCTGTACCACAGGCCATCATCTCTTGCAGGAAAAGTCAATATCAGATAGACAAGTAGAAGCTCAGCCCAGGGTGAGGATTTTCACACTTTCGCTCCAGAATCCTGGAGCAAGGCGTTGTAATTTCCCTATTTTGCCAGAGGCTCCATAAGGCATCTTTACATGCAACACACATGTCCATCTTCAGTTGATACCCAAGACCTAAGTGTCAGAGTGGCTTGAACTTTAGCCAGATCTGCAACATAGCCTTTTATTTGTGAATCCTGATAAAAGCTAGCAGCCTCACATTTTCTCAGTCAGTGGATTTTAGAGGCAACTTTTATCACCAATACAAAGAGACGCATCACACTTTGGGCTTCATTCTGATTGGTAGGCTGTGCAAGGGCTAGTGATTTACTTTTGCCTGCCCCAGACCACTGGACACTTTCACTGTAGCAGGCCCTGATTTTTTCAGAGTTTTTCACTAACATTCTGTCATGTATGTATGTACTTATTGAGCCATCTAAAGTACCTGCTACTTTTTTCCTCTCTAAGTTATTAAGCTTGATATCATCAAGATGAACCAGAATGATGCTCTGTGGAATTCAAGGCTATCCACGTCCCTGGGCGCTGTATTATAATAGACAACTGAAAGTTGCCATAGAGCTTAGTTAAGACAGTGATCTGTACTGCTACACTGCCAGGTAAAGGTAAATTCCTTCTTATTTTTCTTACTCATTAGTAGAAAGGTTTAGCAGTATCCAGATCAATAGCTACATAGCAGACAACACAGTGTACAGAGGTTTGCTCCAGAATGTCTGGTTTGGGAAATGCTGTTCACTTATCATCTCATGGCAATTATGAAAATTCACAATCATTCTTCAAGAGCTTCTGGTTTTTTCACAGAGAAAACATTCCAGGTAAATAACCATGTGATAGGAATCACCACTGCCTACCTTGTTTAAGTATTTGAGAGTGATAGTAATCTCTCTAATTCCCACAGGGATCAGAGATTGGGTATTGCTTCTGCTTTTTTTTTAATTAATTAATTATTTTTGTATATATATGCTTCTGCTTTGTAAAATTTGGATGTCAGAGCAGTCATAAAGCTTTCATTTGGCCATTCTCATCATAACAGCCTTTACTATAGAGCTCAGGAGCCAATTCAGGAATTCTGCCAGTTGCCAAATATGTATTACAATTATGTATTTTGAAATTGGGGAAATATACTCAAGGCGAAACCACAGATACACTGATCTCAGTATATGACAGACTTCGGAATAATCTTTATTTAGCACCTGACATAATCCTCATTCCCTACCCAAGGGCCACAGTGCTGAATTGGATCTCCAGAGATTATCTTCAAAACATTAATACTATCTAATAGTCACTGGAATATCATAATATTTTCCTTTCCCTAGAGCACAGTCACCCTGGTAAGTGGCCTCAAGTTCCACTTGAGAAGAAGGCTTATAAGGTGCCTTATAGTATATACTTATGGCATTGTTGAAGGGTATTTATTCAAGGGGATCCAATCTCCTTGGGCAAGAGGCTCTGACTGTCAAGTGTGTCTTGGAATTGAGTTTGCGCTTTCACATTATGGAGATTTAAGCTAAATTTCTTCTCAATAGCTGTAGAGTTTTCCCAGTTATATAGATCAAATAATATTTTACTAGCCTAAAGATTATTTTATATCTAAATATCCAGTAATCAATTAACCACCATTAAAGATGCTTGAATGTCAAAACATCCTATTTGTCAATCCACCCCAGCTGCTGAATTGACAAGCACTTTTATTTTGATGATTAAATTTTAGTACCTGGGCTGGGTCACCTCAGGATTCCATCAGTCCCCTGGAAATCAATGAGTTCGTTTCAGTGGAGGCATTTTCCAACATTAACCACGCCAGAGATTTCACGGATGCTGGTGTCCCCCTGTTTAAGATAGTTAATGATGCTTTGGTAAAGGAACTGTAATTTGGGTCTTCCCAGTGTAGCTAGTGTTATCATCATAAATCTGCTCTAACATTTATATCTCTTAAATCTTTGGATTTCTTCTTCCTCCTCCTGCCCAGGACCTTCTGGCCCCTCAGTCTGTACCAGAAAATTGAATGTGGTTGAATGCGGTCCACTTCTGTGTATAGCTTTTAGTGAATTAATCAAACAGTGTCAGAGCCACTTCCAACTGCTGAAAACTAGCACATTGAAGTAAATCTTAAGAAAATACACACATATGGATAAATTCGACTCAATCCGTGTTACAGAGTGCCTGACACACTTAAGATCTATTTCTACTTATGTCCTTCAGGTTCCTGCCACAATAAATGATCAAATCTTGCAATTCTTTTTGTGTATATGACGTATGATCTGGCATCAGACTTGGCCTTATTTCCCAGAGGCATGCTGAGGTGTGTCCTGTTCTGGGCCTGGGGGCAAAGAGGAGTGATGAGGGTGGGTCTTGAGAAGAATAGATATCCCCTCGCAAAGTGAGATTATTACAGGGGCTTGAAGAAGGGAGAGATGTCTCCTCAGGAAAAAGGAAGAAGCTTCTTCCACTGGTAGCTGAGGGAGGCTCCGGGGAACATAATGGCTCAAGTTTCTCACATTCTTCTGACTCCAATTAAAACTCTCCATTCCAAATCTTAGGAACTCACTCTTCAGTGTTCTAGCCTTTATTTTTAAAAAAACTCAGTAAGGCCTTTCATTCAATTTGCATGATTATTTCCCAACTGGTATGATTAGAGTTTGGTTCTTAGCCATGTGGACCCTGTAGCTGTAAGAAATAAGATATTATTTCAGAGCTACAATAGAAGATTTCTCTCTGGTACTCTGTCTTGAACTAAAAGTTTTCGTGCAAGGTTGTATCATTTTCTTTTCTGGTATATCCAGAAGTGGCCATTTCATACTATGAACTTTGGAGTCATCATTTCTACCAGGATGATCAAGGGCAATTTTATCTCCAAAAGCCTTGATTACAAATAACCACCACTGGTGATAGTTTAAGTAATAATGATGTAAGTTTATGCCATGGGTATTTAGTATCCCTTTTCCCACTGGCAGTGAAATCATCACTATGTTTTATCTCAAATAGGTGTGTAATACAATTCCAGAATCCCAATGTAAGGTCTGTTTCTTGAGACCACCTCTACTGATAAGAACTGTATTTAGCCAGGTTCATGTTAGGAAAATAGAATCTATACTAGATAGTTCAATATAGTAAGTGTAGTATAGGGAACTAGTTACAGAGCCAAACAAAGAGCTTAGAAAAGGGGAATATGAGGCAACTAGAAAGCCCCTTAGTGCAGGAGAGACTGGAGAAAATGATGATGTTACCAGGGTCCAGGAGCCATGAACACCAGGCAGGATATGAACCCACAAGGCGGAGACTCTCCCAGGCCGGCCTGTAGGAGCTGGGTCGTGGAGGCAGGGGGTGCGCAAGATAAAAGTTGAACTATGAGTCTGTGCTGGAGGTGATCACTGGAGGCTGGAGAGGAGTTGCCCTGGCTTTTCTCTTCTACCTGTTCACTAGTCGCCCCCACTGACTGCACCTAACAAACCAGTGGGTACAGAGCATGAGGAATATCATTTGCAGGTGTTGACCCCCCGAGGAGTAGGGGTGGATCTGAGAGCAAACAGGGAAATGACTGGCAAAACATTCCCATGCATTCATGTCCAAAATATGTCATGGGTTCTAAATGGAAAACAAATTTTAATTCGTAACAGTTGTATTTAAGTTACTTACCTAATATTTGGGAAAAGATAAGAAAGAGGCATTCTTTTTCTCAGGTTGCTTACCAGGCTAGATAAAGAGACTCCCTCCAGCATAACAAAGAACACACATTCTACTTTTAGTTTTCTATTGCTGCTATAACAAATTAACACAAATTTAGCATTTACAATGCACATTTAACCCTGGGTGAAGCTAACTTTTTTTTACCCTTGTTTCTTTACCCTGCGTTGAGCAGTGTTTTATTGTTACATGACAATCACAAACTTAGCGGCTTAAAACCAGATTCATTTATTATATCACAATTCTGTAAGTGAGAAGTTGGAAGCAGTCAGTTGGCTCACAGGCCTGGGTGTTTCCTAGGTTGGACTCCGGGGAATAATCTACTACCAGCCTCATTCGTTGTTGGCTGAATTCATTTCCTTGTCATTGTAGGTGCTTATTTTCTTGCCATCATTCAGGTGGAGGTGTCCCCTTTCCTTGACACATGGTTCTTTCCATATACAGGCTATCAGTATGGCGTATCAAACCCTTCTCGAACTTTGAATCTCTTCCCCTTCTGTTACCAGAGAAAAGTCTTTGCTTTGAAGGGCTCGTATGATTAGATCAGGCTCATCTAGTTAATCTCCCTGTCTTACTGTCAATTGTGTCATATAATATAACATAAAGAAGTGACATCTCATTATAGTCATAGTTTCCAGGGATTAGGGTGAGACATCACAGGGGTGGGGGGGTGGATTTCAGCGGTTCTGCCTGGCACCATGCACACCACAATAAGGGGTGGTGACAAAGAGCATTCTTATGTCAACATCTGCTTTGTGCCTCAAGAGTAATAGCCTTGATTACCTTTGACACTTGATAATAATAAATGGTTTTTTTTATTTTATTTATTATTTTTTTTGCGGTACGTGGGCCTCTCACTGTTGTGACCTCTCTTGTTGCGGAGCACAGGCTCCGGACGCGCAGGCTCAGTGGCCATGGCTCACGGGCTCAGCTGCTCTGCGGCATGTGGGATCTTCCTGGACCGGGGCACGAACCCGCGTCCCCTACATCGGCAGGCAGACTCTCAACCACTGCGCCACCAGGGAAGCCCAAAAGAAATATTTTAAAGTAATATGGGAATTTTTATTTGATGACAACATTTTAAATTAATTCCTGAAACAGAAGAACACTGATATTTGTGAAAATATGAGAAAAGTTCTGTTTATAGTAAAGAAAATATTTCCTCTTTTTGAACAAAGATGATTTTTTGAAGCTCTATAAAAAAAGAAATAGGATTATAAAAATATCTAAGTCCCAAGGTTCCAATAGATTCTGCTAGGTGTGTGACTTTCAGGATAGTTTCCTTTTTCCTAAGGAAGGAGCTATTTGAGCATCATGTAACTTTCCACCATTAATTCTCTTGGAGCATGAAATTGTCACCTCTGTGTATCCTCTGCACTGCATCCAGGGCAACCACACTCACATATTAAGGTAGCAGGCCCAGCATTTATCTATAAATTTAGAGCCTTTCTTACTGTGAAAACATCATGGACTAATAAAAAACATCTAGGAGTTGTTATGAGTCGCCTGGGATAC
The DNA here is from genome assembly GCF_949774975.1 of Lagenorhynchus albirostris. Lineage (NCBI taxonomy): Eukaryota > Metazoa > Chordata > Mammalia > Artiodactyla > Delphinidae > Lagenorhynchus > Lagenorhynchus albirostris. Next base: position 141,181,037 of record NC_083098.1, on the reverse strand, counting down.
TTTCCCCATAAATTTTTAAATTATTACTTAATTTTGATATTTCTTTCTTTGGAAATAGATTCTCTGTTGATTTTACAAGAAACCATAAATTCTTAAGGAGTGATCAGTCAACTATTAGCTTTGCACTGTTTCAAGCAAACGACAATATTACGTGATAATAAAGTAGTGAACTTCTTAAATTAGACATGTGCATTAAAACAAACCCTTCCTGGTTGGAAACCCAAGTGATTGTCATTAGCCACTTTAGTATCACAGCAGGTTACACAAGTTATTATTACATTTAATTAGCATTCTGACAAGTTGACGAATTCTTTACCTGCATTCAGATTACACACAGAAAATGATCTGAAAGCACTTCCTGCCTTGAAAACACCAAAGCAAATCAAAGAAATCAGCTCCAAGCATATCTTTATTATCAAATACTTGGGGGTCGTTAAACCAAATGACAGAAGAAAAAGTGCCAATTATAAATGTTGTTTTAAGGTGACATTTGGTTTTCCATGTAAGGAGATTATTATAAGCAGAATGATATAATTCAACAAAACTATTTTACTGTGATATAATGTTAATGCTACCATTGTTCACCACCTTTTCTTAATAAAAGAAATGGTGTAAAATATAACATCGTTTAATATTTAGACCAGCATTCAACTTATATTTAATTCTACTCCTGTAATAATACATGTTAAACAATTAGTTTTGAATTATTGACTATCATATTAAAATTTTTAGCAAAACTGAGAGTTTCAGTGGCAGAAGAATATATAGATTTATATACTTGAAAAAGTTTCTGTGCTAAAATATCAATACAATGCTCTAAGATGAAACAGACTAATAAAAAATAGTAAGAGTATGAAAATACATTTAATGTAACACTAAATAAAATTATTTTCATCATTTGAAATATTTGCAAATGATATTGCTATTAATTAATGATGGCTTACTAATTATATTTAGAAGAACTTTCTCACACTCAGCTACTTTCTTGGTGCAAAATCTCTAATGCGATGAAAAGAGTAAAACCTGCATGAGAGTATATTCATTTCAAAAAATTTCTCATTTTTGTTACATTGGAACTAAAATCAAATGTGTCTATACAGTAAGTATAGTTTTATTTCCCATAAAAATATCCATTTCAAATATGAAAGTTTCCCAGAAAAACTACAGGAATAATAAATATATAAGCTGGGCTTCCCTGGTGGCGCAGTGGTTGAGAGTCCGCCTGCCGATGCAGGGGACACGGGTTCGTGCCCCGGTCCCGGAAGATCCCACATGCCACGGAGCGGCTGGGCCCATGAGCCATGGCCGCTGAGCCTGCGCGTCCGGAGCCTGTGCTCCGCAACGGAAGAGGTCACAATAGTGAGAGGCCCGCGTAACGCAAAAAAAAATAATAATAATAAAAATAAATAAATAAATAAGCCTATAAAAAATAGAAACTGTTATCTAGACTTGGATAGCTCAAGATTCAGTATACTCTGACATGTTGAAATTCTCAGTAGATATTCTTTTCTATTGGAATGATGTAAGACAACATTTTTCTACACCTTACTTTAAGTTATATGTGTAAATAGCACTGATGATTTCCCATATAATGGGAGAAACAGGAATTGTTACTAAGAAATCCAGAACATTGAATTCAATATTAGAACATCTTCTCCTTTAACTCATAAACTGGTATTACTTCGTAGTATGATTACAAAATTCTATAAAAGGGAATTGTTTTTCTCTTTTGAGGGAAAAAAATACATGATCTAAGGAGATTTTTATATAAGGTCCCTAGAGATTATTCCAAGTCTGTTGAACATTAAACTTTAAAAAGCCTACTAATCATGAAGATTTTAGAATTTATTATCTAGTTTATATAAAAATAAATGTTATTTACCAGAAAACCCATATTTTTTTTCTTATATTATCTTGGCTATCTACATACTACCCAGTCTGTAGTCAGTCACTTAGGTACAGATTCTCCTATCTAAAAGCTAGGTGATATGGGCAAGTTAATTGATCTGGTTGTGACCAAGTTTTCCCATCTGTAAAGTGGGAATAAATAGTAGTATTTACATCATGAATTGTTTTGAGGATCAGATGAGTAGTACAAGTAAAGATAATAGAAAAAAATGATATCCCATAAAACAAGCCCTCAATAAATATCAGACAACGTTATGAATAAAACAATACATGGATTAAACAAAATAAAATTCTCAAAGACCTTTCCTGTATTATCAGTTTATAGAGTCTGGACATTTTTTCACATTTCACCCATTTTGCCTACAAAAAGTAAATTACCAACAATAGGAGTATGGCAGCAACCTAGAAAAAAAAAGCTTTTCAGTTTTTCTTATAATAACCATACAGAGCAATTAGAAGGATAATCAAAACCTGCCATATTTTACATCTTTAGAAAAACCTGAAGACAGACAAAAACTGCCAAGCTCAAAATGACTTGTACATAATAGGGGAAAAATGCACAGAATAGAAACAAAATGTTTGCAGAATCATGCCAGTTGCTGAAAAAGAATAGGGAAGGCCGAGGAGTCAGGCCTGTAGTTGATCCCAGGGAAAATAACAACAATAAAGTACTAGCAGGTATTTACCCCAGAAGGCAGGAGGCTCTACCTCATGTGGAAACTGTTGTGATTCCTGGTAAGAAATAGTGCAGGGCACTGTGTTGGGGGTGAAGGAAATAAAGCATGGGGAGTGCAAGGAAACTGAGGTGGCAGCACTGTATTTTAAAGAAACTACTCAACTTTGTAGCAAGAGAAGAGAGAGACTGAGTGGAGAAACCAGAAAAACTATCCTTACACTTCCCCACTTTCTCCATCAGATCATTCTACTATTATTAGTTGGACCAGGAAAATTCCATCCATTCAATATAAATAATAAGAAAGGAAAATGGCCATGCCAATAAAATGAGATTATAATTGAAGCACACACTAGCACAAACACAAGAAACCAAAGGGCAGGAGAAAAGGATATGAAGTACAAACTGACAGAAATCAGGAAATAAATGGAAGAAAAAATCATTTCAGAAACTTAGACTAACTTACAAATAGCAAAAGGGAGAAAAGAGACTAGAGGAAACAAAGAAAGTAAGAGACATAGAGGATAAAAGTAAAAAAGAAATGAGAATTTAACAGATATAGAGAAAGAAATGAACAGTATTAGAAAGGAATATAGAGGACAGGTAAAGAACAGACTAGCATACCTATAATTAGAGGCCCAAAAGATGAAACATGAACTAGTAAAAAAGCTAAGATAAGGTGAGAAAATAATACATGATACATGAAATTCTAATTATTTTAGATGTAGTAATGATATTTTGGCTATCTATGAAAACGATTTTTTTAAAGATGTATATTAAAGTTTTAGGTGTATAATGTTCCAATGTCTGTAATTAAAAATACTGCTAAGACGTTGAACACTGATATTCTCCTACTCATTAATCCATATGTCTCAAAAGGGAGGCTTTTATGTTGGATTCAGGTAGACCTGAGTCCACCTCCTAGCTACAAAAATTTGTCAATATTACTGAACCTTGGTTTATATGTCTAAACCAAAAATGTATTTTATGTATTATGATGAAACACGCACACACACACACACACACACACACACACACGTCAAAATATCTGGCACCTGATAACTCAAAAGCGGCCTCTATTATTCTTCATTTCTGGGACTGTCCACTACCCACAATTTGGAAATTCCTAAACCATGAATATGAACCTAGAGAAGACAAAGAAATATATGTTCATTGATCAGTAAACAGTTCAAAAAATAGCAGAGTCTCTCCTACCTCACCTGCTTCCCCAGAAAATAACTAGCTCTTACAAATTTCTGTTTTCAGTATTAAAACTTTTCTGATTCAAGTTTCTGTGTTTGACCATATTCAGATCAACAGATAGGAAAAATCTGGTCACAAACAATAACCTGCCTTCACTGATGAATTTTAATATTCTTTTCTGTTATTATTATAATCTGGGGAATAATATACTACCAAACCCAGAGGGGCAGACTTCTGTCCAAAGGCTGATTCCTCCCCACTGACAATCAGTGGGCAAGAACTTTTATAGGTAAAGGGAGGGGGCTAGGGCTACATGCAAAAACAGCAGAATCAGCTCTGAGTCTTCTTGAAATTGGTCATGTGGTGGGCTGATCAACGTCATCTTGATTGTTTTAAGTACAGTTAACCTTCGGTTCCAGGGTCAGTTTTTTCCCATTTCCTTGAGGCCAGTTGTCGGAATCGTGGCAGCTTATGCCATGGCTACAGTCTGGTCATCACGTAGTTAACTTCTTCCAACTGTTGGGCATTTCAGTATCTATAAGACGGCTCACAGGACATGGCTCAGAATGTCTATAGCCCTTGAGAAGGAACTAAAGGTCCTTGACTTTGCTTACTGACTAAACTATTATTGTTTTGTCCTGCTTGACTGCTTTTCTTTGCTTCTGCGTCTTCTTACTTCTCTGGTTAAACTTATTTTTTGGCTAAAGTTTTTCCACAGACAAAAAGCAAGCTGAGGACATGGAGAGGCAAAGACCATAGGGTCCTGCTCCATTTCAGGATCTGCTCCAACTGGTATCAATAACGAGATACTGAGTGGTTTTTCAGAAACAACAGAACAAAACCCCAAGTCATGCAGCTGAAACATGCCCAAAGGAGAAAATTTTGACCTCAGATAACACCTGGAACAAAAGTTCCTACCCCTGCATAACCAAAGGACCAGGGCATGACTGCAACCTGAACACTGGAAACCCTTTCAGAAGTAAAGGGTCCACTGTCCAGGAATACCAGGTGCTGAAGCCCCCTTTACCATACTTTACCATAAAAGGCCAAGTTCCACAGCCCCTTCAGTGAAATTGAAACCTGCCCCGCCAGCACCTCTTCTGCATACAATCCCTCCTCCCCTAACTCATAAGAGTTTGACTCAACTGCAGGTTGGAGACAAATCTGAGCCTTGCCTCTAGTCTCCTAGCCAGTCTACCTCACAATAAATCTTTTTCTTTTCTCAAAAGCCAGTGCTATAGTATTGGCTTCTATGCACATCAGGCAGCCAGCCCTGGCTTGGTAACACCTACACATGCTTTTTTTCCCCCAATTTTCAATTGAGACATTACAAAAATGCTTTACTCTTTGTGGAATTTACATTGATATCTTACCAAATTTTCTTGCACCTTGTTTATTTCACTAGCTTTTTATTTTTATCAATTTAATTTTTTTTTTATTCTGTACATAAAAAGAGACTCCATTAACTTTGAAGAAGGAAAGGCAGGAAGTTGAATTAGGGCTCTTTCCTTCAGTATTCTTTCTGGACCTTTATTTCCTTATATATAATTTAAAATAATGATTAAAAATAGCACCAACCAGTGTTGATCATGTGCTTATTTTGTGGTGGGCACAGTGTAGTAAGAACTTTACATATGATGTAGCGCCTTGTAGGTCATTGTTAGGTGTTTGACTTTTACTCTGGTTGAGATGGGAAGCCCTTAGAGGATTTTAAGCAGAGGAATGCCATAACAAGACACTGGCTTCTGGGGGGCAAATTGATCAAAGGAGCCAAGAACAAAAGCAGGAAGACCATTAGGGTAAGAGGTGATTTCAGAAAATCTTTGTGAGTGAAGATTGTAGTTTGGACCTCGGGCTGGCAATAAAGGTGGGGAGAAAGGTTCAGAGTCCGGATATATTTTGAAGATATAGCCTTTGGTATTTGATCATAAATTGGGTATATGATATAAAAAATCGTGAAATCAATGAAGGATTCTGTGGTTTTGAATTGAAGGATAGCAAAAATAGACTTATTTATTGGGATGGGGGATTTTAAGAGAAACGCATTTTGGTGAAAATACAAGGAGTTTGGTTATTTTCCTGTTATTTTGAAAGACCTATTAGAATATAAGTGTGCAAGTATAAATGTATACACCTATGTATGTATATATATCTTTATAAAACATTTATTCTGTAGTTAAATAAATGCCAAGCTAGTGTGTAAGACTGGAGAACCAAACTCTAAATATTTCACTAAGTTAATAAATGGAGCATTTTTGACATATACAGAGATTGCTTAAAGGAATAAAAATGTTTATTCACTGCAACAAAGTAAGCAGAGTGTAAAGGTCTTTTATTAAAGAAATGCCACTCTTATGGGCAGGATTCAGCCAAGAAAACTTTGCTAAAAGTCAAGAGAATCTATAAAATGTCTTCCATAGAACGGATGCATAGAAAAGGCATATTTTACCAGTTAGTTTTCCAGAAAATTTGTTTTCTAAAATATTATGACTCTGCAGAGACGTGCCTTGAAGCTGAAATAGCTAGAGTTCTAGAAATAGTATTTTAAAGGATAAGATTTGAACAGCTGCAGATACAGAATATGGGAATACAACACTATAATTATTTAACCATGTTAGTAAGGCCTCCGACATTTTTAAGTGTAAAAAAAACCCAACTCAGACTAGCTGAAGAGACCATCTAGTTTATAAAGAAGATTCATAGTGATTCATGAAGCCAGAGAAAGATGGGAGCTGCATCTCAAGAGGCACTAGAGCTTCTCTTAGTGCACTTACTTCATTCTTCTCTTTTTCTCCCCGTAGACAGCTTTTTCTTCTCTTTCTCCTTCATGGAACAATAGTGTTCTGTTATTTCATAGTTTCATCACTTACAAAGATTGGCCCCTTCTCGGTCCTAATTGCAAATTATTAGAAGAGAAGCTATGATCAGCCTTAGTTCAGAAAAGTATCTATTCACTTAGATTAGGAGGAGTGTAGTAAAACACAACTGCCAGGAACATTCATCATGCATTGTGTTGGAGTCATTCACAGAGAAAGGCATTCAGCAAATTATGCACTTTTAAGAAGAATGGGCAAGTATGGTGAGGACCTAAGTAGGAAATGAACCTGCAGTGAAAAGAGAAGCCAATCAGCAGATGGTGTACAAGCAAGATTAAGACAAGAAAAAAAAAACAGAGAGAGGGTTTTCCTGGTGGCGTAGTGGTTGAGAGTCCGCCTGCCGATGCAGGGAACATGGGTTCGTGCCCCGGTCCGGGAAGATCCCACATGCCGCGGAGCGGCTAGGCCCGTGAGCCATGGCCTCTGAGCCTGCGCGTCCGGAGCCTGTGCTCCGCAACGGGAGAGACCACAACAGTGAGAGGCCCGCGTACTGCAAAAAAAAAAAAAACAAACAAACAGAGAGAGACAATATATGAATCTGGCTATTCTTGGCTAAGAGACTCACCAGTAATAAAATGGGAGGCATTTGGCACTAAAAGTTGGGACTACACTGTAATTTTCTCTATATATAATTTTCAGATTTAAACATTTATATGCATATATATACATTAATAGATTTTTATACAGGATATGTTTATTTACATATCTATCATTCTATAGATATACATGTAAAAATATAGACATTTAAATAAAGTTGTCTTTTCAGAGAGTAATTCCATTGTCATGTTAAAAAATCTGAGTTAATTGTAGCAGTTTAGATGAATATCTAAGCCCAGTGTAATTAACCAATTTGAGAAGTCAAAAGCTTGATGCCCAGAGTTTTGAGCAGACAAGATAAGCATCACTATTTGCGTAATAGGGATTAATCAGGTCTTATTTTACTTGATAATGACTATCCACAAGATTTGTATTTCCTTTTATCAAGTAGCTTCTGGTGGTTGTGAATAGCATTTCCATGGTAAGCATATTTTTGGCAGAGTGAAACTTTTCTGAATCCTTATTCCTCAAGACTCAGAAAATTACTTTGGATTTCTCACTCATTGATAATCTTTTAATAATCTTTTCCACAGGTTTCTCTAATTTTATTATTTTTAAAAAATCTATTTTCTGTTTTCAATGAGCAGGAAATGGAGAGGTCATAAAAAAAAACCTAGTTTTGTTATCTGATTATACCAGACAATAGTCTAGTAAAGAGCTCGTGAATGATATCCTGCACTCAAGATTTACTGAAATACAACTTATTCAGAATATACCAGTTTGAATGAGTAGTACCATTTTATTATTATGTATATTTTATTAGACTGTTTTAAAACTATCCTATTATACTTAGAAGACATATTTTATTAAATTGCCTTTTTAAATGGGCAATTGAAGTAGACATATGATTAACTTTTACTCTGTCATAGGCTACAGTGATAAAAATTTTGCACTGATGGTGGTGAAACATATTCGACGGTTAAACCCTTGTATCTCTAGTACTGTATATGGATGTGTTATTGGTAACTGTAACCCATATGTTTGCATAAAGTGAACTGGGTAACAGAAAAAGAGATATTAATATTTGAGAAGTAAAAAGGCTCTTACGTGGTTAAAAATAAATTATTTGCTATTCTGAATTGGATATGCATATGAACAGCTTTCATTATTATTGCCATTCAGGCCTTATATACTATTCATTTCCAACTGCCTAAAGCCTTTTCTTGATCTAAAAATGCAAAACTACTTTTGAGATTCTCTATGTGTCTGATTGCCTTGAAAACTATGAGGGGTTCTTTAGAATGTGAGACCTGAATCATTAAAGAGTTTATTTTGCATCTTATGCATTCAGAAGGTTTGGAATTCATTTTGAAATGTTGCAAAGCACGCTAGTATCTCATGGGTTTTTACTCTCCATACTCACATTCTCAGTGAATGATTTCTCACTCAACACTCTACCTGGGCATGAGGTATACAAGATAAAAGATGAGCAAATTCCCTCCAAGTGTAACTTTAAATCACATTAGGGAAGAAGCCAATATTTATGTTTAAAAAACTGATACAAAAGTTCATAGATATATGCTTTATTAGAGAGTGTGTTAAATTAGCTCTTGTTCTGGTATCAAGTTTTACCTGAATTTTTTCCGTATTGCTTTGTCTAGAAAAATATCTTGCAGACTTGTACACAATAATTAACTTCTAAAATTTATACTAGTGTACTGAACCATGAGCTTCTAGAAGTCAGAATAATTTGTTGTTTATTAAAGCTATTTCACAAGGACCAAGTAGAGTCTAAGACACATGAGAGATGCCCAATAATTTTTTTGTTGAAAGAATGAATACAGGGCATTAAAAAAAAATCTTCTTGTTTTAGTCATAGAACTAGCAGTTATTTGAAATATGTATGAACAAATTGTGATTCTAAGTTCAAATTATTCCACTTGAGTTTTGTCTTGGAAAATTCCAAACTAACTAAAAATCTAAAACAGTTCTATCACTGGTTTCTTTATATAAATTTTATGTGAAATTGTTGAATATTTACTTTATAAACTTTTCCGTATTGCTTCTAACGGTGGTATTATTATTCCCTTGAATATCCGAATAGTTTCTTTTTTCATTTATGTTGAAATAAGAAAATAACCACCTTTGGAAAACAATTGCTGCGAACTAAATGATATGTTAATGTACTGAAACTTAATAAAAAGAAACAGCTCAAATTCAGGCTTAGAAATTTAAGTTTGAAATACCAATATAAACAGAGAATCTGATTATCAGGATGGATGCAGTCTTTCCAATTCTCCTTTAAAACTCCAGGGGAAAGACAGGAAAAGATGACAATTGGAAACATGAGAGAAAATTAAGGTTGATGTCCAGCCCCATGTAAGAAGGGATTTCTAGTTCCTGTAAGCCCTGTGGAGTTGAACTGAAAATTCCAGTCAATGGCAAGATGTCTGTTGGCATGGAACATACAGTGTGGTGCTAACCAGCTAGAGAGATCTATTGAATTAGGGAAGGACAACCTTGCAAGAATGACATTTGCATATCAGTATGTAATCCAATCTAACATAGTGTTGTAGGTCCATCATCCTTCAAAAACAAACAAACTCAGAAAAAGAGACCAGGTTTGTGGTTACCAGAGGTGGGAGGTGGGGGGAAGGGGAAGTGGATGAAAGTAGAGAAATTTAAAAAAAAGCAGAACCTGCACACACAGAGATTAGTTGGCAGAGTTCAATTTTAGGTATATATGTGCTCCTTAGAGGATGACTAATGAGGAAGAAAATAAAGTTGGACCCATGGAAGTATACTACAGTCTGATAAAGAGGAAACCCTATCTTGAAAATGAAAGGAAAAGTGTACCTTTTTAAAGTGATTTATTGTAGTAATACTTTAGAAATCTGTTTGGTATTTTAATAAGATTCAAGAAGGCTCTGTGAAATAGTACCACAGAGAAATAGGAAAGAACAATGTGCAATAAAAAATAAAAAGACCACAGACCTTGTAAGTACAGAAACTAGCTAAAAGAAAAGAACTAGTAGGCTGCAGAAATTGAAGGGTCCAAGGAGAAGCTGTAAGTGAACAAACAAAAACATTCCCAAGAAAGGAACAAATCACAGCATCAGGAGTTGGGACCTTGTGGTTAGGTCTGTTCTAGAAATATGATTCAGCCACTCAAATCTCTAGTTCCTTAGATCACATCCTGAATCAATAATTATATGGACACCTTCAAGTTTATGATTTTATCTCCCTTTTGGCATATGGTCTCTCTGATTCAATCAGTTATGGCTGAGGTGAATGTGACCCTGTGGATTGCCAGAAGCTAGAGGCACTGACAAATAATCTTAAAAGATGTTGACTGAAAGGAAAGAGCAGTTGTCCTAGTACATCCCAATTCCTTGGCAATCAGACTAACTATAGACAGCAAAGAGTAGAATTAGCCTCAGTGACGTGGAGGAGTGATATACTGTGATGAAAGGACATAATTGTTTAAAAAGATAAAGATAATGAAGACCATGAAAAATGGTGATAGAGGTCTACCTAAAGAATGTTATATATTCCTGAGAAAGAAAAAATAATTAGAACAGCAGCAATAATAAAATACATGCCTAAAGAGACCTCTACTAAGCTTAAATAAAAAAACCAACAATCCAATGAACTTATCATATTAGGAAAAATTAATGAAAATAGACTTGTATCCAGAAACAATTGGGTCATTTTTTTTCTTTTAATGTTAAGGATAAGGAATAAAATACTACCTATGTAAATCTAGGCAGGAAGAAGAGATAACATAGGAAGGAATAAAAAACCACTATCATCTTTCTTCTTCAATGCAATTTTAGTAGCCTGACCTCGATAGAGAGAAGAAAAAACAAAACTGTGTGACTTTTGAACGACAAAGTTCTTGACTCTAGACTTATGCCCAGCAACTGGTCTTGTTTGCCAAGATCACATTGCACTAATACATAAAAAGGGAAGATACGTTGCAAAAATTATAAAACAATATGATGAACGTAAAACCAAAAATATCAGTTATGACAATGAATATAAATGTTTTAACTTCTTTACTGAAAGGTACAGATTCCCAGATTGTGTTAAAATCCTAAATAGACAGATGCAAATTAATTTGTAACACACTTAAAAGTAAAACAAAATAATTTGAAGTATAGATGTGGTGAATCAACTAAAAACTGACCTGCAAGTTGCCTACTCCACCCCTATCATATCTGGACAATTTTAATTGTCAAATAAACCCTATGGGAAAACTCTTTACCCTGTTACACGCAGTAAAATCACTTCCTCTGAAAAACTTTCATGTTCCTTCTTACCACTTCCACCAAAGTCTGATTTAGATTTATATTTAACATCTTTAGTTTAACATGGTGTCTTCTGTTGCCTTTATTATAAACAGCATTTCATTCTCTTTTGTAGTGACCATCTGTAGTATGTTTCCTCTCATCCCTATGGTTGTAGAAGTGGTTTCAATAGCAGCTTTATTCATGCAGTAACACCAGTCTCCTGGTCATGACTGAAGAGACTTTTCTGAAAACATTGGTTTAGTAACAGAAATATATAGTTTCTTAGGGAAGTTGAATCTGTGGGGACCTTGGTGGCTGTTTTTCTCTTCCTAATGAACCAAGTTAGGTGGGTTGAAAACTCTGGAAAGAGACAAAGAGAAACAGAGAGGGGTGAGGAAAGGACTTGAATGATGTTGTTATCTGTTTCTCATCTCTCTTCTGACTCAGCTGCCTCATTGCTTTTGGGTTCTGTGAGACCTACTTTACCCTTATAACAAATTCCACTGTTTACATAGGTGTTCAAGATTTTTTGTTTCTTAAGTAACCATTATGTTGAGTAAATCAAATCCTGGATTACTTTTTATAATACACAGATAGTTTTGCATCCACTGTTCTTTTAAATCAGCTCTTGGAGCTTTGTCTTTACCCTGCATTTGGATGAAATCTAGAGCAACTGTCATCACTCTTCCAGTTACTCATAGATAATAAAAAGTCGTATGACTACTTTAAGTAACAAAATTCATTTTCAGTTAGGTTAATTAAAATACCCAGTCCCATACAACAGTAAAACATCCACAGTTACCGTGAATGTGAGGCTTTCTTCTCCAACAGCTGAGTCTTGCTTTAGGCAGAAACCCACAGTTGAGGAGTGGAATGAGGACTATAGTGAACCTTTTCTCTTTCTTCGCCTGAAATCTTTTTTCCTCCTCCTTCTGTTAACCACAGTTGTGACTATTCCGGAAGGAAGGAGAGAATTGTGAGCGGAAACGTTATTTTTATGAATCCAGCATGGCTAACTATGATACTAATTGGAACTGGCAGTTACCTAAAGATGCCTGTCCTATGAACTCTTATGAGTTATTTAGAGATCTTCCTCTCTTTGAATCTTTCATCAGTAGTTCCCATAATAAAGCCACTCAATCCTTTATTCATCTCTAGACATGTGGTGATACCTCATATTCCTTCTTCTGATTTCTAAATTTGTTTCCAGGCAGCTCTTTTGAACATGACCTAGGACGAGTCCAAGGCAGCTTTCTTCTGTATGTTATTCACGTATTGTTCATAGGAAACATACAGACATCTTTTGCCTAGACAAATGTGTAAACTGATTCCAAAGAAGTCACCTGCCCGTAGCTTCACTGTCAACTCAGGCAATCATCCAATACCTACCTCTTTAAACTTTCTGAGCTGGTCCACTCTGTCCTCCAAATGTTGGAAACATATGATATTCTGTTAAGTTCCTTTCGAATTCCTTGTGCTTAGCTTGGTATAAGGAACAGGCATATAGTCCTAGACCCCATCTTTGTTGTATGTGGCTGGGGGGAGGAGGTATGATGCAAAACATAGCTTGCTCTCTAAAAATCCCCCTCCAAAATCTTCCTCCAATTTCTCATGCTTTTTATGAAATCAAGGGGGATGAGTGATTTAATAATCACATAATTTGCCCTCTCCTTCCATTTCTTGTAAGTCCAACGTGGAAGGAGATGGTACCTAATTTTGGAATGTAGGCCTAAATGTTCAAAAATGTATTTGAAAATGTATTTGAAAATCCGATTACTTAAAAACAAATATAACTTTAACCAATATTTATTTACAATATGTATGCTCCATGAGTCATGACAAGGGAAAGACCCAAATCTTTGGGTTAACTTGTGTATTCTCAGCAGATAGTAGCATACCCTGTATACAATATGAGCTAAATAAATATATTTTTAGAAATAATGATTAAGATCATGTGAAATTTTAATTAACAAATGTATCCAAATGATAGAATAATGGTTGACTTTGAGAACTGGATTATATAAAATTGTCAGAATGAAATCCATTCATGCTTGGGGATAATAGTGTAGGGGACAGATTTTAAGAAAGACCCCTAGGTGACCACAGGAAAAAGGACTCCCAATTTTGAATCATCTTTGAGAGAGACTGTTCTTCAGTTCAGCCTGTGGACTTTGGAGAACCAACTTGAGGAAAATGATCACAAAGAGATATTGACTTCAGAACAAGTGATATTAATTTTGCTCAATTACAGTCTTTACTCAAGATTGTAGCATTTGGGGGAGCATATAAGAGAGGAAGTTTCTCAAAAACAGAAAGAATGAATTTGTGGACAATAAAGCCATAACTAATGAACACAGATTTCTGTTTTTCCTTTTTCTTAAAATCAAAACCACAAAACTTGCATGTTCATAGCATATTTATCTAGTAGTTTGGGGTTCAAGATTTTCAGATCTTTATAATTGGTCTTATAGTTTTATTTTTCCTTTATTTTTTCCTTGAAAGAACATAGATCCTTGTATGAGAACTATATCTGCCAACACCAAGTTATGGAATCTTTGAATTTAGGTGTTTATCTCTGTTAGATTTTTCAGATAAATTTTAGAAGTACTAGACAGTCCTTGTTAAAGCTCTGTATTGTTTCAGAAATACTTTCCTTAGCACTTCTCTTTTGACCTGTTTTGAGTGCTATATTGCTCTGACACTCCAGGCAAATAAAAAATATCTTACTGACAGATTGGATTGTTTGTTGTCTTTTCTCTAACTATGAAGTTCATGTAAAATTTGGTACATAATTTAAGAACAGATGCATGATTGATGCAGGAACAATTTTCCATAGACATTTTGCATTTTGCTTCTTGTCAGTTTAGAAGCAGTCTACTCCATTCTCAGCTATACCCCTAAATAGATAATATAAGCAGTACAGGATCAAGCTTCAAACTAAATATAGAGTGTTATAAACTACAGTAGAGAATAAGTGGTGGTTTGGAAAAAAAATATTTTTTATGTTTTGCTCTTATACCACATAGTATTATAGAAACTTCATAAGATTATTTCCTTTAAACTTCCTAGTAACTGTGAGTTAGGCACTATACATGTATTTAATGGGTGAGCACACTGAGCTTGGAGAGTTAAAACTGTTCACTATAGAGCTCTCAGCTAATAAGTAATATGTTCAAAACTCAAACCAATATTTCTTTAATTGCAAAGTGCATGAGTTTGCCTCTTTGATAAGAAAATTAAGTAAATTTCAGTCTACATTTTTCTAACCGTGCCGATTTTGCAAGCATATTTTCTTGATGTGTATGTTTGTTAGACATCTAGTAGAGCCTGCAAGGAAATATTTGATGCATAACATAATTCACTGGTTTTGATTTTTATTTAAATACTATAGGTATTAAAATCAAATAAAATGGATGTTATTTAAATGAAGGATAAAAATTAAAGCACGTCTGAGAAATGGTAATTACCAAGACTTCAAACTTTTTGATGCTATTGATAATTGGATTGCTTATCTCTCTGTTAAAAATGATGAGAAAATGCATACAATTATTATTAGTTTAATAGTATTGCTCAAATTACTGTTGCTTTATCTCATTAGCAGAATGAATTCTGTTAACCAAGCATATTTCATTAATAGAGTGTTATAGAAATGTCTTTTTTTAAATAGAAATGTCTTGATTGCTAGTCTTTAAAAGTATTAACTTCTAAACATATACCAATGACTATAGCTAAGTTATTTATTTTTGAGTAAATATTTTGGAACATTGATTAATACCTCTTTAAATATTATTAAAGAATCAGCTGCTCAGGATAAACCATATAATATTATCACTTAAAAATAATTATTGTATATCTACATTTTAGATTTATCCTTTCCTTCACTAATTTCTTCAAATATATATATTACATAGTTCCATTTTGAACTTTCTATGCTATATACTAGAGTATAATGGAGAGTGAGATAAAGTGATGCAACCCCTGCCCTCAGGTGACTTATGTTCTAATAGGGTGAGATAAATTGAAGAAGTACTCTAAGTGGATATAGAGGATGCTGTTCAAGGGCATAACAAAGAGGAATCTGATCAAGATTTTAGAAGACATTCTTGAGTAAGTGGTGATTAATTTGAGGTCTAAAGGATAGCTGTACAGTATATTTGTTAAGAAAATGTTGTAGAAAGAGACCATTTGAGACGGAGGGAACACATATACAAAGGAGAGAGTGTAGTGAGCCAGAGGAAGGGAAGGAAAGTGAGAGTGATGAAATACAGAGACAAGTGGTCCAGCTTCCCTATGAGGCTGGAGAAGACATTTTTCAGGCCAGTAGGCCTTGCAGGTCATGTGAAAGGTTTTATCCCACAAGCAATGAGAAGTTCTTGAAGAGTATGCCATTATTAGACTAAATATTGACAAGATTCAACTAGCTGTATGTTAAAGAATGATTTATATAAGACAGCTACATTGACAGAGGGAGACAATTAGCAGGCTGATACAGTAGACAAGGCCAAAGATGAAGGTAGTATTGACAAAGCTAATGGAAGTAGAGAAGGAGGGTTGTGGACAGATTTAAGAAATATTGAAAATCTAAAAGAACTTGATAGTGGATTTTTTGTTTATTAGAGTAAAGCATTTTACAAGCTACTGAGAAATACAAAAAAGAAAATAATATGTGGTTTTTGCACTTAAAATAACATGATACATTTTGGATCATAAGACATTCACTTAAGCATCAGAGTAGCTGTACAAAAGGCTAGTAGGTACATGAAAACATGGTCAACAGCATTAGTCATTTACTTCTCCTGATCCTGAGATACTTGGGTTCTGAAAGAAGAAAAACTTCTTTTAATATAGCTGCAAGGGGGAGCAAATATCCACGTGGGAAATGCCCCACTTTAGAGAGAAAGAGGGAATATTTGAAGAAATATTTGAGAATACAGGTTAGGTTCTTAATCATGGAATAAGATTTCAGATTTTACAGTGAGAGAAATTTTACAAGTGAAAGAAAAAAAGACCATCGAAGTGAAAAATGATATTGAAACAAGGATTGAGTATATGATTGATTATCCCAGTGTTGCTTACATCAGGTGTTAAAAAGGAAATCAGTAATGTGGATTAAGTCCCATTAGTCACTTGGGTAAGGATGTGCATGTTCTTGAGCCTAACAGTACCCAGGGTACGGCTATATCCTGTAAGTAAAGCCCAAATTCTTTGGCCTAAGTAGTTAATCCATTATTTTGTTTTTAGTTGTTGTGGGGAGGTGAAGCGAGTTCAGTAGTACCTTGAACCACAGAGCAAGCAAGTTGGAGCCCCATGACCTCACAGTAGGATATTTTCAATGATTTGAGGCACTTCTGTGTTATATATTATGTTGGAATGACCATTGATTATGTGGTTCAACCATTTCATGACAATAGCCTTGGGGGGGATCTTCTTTTATACTCACCTCTTCTTATTCACAATCTAGAGGATTAATGAGAACATTCTATCAACAATTGGTTTGTGAATCATGCCCTTGTGTTTCTCAAGCAATAACGCTAGCAAGAGTATAAATTCAGATATCATCTCTTGAGGTGATTTCTTAAAGCAAAGACCCAGTTTTTGTTGCTTGTAGCATTGCTACATGGTTGTGAGCCATAAAATGGTGTCTTATTGTTCCTTCTGGGACCCACTTTCTCAATTCAGCTTCCTAATGGAATGCCACATTTGTCACAAGAACCAGAAATAAATTACTGAAATCACTCTTCTTTAATCGGATTTTTGAAAATTAGAAGATAAAATAAAAACGTAGCAGCCATTTATCACAAGTAGAAATATTTTCTTTGATTTTTTTCTTTTATGCACTTAAATATTTATATATTTTATAGAATATAAATATTATTATGGAGCAGAATGCAGAATTTATAAGACATGACACATAATTTACATTTTGTGCTTGAAATAGAGTGCTTTCATTATCCAATGCTATTGTGGATGTTTCAGTGGGGAATTATGTAGTAGGACTGTAGACGGAATTATTACAAATACAACTTGATGTCTTTTAGACTAGTCTGGTTAGGTCATAGTTGATATTTTTCATTCAGATTTCCCTAAATGGTGTTTTAATGATTTTTCTCCCATATCTCATCTTCCTTATATTCCTTTCCTGCTTTAGAATCTACATACATATCCAAGGGAAGTAAAGGCAAAGAAATGAAGAAGAAGATGGCAGACATATAGATAAGACAGAAGAACAAAATTCATGTTGCAAGATAGCAAGTCCAAACAGGGATGTGATAAATCCATTCTGTTTCTAGGCAGGCAAAAAACACCAGGAGTATCTTTAGCTGGAGTATTCAGTACTATTACAATCTAATTATCTTTGATGTTCCACAAAACTCTGGAATATCTTGTAGAACTTAATTTAAAGCATGGTACTTGGGGGAAGGAGGAGATGTTTCCCATGCCAGAGGCTTGTCTTCACTCCACACTAAAGTCAGCCTATCTGCTCCTGTGCCCAGTGACGCTAGGTGACGCAGTGAACGGCTCAACAGTCAATCTGTGGCATTGACTTGTTTCTTAATCTGGTCCCTGGTGTGCCTTTCTGAAATGTAACTCTGTTTTTATTCACATCCTACAGGTATTGTTCAAACAAAATATGTGGAATTTGACATGAGGACGCTTGCTGACCTGCTCTTTGGGCCATTCTGATGCCATACCAGGTCACAATTTCTGAGAGGTAGGAAAATGTCTCCAGTCCTCTTGTGTCTACACATAAACACCACTGTTCTACTCTACAACTACCACCTAATGACAGCAAGAGTCTTCTTTATTCATCTTGCTTGTTTACTGAACTTCACCTAGTGTCTGAGGCATGGGCTCTGACTACTGTAGTTCCTTAAAAATAAAAATGGAATAAACTTTCTCCCCAGAACCTATTTCCAGGAAGTGGGAGAAGGGTGAAGTGTCCCCTGTAATATGAAATGGTCCTTTTTCTTTGATTTCCCAAGTCTTTGTTATTCATAGTTCTGTGGGTCTTAATGCATTTAGGAAAAGAGAGAGCAGCAATTATAGTAAGGGTTTTCACTATTTGGTTTATTTCTTAAATATATCAGACTTAAATCTAGATCCACGGCTTTTTCTACCCAGAAGTTAACTATTTCTCACCTATGTCTTCAGGTCCCTCTCCAACAGCTTCCATTGGCTCATGCTTCCTGACAAAAATGAAAAGTGATAGACAGATGGTGGGGTTGGAGAATAGAATGCTTCAGTTAACACATCACCATATTATCCTACCATACTATATTTATTTTTCTTCTGTGTAAGATACAACATGTGGAAGGGCATGAATTCACAGGCCATGTTTTCTGAAAATGATTGATGCAACAACTAGAATTATTAATAGAACTTACCAAAAGACCAGCCCATTTTGAACGTTTTGTAGCTATGGGGAGCAGCATTTCAGTTTCTCTGATAAACTTTTCAATGACATTCTGCTAACTTCTCGTGGCAAAAGACTAGCTCTCGGCCGAAAAAGAAGATCCCAAGGGCAACAAGGGTTTGTGTGCCTGTGGGTACCCAGCAGGAAGTTCTACAGAAGCAGTTTGAGGGATGATCAGCCTCTCTGCACACATATTGGGCTGGAGAGTAAGGTCCGAGAAGAAAGGAATGGTTAGGATCTCTTTGCAGATTTCACAGAGGATTTCAAGCCAAGAGGACACTGCCAGGCCCCTCAGTGTCATGAGAACAGTTTTGAATGGTGTCCGCTTAGCATGTTCAGTAATTTTAGCTCTAACCACACAAATGTATTGCACTTTAGAACTTGTAGTACTATTTTCTTTCTTTTATTCCAGTTAGCATTTTATGCCCTAGTTTAGTCTCCTCTTATTATTTGAATTCATTAAAAACTTTTTGCATATTTATCTTTTCCTTTTAATCTTTTAGTCCTTTTGTTTTTATAATCTCACAGTTAATTGTTCTTAGTTGATTCATCTTTTCTCACTCTTTTGTTAAGACTTTCATCTCATGTTTACTTTGTTCTTATATTACTTATTTATCTAGTTTCTTCTTATCACCTTTAGGCTTTGTTTTAATTATTTCCTTTTTATGTTATCTATTTTTCATTGTAGTTTTATATTTTTTATTATCTTCTTTTCTCTTTCTTATCTTTAATTTTAGTTTATCTTAATAAAACAAGCAGAGAGCACTAAAACATGTGGGGAGAGAAGTGAGCAGAGCCTCTCTCTGCCCCAAGGCAAGAGAGATTGATTGCTCCCTTTTGCCCTGTCCATTTGGTTGGTCCTATCTCTTCCAGGGGATGAGCATCTATTCTCAAACTTCCCATCTTAAAAGCCTCATTTTAGAAAGGCAGTGTAGTACAGTAGTTAAGGTCACCGTCTTGGAAATAAAGCAAAACTTGATTCACATTAGAACTGTTCCCTCAAGAATGTTACCTATCCTGTACCATTTAAGGTTTTCTCTTCTATAGTCATAACAATAACTTTTGAATGGTGTGTAGATTAATCCACTTGAAGCATGTTTTCTAATTTCTAATTTCCCTACTCCACTAATAAAAGGACTAGTATATGAATAACACTTAGTCATGTTTCCAGAAGGGCAGCAACCACTGTTTGTTTCTGTATGACCCCTTAAAACCCAAAATCTATCCTGCATTAATCAACTGATGTTGATCTCCGTTTCCATCATTTCTGGGCCAAATAGACTATCATGGATGGTTTCATTCTTTCATTAACCTTCTGATTTTTTTTCTCTGACTCCTATAACTGTTTCCTCACTTTGTCAAGGGAGAGTCTTGTCCTTTAAACAAGGTCTGAAACTCTGAATTTCTGTTAAAATAGCCTAAAACAGCCAAAATGCTACCTAATGGCTGGTTCCTTTATTCTTGTAATACTTGTCCACTTAGATTGTTCACTGATTCCAACTAGTGTTCATTGAGAGCCATATTCCACTGACAGATTTTAACAATATCCTACATTAACTGACTGTGCTTTCTACTTGGTCTCAAATTTCTTTGCTGGAAAGCTGTGGAATAAAATATTGAGGAAAGTCTCCAACCTATAATTTTAGAAGTTAATGTCCAGCTCTTGCCTTTGGGCAACATAATTGTTAGGATAGTAGATAATATTGTGTGTGAGTTTAACTTGGTTTCTCATGGAAAATGGGGCTGGCATGGGTTCACTGGTGTCTATCTCAGTGTGCCAATTCTCAAAGTAAAAGTATAGATACTATAAGTATAGACTGAGCAAATTAATATAAATTATTTTTAGATCATTTAGTCCCAATATGAGTTTGTTTCAACATATGTTTCTTATCCCCATTAAAATAGAGGCTATATCTTAATGTCTTTTACTTCAAGACATATTCATATTACCTAAAATGTGATTCTCTGGAAAAGGCATTAAGCCATATTAATGTAGCTTGGGAAAGTATCTTTTACAACATTCAACAGATCATTTGCTTGCACAGGTCACATGCATTGTTAATTAACATATTCTAAATAGCACTGCTTTACTTTATTAATTTGAATCTTTTTTTCCCCTTTGCCAAACAATTCTTAAGAAACTTACAGATATTTTGCATACAATTATATTTGTAATTGTAAACTAGTATTTGGATTTTTCATATAAAGATGATATCCAGTTGGTTTTCCTCCAGATGCTGAGATATGAGAACAATAATATCTGAATATCAAGTAATCTGCTCCATAAATGATGCACATTCTTCAATGAATCATGATCAGGTTTCTTACATGAAGTAGAATTCAAGATTTTAGATGTCACAGTCAAATCCAGCTCTTGTATCTTAGTGCTTAATCTCAGATATTGAACAGAATTTCTAATAGTCAGGTGACATAGATACTCTCCGCTAACTGCTTTCCAAAAGTATTTGTCATTCTTCATTAGATTTTTTAAAAATTATTTTAATATATTATCCTCTTTGTCTTTTGACTTCTCAACATTCAAAACAATTCAAAACAATTATTTCTGCATCTGTAGCACTATTCGTCACATTAACTCTCTTGTCATTTACAACCTACTATATAAAACAACTTTTCAGGGATACATGCTAACACATTTTTGAAACTTTAGAATTAAAGCTTTCAAATTATTTTTTCTTTTGGAAAACATTGTTCTGTAACTACAATATGAGAACATAGTTTTCCATTTTCATTAACTGAATTCCAGCTATAAATGATATTAAAATATCTTCTTTTAAGCACTTATAGTATACCTCTAGTACTATCATGATGAATTAACTTTCTTGAGCTATTTTTATTCTAAGTGTATTTCTTAAACTTAATATGCTCCCTTCAACTGATTAAATGAAATGAGTATGGGGTACAAAAAGTAGAAAAAGCATTTCTAGGCACAATTCTGCTTATTGAGGTTGAGCACTATAATTGCCCAACATGTGAGCAACTTTGAAACTTTTGTATATTTTGGATGCTTATGGAATCTTTGGGATCTTTTTACACCAAGTGTAAAACCAAGATGGAATCAACCAAAAGATTTCTTTGTTCATTCTTGAATTAGCCTAGCTTTGTAGGAGATAGATAAATAACACTCGGAAAATCCTGTATTACAGTGATGTTTTGAATTAATGGATAACATTGTTTTTTTGATATGTGAGTTTATAGTTGACTAAAAAGTAAGATTAATTTAGCTTACTATCAATTTTGTAAACATGGCAAAACAGATCAGACTCATTAGCATTTTCAAATCACTCACAGCATTGTTCATACTTAGTAATTCAGACTTCAGTAGTACCCACATTTGAGAATGCAACTTGATTAAATAATTGTTTTTTCTTCACATGTAATTCCATATCAAAATTTGAAATGAGAAAGACACCATTCAGTGAGACACAATGCTCATTAAGCTTTATTTGTTCATAAAATCATTTACCTTTCTCATTTGCTTTGGGCTAGAAGGCTCATGTTTATTGTGTTGAATGTCATTAATTTACAAGTAATATGATCTCATTGTCTTTATTTAGGCAGATCCTGACCATAGAACTATTCAACAAAATTATTTCAATTTGAATGACAAAACTTTTCAGCTGCAATTCTTTTAGAAATTTTGAGACACATAAATAGAGCAGCTGATTATTGTTCTCTTTAAAAAAAGAAACTTTAGAGTAACAGAAGTGGGATCAACATGGTGGAATAGGAAGACCCTGAGCTCACCTCCTCCCATGAACACATCAAAACTACAGCTACATATAAAGCAATTCTTGCTGAGAATGACCTGACAACTGACAGCATGGCTCTTCTACAACCAAAGCTGTAAAAAAATCTAAAAAGAAAAGAACCACACAGAGTCTGGGAGGAGGGGAGGAAAAGTGATCTAGTCCAGACCTGTACCCTTAGCAGGTGACCCAGAAGAAGAGTGGGATATCACTGGCTTGGGGATCTCCCTAAGGGGCAAGGGGTTCAAGCATTATATCAGGCACCCCAGTCCTGGGGTCCAGCACCAGGAAGATGAGTCCCCTTTGATGGTTTGAAAACCAGTGGAGGTTCACAGAGGGCTGTAAGAAACTGAGACTCTGCTCTTGAAGAGCATGCACACAGACTTGCTTGATCCCAGTTCTAGAATAGAGGCAGCAGATTGAAAACTGCCTTCTGCTTTGGTCAGCCTGCCAGGACTGCCCTAGCACAGTTCCCAGCCCTTACCAAGCTCCTGTTCCAGCCCATTCTGTTCCAGAATTGCTTTTTGCTAAGGACTGCCATTGCAATCATGTGCACTCTCACACTGGGAAAAAGTGGGACCGATTCAAAAGTTCAGCTCAAAGCCCTTGGGCCTTGGCCCTGCCTCCAACCAAATCTGAGATCACCATCGCCATCACGTACATGCACTGGGGAAAAGCAGAGCCAGCTCAGAAGTGCAGCTCCAAACCCTCAGGACACCAACCCTACCTCTGACCAATGTGGAGACGACTGCCACGGTTGCAGGCACATAGTTGCAATAGGGAAAAAGTGGAGCCAGCTCAGTAATGTGACTCCAACCCCCCAGGCCACAGCATCACCTCTGACCAAGGCAAAGACCAACATTGCCATTACACATGTGCTGCACTGGGGAAAAGTAAAGCCAGCTCAGAAGTGCTGCTCCAGCTCCTTGAACCCTGGCTATGCCCAAACCAAGGTGGAGATTTCCAGAATCTGGGAGAAGCCCCAGCTTGCACCTGGCTCTGGGTCTCATCCCTATGACACCAGCACTACCTTCCACCAAGGGGCAGCTGGCCAGGGCTCACATCAGATCCAGCTCTCCCACAAAAGCCATCAGGCACATACAGACTGCATAGGCATGCTCCCACACAATGACATGCCTTCAAGAGTGGGATAGGTAACCATATTGCCTACTTTCACAGAGACAGAGAAAGTAAAAGAAAATGTGAAGACAGAGGAATATGTTTCAAATGAAAGAGCAAGATAAAACCCCAGGAAAAATAAGAAACAACTGATGAAATGAAGATAAATAATTTACCTGATAAAAAGTTCAAAGAAACAGTAATAAAAATGCTTACAGAACTCAGGAAAAGAATAGAGGAACAAAGTGAGAACTTTAAAAAAGAACTAGAAAATATAAAAAAGAACCAACTGGAGCTGAAGAACACAATAACTGCAATGAAAAATACACTGGAAGGAATTAACAGCAGATTGATACAGAAAAATGTATAAGTGACATGGAAGATAGAATAGTGGAAATCACCCAATCAGAACAGCAAAAAGAAAAACACATTTTTTAAAATGAAGATAGTTTAAGAGACCTCTGGTACAACATCAAGTGTACTAACATTCACATTATAAAAGGACAGAAAATGTATTAGATGAAGTTGTGGCTGAACACTTCCCTAACCTGAAGAAGGAAACAGATATCCAAGTCCAGGAAGCACAGAGATTTCCAAACAAGATAAACCCAAAATATCCGCACCAAGATATATAATTAAAATGGCAAAATTTAAAGAGAGAATTTGAAAGGCAGCAAGAGAAAAACAATGAGTCACATACAAGGAAACTGCATAAGGCTATCAGCTGATTTTTCGGCAGAAATTTTGCAGGCCAGAAGGGAGTGGCACAATGTATTTAAAGTGCTAAAAGAAAAAAAAAAAAAAACCTACAACCTAGTATACTCTACCCAGCAAGGTTATCATTCAGAATTGAAGGAGAGAGAGAATTTCCCAGACAAGCAAGAACTAAATGTTCTTTACCACTGAACTGACCTTACAAAAAATGTTAAAAGGTCTTCTTTAAGTGAAAAAGAAAAGCTATTTCAAGAAACAAGAAAATATATGGAGGGAGAAAAATCACTCTTATAAAGGCAAATATTTAGTGAAGGCAGTGAATCAGCCACTTAAATAAGCTAGTACAAAGGTTAAAGACAAAAAAATGTAAAATCAACTGTAATTACAATAAAGAGTAAAAGGATAGATATAAAGATGTAAAATATGATATAAAAACAGAACATGGGGGGAGTGAGAAGTGTAGATCTTTTAGGATGAGTTTGAACTTAAATGACTATCAGTTTAAAACAAGTTGATAAGTTATTTGTCAGTATATATGAACTTCATGGTAAACACAAATCAAAAACCTACAATATATTTTTTTTAAAAAAGGAAAGGAACCCAAACACAACACTAAAAAAATCATCAAACCACAAGGGAAGAGACTAAAAGAAGAAAACAACAGAGAAGAACTACAAAAACAGCCAGAAGACAAGTAACAATTACATACAATGTCAGTGGACTAAATGCTCCAATCAAAAGTAAGTCTTTTGTAGTCAGCATATATATGGGTCTTTTTCTGTTGTTGGATAAAAAAATTTAAAATACAAAGGCCCATATATATGCTGACTACAAGAGACTTACTTCAAAGCTAAAGACACAAACTGAAAACATGCAGCTAATGTAAGAGCACCTAAATATACAAAGCAAGTACTAACAGATATAAAGTGAGAAATTGACAGTAATACAATAATAGTATAGGACTTTAACACCCCATTTCCTTCAATGAATAGATCATCCAGACAGAAAATCAGTAAGGAAACAGTGGCCTTAAATGTCACATTAGACCAGATGGACTTAATAGATAGCCACAGGATATTCCTTCCCAAAACAGCAGAATATATGTTCTTTTCAAGTGCACATGGAACTTTCTCCAGAAGAAATCACATGCTAGGCCATAAAACAAGTCTCAGTAAATTAAGAAGATTGAAATTATATAAAACATCTTTTCAGACCACAACAGTATGAAACTAGAAATCAATTACTGGGAGAAAACTGGAAAAGACACAAATACGTGTAGACTAAACAACTTACTACTAAAAGACCAATGGGTCAATGAAAAAATTAAAAGAAACACACACATGAAAAGATGCTCAACATTACTAATCCTCAGGGAAATGCAAAGCAAAACCACAATGAGATATCACCTCACACCTATCAGAATGGCTACCATCGAAAGAAACACAAATAACAAATGTGGGTGAGGATGTGGAGAAAAGGGAACCTTATACACTGTTGGTGGGAATGTAAATTGGTACAGAGGTTACGGAAAAGAGTATGGAGGTTCCTGTGATCCTGCAATTCCACTCCTGGGTATATATCCAAAATAAATGAAAACATTAATTCAAAAAATATATACACCCCATTGTTCATAGCAACCTTATTTATAATAGCCAAGATATGGAAGCAACCTAACTGTCCATCAACAGGTAAATTGGTTCAGAAGAATTGGTATACATAATACAATGGAATATTACTCAGTCATAAAAAGAACGAAATTTTGCCATTGAAATGGACCTAGAAGTCCATTATGCTTAGTGAAATAATCTGGATAGAGAAAGACAAATTCTGCATGTGTTCACTTATATGTGAAATCTAAAAAATAAAACCAAAGAACAGGGCTTCCCTGGTGGCAGAGTGGTTGAGAATCTGCCTGCTAATGCGGGGGACACGGGTTCGAGCCCTGGTCTGGGAGGATCCCACATGCTGCGGAGCAACTAGGCCCGTGAGCCACAACTACTAAGCCTGCGCGTCTGGAGCCTGTGTTCCGCAATAAGAGAGGCCGCCATAGTGAGAGGCCCGCGCACCATGATGAAGAGTGTCAAACACTTGCCACAACTAGAGAAAGCCCTCACACAGAAATGAAGACCCAACACAGCAAAAATAAATTAATAAACTCCTACCCCCAACATCTTAAAAAAAAAAAAAAAAACCCCAAAGAACAAATATAGCAAAACAAACTTAGAGATACATAGAACAAACTAGTGACCACTAGAGAGGAAAGGGGTGGAGAGAGGAACAAGATAGGGGAAAGGGATTAAGAGGTAAAAACTACTGAGTATAAAATAAAGATGTTACAAGGATATAATGTACAACACAGGGAATATAGCCAATATTTTAAAATAACTTTATATGGAGTATAACCTATAAAAATATCAAATCACTGTTGTATACTTGCTGCTAATATATTATTGTAAGTCAACTATACTTCAATTAAAAAAGATAAATATGGGCTTCCCTGGTGGCGCAGTGGTTGAGAGTCCACCTGCCGATGCAGGGGACGTGGGTTCGTGCCACGGTCCGGGAAGATCCCACATGCCGTGGAGAGGCTGGGCCTGTGAGCCATGGCCGCTGAGCCTGCGCATCCGGAGCCTGTGCTCCACAACGGGAGAGGCCACAGCAGTGAGAGACCTGCGTACCGCAAAAAAAAAAAAAAAAAAAAAGATAAATATGAAACTTTATTTTTGCCTTTTTTGTGTAATACATACAAAATTTAATTTTAATTTTCATTTATATATATATTTTTTGAATTATATTTTATTTATTTTTTTATACAGCACATTGTTATTAGTTATCCATTTTATACATATTGGTGTATATATGTCAATCCCAATCTCCCTATTCATCACACTACCCACCCCACCTCCACTTTCCACACTTGGTGTCCATACGTTTGTTCCCTACATCTTTGTCTCTATTTCTGCCTTGCAAACTGGTTCATCTGTACCATTTTTCTCGGTTCCACATATGTACATTAATATACGATATTTGTTTTTCTCTTTCTGACTTACTTCACTCTGTATGACAGTCTCTAGATCCATCCATGTCTCTACAAATGACTCAATTTCGTTCCTTTTTATGGCTGAGTAATATTCCATTGTATATATGTACCACATCTTGTTTATCCATTTGTCTGTCAATGGGCACTTAGGTTGCTTCTGTGACCTGGCTATTGTAAACAGTGCTGCAATGAACATTGGGGTGCATGTGTCTTTTTGAATTATAGTTTTCTCAGGATATATGCTCAGTAGCAGGATTAATGGGTCATATGGTAATTCTATTTTTAGTTTTTTAAGAAACATCCATACTGTTCTCAATAGTAGCTGTATCAATGTACATGCCACCAACAGTGCAAGAGGGTTCCCTTTTCTCCACACCCTCTCCAGCATTTGTTGTTTGTAGATTTTCTGATGATGTCCATTCTAACTGATGTGAGGTGATACCTCATTGTGGTTTTGATTTGCATTTCTCTACTAATTAGTGATGTTGAGCAGCTTTTCATGTGCTTCTCGGCCATCTGTATCTCTTCTTTGGAAAAATGTCTATTTAGGTCTTCTGCCCATTTTTGGATTGGGCTGGTTTTTTTAATATTGAGCTGCATGAACTGTTTACATATTTTGGAGATTAATCCTTTGTCCGTTGATTGGTTTGCAAATATTTTCTCCCGTTCTGAGGGTTGTCTTTTCATCTTGTTTGTAGTTTCCTTTGCTCTGCAAAAGGTTTTAACTTTCATTAGGTCCCATTTGTTTATTTTTGTTTTTATTTCCATTACTCTAGGAGGTGGATCAAAAAAGATCTTGCTGTGATTTATGTCAAACGGTGTTCGTCCTATGTTTTTCTCTAAGAGTTTTATAGTGTCCAGTTTTACATTTAAGTTTCTAATCCATTTTGAGTTTACTTTTGTGTATGGTGTTAGGGAGTGTTCTAATTTCATTCTTTTACATGTAACTGTCCAGTTTTCCCAGCACCACTTACTGAAGAGGCTGTCTTTTCTCCATTGTATATCCTTGCCTCCTTTGTGATAGATTAGTTGACCATAGGTGTGTGGGTTTATCTCTGGGCTTTCGATCCTCTTCCGTTGATTTATATTTCTTTTTTAGTGCCAGTACCATACTGTCTTGATTACTGTAGCTTTGTAGTGGAGCCTGAAGTCAGGGAGTCTGATTCCTCCAGCTCCGTTTTTTTCCCTCAAAACTTCTTTGGCTATTCAGGGTCTTTTGTGTATCCAAATAAATTTTAAGATATTTTGTTCTAATTCTGTAAAAAATGCCATTGGTAATTTGATAGAGATTGCATTGAATGTGTAGATTGCTTTGGGTGGTATAGTCTTTTTCACAGTATTGATTCTTCCAATCCAAGAACATGGTATATCTCTCCATCTGTGTGTATCATCTTTAATTTATCTCATCAGTGTCTTATAGTTTCCTGCATACAGGTCTTTTGTCTCCCTAGGTAGGTTTATTCCTAGGTATTTTATTCTTTTTGTTGCAATGGTAAATGGGAGTGTTTCCTTAATTTCTCTTTCAGATTTTTCATCATTAGTGTATAGGAATGCAAGAGATTTCTGTGCATTAATTTTGTATCCTTCAACTTTACCATATTCACTGATTAGCTCTATTAGTTTTCTGGTGGCATCTTTAGGATTCTCTATGTATAGTATCATGTCATCTGCAAACAGTGACAGTTTTACTTCTTCGTTTCCAGTTTGCATTCCTTTTATTTCTTTTTCTTCTCTGATTATTGTGGCTAGGACTTCCAAAACTATGTTGAATAATCGTGAGAGTGGACATCCTTGTCTTGTTCCTGATCTTAGAGGAAATGCTTTCAGTTTTTCACCATTGAGAATGTTGTTTGCTGTGGGTTTTTTGTATATGGCCTTTATTGTTTTGAGGTAGGTTGCCTCTATACCCACTTTCTGGAGAATTTTTATCATAATTGGGTGTTGAATTTTGTCAAAAGCTTTTTCTGCCTCTATTGAGATGATCGTATGGTTTTTATTCTTTAATTTGTCAATATGGTGTATCACATGGATTGATTTGCATATATTGAAGAATCCTTGCATCTGTGGGATAAATCCCACTTGATCATAGTGTATGATCCTTTTAATGTGTTGTTGGATTCTGTTTGCTAGTATTATGTTGAGGATTTTTGCATCTTTATTCATCAGTGATATTGGTCTGTAATTTTTTTTTTTTTGTAGTATCTTTGTCTGGTTTTGGTATCAGGGTGATGGTGGTCCCATAGAATGAGTTTGGGAGTGTTCCTTCCTCTGCAATTTTTTGGAAGAGTTTGAGAAGGATGGGTGTTAGCTATTCTCTAAATGTTTGATAGAATTCACCTGTGAAGCCATCTGGTCCTGGACTTTTGTTTGTTGGAAGATTTTTAATCACAGTTTCAATTTCATTACTTATGATTGGTCTGTTCATATTTTCTATTTCTTCCTGGTCCAGTCTTGGAACGTTATACCTTTCAGAGAATTTGTCCATTTCTTCCAGGTTGTCCATTTTATTGGCATAGTGTTGCTTGTAGTAGTCTCTTAGGATGCTTTGTATTTCTGTGGTGTCTTGTAACTTCTCCTTTTTCATTTCTAATTTTATTGAGTTGAGTCCTCTCCCTCTTTTTCTTGATGAGTCTGGCTAGTGGTTTATCAATTTTGTTTATCTTTTCAAAGAACCAGATTTTAGTTTTATTGATCTTTGCTGTTGTTTTCTTTGTTTTTATTTCATTTATTTCTGCTCTGATCTTTATGATTTCTTTCCTTTTCCTAACTTTGGCTTTTGTTTGTTCTTCTTTCTCTAGTTCCTTCAAGTGTAAGGTTAGGTTGTTTACTTGAGTTTTTTCTTGTTTCTTGACGTAGGCTTGTATAGCTCTAAACTTCCCTCTTAGAACTGCTTTTGCTGCATCCCATAGGTTTTGGATCATTGTGTTTTCATTGTAATTTTTCTCTATGTATTTTTTGATTTCCTTTTGATTTCTTCAGTGATCTGTTGGTTATTTAGTAACATATTGTTTTCCCTCCATATGTTTTTGCTCTTTACTTTTTTTTCCCTGTAATTCATTTCTAATCTCATAGTGTTGTGGTCAGGAAAGACACTTGATATGATTTCAATTTCCTTAAATTCACTGAGGCTTGATTTGTGACCCAAGATGTTATCTATCCTGGAGAATGTTCCATGTGCACTTGAGAAGAAAGTGCAACCTGCTGTTTTGGGGTGGAATGTCCTATAAATATCAATTAAATCTCTCTGGTCTATTGTGTCATTTAAAGCTTGTATTTCCTTATTAATTTTCTGTTTGGATGATCTGTCCATTGGTGTAAGTGAGGTGTTAAAGTCCCCCACTATTACTGTGTTACTGTTGGTTTCCTCTTTTATAGCTGTTAGGAGTTGCCTTATGTATTGAGGTGCTCCTATGTTGGGTGCATATATATTTATAATTATTATATCTTCTTCTAGGATTGATCCCTTGATCATTATGTGTGTCCTTCCTTGTCTCTTGTAACATTCTTTATTTTAAAGTCTATTTTATCTGATATGAGTATTGCTACTCCAGCTTTGTTTTGGTTTCCATTTTCATGGAGTATCTTTTTCCATCCCCTTGCTTTCAGTCTGTATGTGTCCCTAGGTCTGAAGTTGGTCTCTTGTAGACAGCATATATATGGGTCTTGTTTTTGGATCCATTCAGCGAGCCTGTGTCTTTTGGTTGGAGCCTTTAATCAATTCACGTTTAAGGTAATTATTGATATATATGTTCCTATTACCATTTTCTTAATTGTTATCGGTTTGTTTCTGTAGGTCCTTTTTTTCTGTTATGTTTCCCACTTTCAGAAGTTCCTTTAGCATTTGTTGTAGAGCTGGTTTGTTAGTGCTGAATTCTCTTAGCTTTTGTTTGTCTGTAAAGCTTTTGATTTCTCTGTCAAATCTGAATGATATCCTTGCCAGTTCAAGTAATCTTGGTTGTAGATTCTTCCCTTTCATCACTTTAAATATATCCTGCCACTCCCTTCTGCCTTGTAGAGTTTCTGCTGAGAAATCAGCTGTTAACCTCATGGGAGTTCCCTCGTGTGTTATTTGTCATTTTTCCCTTGTTGCTTTCAATAATTTTTCTTTGTCTTTAGTTTTTGTCAATTTGATTACTATGTGTCTTGACATATTTCTCCTTGGGTTTATCCTGTATGGGACTCTCTGCACTTCCTGGACTTGGGTGACTATTTCCTTTCCCTTGTTAAGGAAGTTTTCAACTATAATCTCTTCAAATATTTTCTCTGGTCCTTTCTGTCTCTCTTCTCCTTCTGGGACCCCTATAATGTGAATGTTGTTGCATTTAATGTTGTCCCAGAGGTCTCTTAGGCTGTTTTCATTTCCTTTCATTATTTTTTCTTTATTCTGTTCTGTGGCAGTGAATTCACCATTTTGTCTTCCAGGTCACTTATCCGTTCTTCTGCTTCAGTTATTCTGCTATTGATTCCTTGTAGTGTAGTTTTCATTTCAGTTTTTGTATTGTTCATCTCTGTTTGTTTGTTCTTTAATTCTTCTAGGTCTTTGTTAAGCATTTCTTGCATCTTTTCGATCTTTGCCTCCATTCTTTTTCTGAGGTCCTGGATCATCTTCACTATCATTATTCTGAATTCTTTTTCTGGAAGGTTGCCTATCTCCACTTCATTTACTTGTTTTTGTGGGGTTTTATCTTGTTCCTTCATCTGGTACAAAGTCCTCTGCTTTTTTCATTCTGTCTATCTTTTGGTGAATGTGGTTTTCCTTCCACAGGCTGCAGAATTGTAGTTCTTCTTTATATTTTTATTTTTGATTATGCATTAGTTTTCTTCCTCCCTTTGTATTTTTTTTGTAGGCATTTGGGAAGCTCATGTAAAGTGGCTCACACTGTTGTTAAAAAGAAAAAAATATTATACTTCTATATCAAAGTGAAGATTTTTTATTTTCTTCCATCATCTCAATTTCCTTGTATCACATCAGGTAACATCTGTCCCATTTTCCTTCAGTCTGAGCCTTTTTTCTCCTTCACTTTTTTTTTTTCCTGTTTTCATCTACCCAGTCTTTCTAGTATTAGAAGCAAAGAATTTCTTATTTTGTTGTTGCTATGGCAACTGGTTCTATTTCATAAGACTAAATTTGGCTGTGAGTAAATAGAAATGATAGTTTTAAACCAATAACTAATTTTATTATTTACACATTATAAGAAGGCTAGAGATATTCAGACTGGGTCTGGAATAACAGCACCAAATTATCATTGAGAATGTAGACTGTCCCTATCTTTCCGCTTAGCCATTGAAGCATATGGCTTTGACCTCATGCTCAACACTTCATGGTAACTGGTTGGTTGTTTCACTTATGGTATCAAATCCGAATTTTAGGTAAGAAGACATAAGGTAAAGAAGATCCAAGTTTCTTTGTTTATAGAGCTTTATGGGTAAATTCTGTTTATATCTGCTCGGCCCAAACTTGTTCAGATGACCACTCCTAACTGCAGTAGAATCATGGAAGTACAATTTCTTAAATGAGCACATTGACATCAGAAACAGCATCTAGTTTCTGCTAAGAAGGAAGGACAAAAATGCCCACAGTGGAGCATTTTTTAGTAATTTGGCTCTTTTAAATGTATAACTTTGCTTAAAGTGCTTTAAATGTCTCCCTGCCAAGAATCAATACATTTTGTTTGTTTCAGTTATTCTAAGATTAAATAGGCTCATAATTTGCATAAAACTTCTGTAAATATGTTCACCCTGGATTTTTTTTTAAACCAAAACACCAACATTAAAAAAAGAATGTAGATCTCTATATTTGTAGGTTTTCATCATGAAATGACTCTTTACAGAAAGTAAAAATAACTATATACAGTCGTCACAATATAATTTCCACCAGCCTCTCACAAGAAGCAGACCTTCCCTAAAATTTTCATTATCATCAGACTAAAAAACATTTTAATTTAATACAATAAAGGAATTTACATATGTCTAAAATTAAAGACCAAAAATACAAAGCAAACAAAACATAATTTTAAAAAATAAAGAAGAAAAAAAATCTATTGCTGAAAATTATGCTCAAAACTCAAATTAAATGATAAAGCCAGTGCTAAAATTAAATGAGTAATATCTGACATAGAGATGTTTCAACTTTTTTTTTAACACTTTGACAATGGGAATCCAAATTTTCCAATTTTGTGAATGTTCATCCTTCTGTGCCAATAGAAGAAATTAACACAGGCCAGCCCCAAAACTATGTAACCATTCCTTAGAACAACCATAAAACAAAAGTTATAAAATAAAAAACATGAAAACCAAACTGCATATTCATAACCAATATTTTTCAACATCTTTATTGGAGTATAATTGCTTTACAATGGTGTGTTATTTTCTGCTTTATAACAAAGTGAATCAGCTATACATATACATATATCCCCATATCTCCTCCCTCTTGCATCTCCCTCTCACCCTCCCTATCCCACCCCTCTAGGTGGACACAAAGCATCGAGCTGATCTCCCTGTGCTATGGGGCTGCTTCCCACTGGCTATCTATTTTACATTTGTTAGTGTATATATGCCCATGCCACTCTCTATGGTTAAAATGTAAATTATGTCTTTGGAATCATTAGCAAAAGTTATATTAGGCACCTCTAAGTTTTCAAAAATCTCTTCAAGGATCTTCTGCTTTGATATCACATTATTTTTGAGTAAGCATTACTCTCCTGGGAGTTGTGGGCATATTTTATTGATGAAAGAAAACAAATTTCTTTCTACATAAACAGCAGATACATATTTGCCAATAATCTTTCTGTTTCCTTTGCTATATTCCTCATGTCATCTCCTATGTGGCCAAGAAAGTAGAGTACTACATAGGAGATTTTTTAAAAGCGACAACAGGCCCCAAATAGAGTCACTTGTCCTAAGGCCCATGTCATGAAACCAAGCCTTAATACTTAAACTAATTACATTTAGCCTCTCTCAAGAAAGTAATCTTGCCCAGTCAGTCTGGAATTTCCTGGTCAAGACTAGCAAGGAAATCTGCTTGATAGACCCCCACCGTCCCCCAAAGGAAGGTGACCTAGTCTGAAACCATCCATTCTTTGCTAGAGTAACTTCCTTGATCTGCTTCCTTTTGCCCAAAAGAGTCTTTCATTTTGTTTGGCTCCTTGGAGCTCCTTTCTGTTTGCTAGATGGAATACTGCCTGATTCATGAATCATTGAATAAAGCCAATTAGGTCTTTAAATTTACTCAGTTGAGTTTTGTTTTTTTAAAGTAAGGCCTCTCTTTGTTTCTGGATTAATTTACTTACTCCAAAATTTTGGCTAAATGACACATAATTGTTCAAAGTTATGTCCTGCTAGAAGTTCCCTTTTGCAGTCATTTTGGGATTCAAGTTCCTTCCATTTCTGTAGCTCGTTTATCACCTAGTGCCTTGGAGTGCTCTGAATTTAGCCAGAAAAAGAAAAAAGAGAAAGAAAGAAAAAGAGAGAGTATAGAGGAGCCACAGCTAGCTAAAATAAGCTAACTAAGGTGTGATATAGATCACTTCTACCCCCAAGGGGGAACCTGACACAGAATGGGAGAATAGATTGAGAAGACAGGCATGTGCCCAAGGAGTCCTTGGAGAAGAAGCATTGCTTGACATGGGTATCAAATAATCATGAAATATCCTGAGGTGGTGGCTCTGATGGTGACCAAGAGCAACAGTTAATTGTTGGAATCACAGTATCTGCCTTCTCAATCTTGAATGGTCTACTCATTAAAAAAAAAAAAAAATTCTTTTAAAGTAAATAATCAAACACATAAATGAGAGGATTACATAAATAATGTCATTTGCATCAGTGTTGTGTTCATAGAAACAGCTCCTTTCCTAGTTTAATCATGGACTTGGGGGGATTAGGTTTCTTGTGATTTTACAATAAACAACAGAGCAGCACAGAGTATTGAAGTCTAAGTCCCATAATAGACCCAGACTAATATCTTCAATATTTGCAAAACTGACTAATAAAGTGGTATTTTCACACATATGAAGACTGTATAATGCATCAGTTTTTGTTATTCTTAAGCTGTTTTTACCAAATTAGATTTTTAGCTTAGATTATAATAAAATTGCCTTTGATAAACTATGCTGTTTTATCTCTCACAGGCTGTTCTAAGAAATTGTCTTACATAATCACCTTCTGTTGATCTTCCCTTAAAGACAATTAAGGTACTAGAATTGAAACCTTTTTAGGATTCCAAGAGTCTTGAGTGAGTTCAGTATCGAGAAGGAGTTGTTTCCAGATTTTGTACAGTTGAACAAAGGGAAATCAAAAAGGCAACATCTAGGGCTGAAAGTCCACCAAGAATCAAGAGACAGTTTCAAAAAAGTATCCATCCAAATGGGTCAGGCCAAAAGGCAAAGTCCAGGTATGATGGATGGACCTATAAGAAGAAAGAATCTGGGTTAGGAGAAAAATAAGTTAGATTTCATAAAATACTAGAATTTGAAGGGAGACGTGATTTTATAAGTAAATTGAGGTCTCCCTTATGAGAGAAATGATGCAATTGTGAGTCACAGGCCAGCTTGGAAAATTACTGAGTTATATGTAAAAAATATTGTTGAGGCTTATGACAACTACTATTTGACTAAAAAGCAAAATTTATCAATAAGTGTTTCCTTATAACTGGGTAAAGAAAACCACAGCATTACTTCTAAAGTCAGTTTATCAAGGTGGAAGTCAAGGTGACAATTGCTCCTCTGACAATCCACAGTATTTTGATATTAACTTAAAATTTTGACAAAAACAAATTTTTAATAAACTTAAGTACTGTACCATTTCACTAGTGAAAAAGCACAACATTTGAAATTGATGAAATGGCTAAATTACTCCAACAAAATGAAATAACTGAGAAATAATGTTTATAATAAATTAATTCTTCAGTAAATTGGAGAAGTATAAGTAATGAATTATCCTTTTTCTCATTAGATTTTGATCACCATCAGATATCCTGACAATAAAATTTTATTTACTCATGCTTTTCTTGTTTCATTAATGGAAATGTTAAGTATTAAAAAGAAAATATGAGATAAAATAGGAATAGAAAATCAAGACCAGAGAAAAGTGAATCTCATTTATGTTCCTGAGAAAGGCTATCATGATATATTTGAGGTTTAAATCGCTCTCAAATGAACAGCAAGCCTTTAGAGACTAATAATCTCTTCCCTATTTCAAAGTATCTGAAGTAAGGAGACATATCTGTTCTCTGTGGGGAAGAAGAAGCTTTTCTCAAAACTACATTTTTTTTATTTTTATTTTTTATAAATTTATTTATTTATATTTGGCTGTTTTGGGTCTTCGTTGCTGTGTGCGGGCTTTAGTTGCGGTGAGCAGGGGCTACTCTTCGCTGTGTGCACGGGCTTCTCATTGCTGTGTGCACGGGCTTCTCATTGCAGTGGCTTCTCTTGTTGAAGAGCACGGGCTCTAGGCACATGGGCTTCAGTAGTTGTGGCATGCAGGCTCAGTAGTTGTGGCGCATGGGCTTAGTTGCTCCGCGGCATGTGGGATCTTCCCGGACCAGGGCACGAACCTGTGTCCCCTGCATTGGCAGGCAGATTTCCAACCAGTGTGCCACCAGGGAAGTCCCCAAAACTACATTTTAAAATAAACATATTCTTAGTTAAATATGTGTGTACTGTGTAAGGTGCAATGTCCTCAACATTTGTATAGTAAAAAAAGAAAATATAAAAATGAACCAGAAGTAGAAATTTCATTTAATCAGAACATTATTGTGGGGGCTATAGGATGTTAAGGTGGGTATAAGGTGTATGACAAGTTGAGGAAGGACTGTCTCTCCTAGATTTTTCATTCATGAATGGTCTCATGAAATTTAAATCATTGTTATAATTGTCTAAATAAAAATAACAATAAAATTGTATAAATTGTTATTACTAAGTATAAACATTACAAATTTCTACTTTTTAAAACCCTATTTTACAATTTTAAAAGATTATGGGCCATAATCTCCACCTAGACTTGATAGAGCTCTACATTCAAATATGCGCTAAGTAATATTGCTCTGTTCTAGGTGTACAAATTGTTTTATTTGATTCAAAGTAGATCTAGAAAGAATTAAACCTAATAGATGTTAATGAGTAACTATTGCAAGAAAAGTCACCTGAAGTATTTTACCTTCTTGTGATGAGTCAAAATAATGTCATATTCAAATATCCATGTAGTCTATTACAAGAGTACAGAGTATAAAAAATTCCAGAGGTCTTGGGAATCTATGGAAGTAAACATACCTTACTGATTTTCAGCATTCAAGGACTAACATCAGACAAAACTTTCAAAATTCTTCAGTGATATTATACATATCTGTTAGGAACTCTGTTTCCTTTTTCCATTAAAACTTTCTAAGCACATCATAATTTACAAATCCAATGGACTCTTTTCTAATATATCTTAAACCCACTGCAGTATTTAAAATGTTCATGATACCTTTATTATTCCAATACATTTTTCTTTGTATTTGTCTTAAATGACAATTGCATCTCCTAATTATCCTTATTTTACTTAGACTACATTTTCTATACTATTGTCTGTCTTTTTTGCCTGTCTCCACTGCAGATACAATTCAAATTTCTGTTCTGGGCCCAGTTCCTTCTATTTCTACAGTTAATTGTATCTTTTCTGTATTTACACAGATTATCCTTCTTATAAAGTGTTAAAATCCTTCCATTGCCTACAAGTTCCTCAAAGACCTGGCACCTGCCTTCTCCTCTGGCCACATCCCTTCTACTGTGCTCCCCCTCACTCATTGTGTATGTCCCAGCTACCCTGGCTTCATTCTCTCTGAAACTATCAAGATTATTCCTATCATAGAACGTCTGAATTAGTTTCCTCTGCCTGGATTTCTCTACCCCCAGAACCTGTTAGAACCACAGTGTTTTTTTGTTTTTTAAAGGTGCCATCTGGCTTTATTTTTTATTTTTAAATTAATTTGTATTGAACTATAATTGATTTACAATGTTGTGTTAGTTTCTGCTGTACAGAAAAGTGAATCAGTTATACATATACATATATCCACTCTTTTTTAGATTCTTTTCCTATATAGATCATTACAGAGTATTGAGTAGAGTTCCCGGTGCTATACAGTAGGTTCTTACTAGTTATCTATTTTATATATATATATTTTATATATAGTAATGAGTCTATGTCAATCCCAATCTCCCAATTTATCCCTCTCCCCCTTTTCCCCGTGGTAACCATAAGTTTGTTTTCTACATCTGTGACTCTGTTTTGTAAATAAGTTCATTTGTACAATTTTTTTTAAGATTCCACATATAAGTGATATCATTATCATATTTGTCTTTCTCTGACTTAGTTCACGTAGTATGATAATCTCAGGTCCATCCATGTTGCTGCAAATGTATTATTTAATTCTTTTTAATGGCTGAGTAATATTCCATTGTATATATGTACCACATCTTTTTTTTTTTAACATCTTTATTGGGGTATAATTGCTTTACAATGGTGTGTTAGTTTCTGCTTTATAACAAAGTGAATCAGTTATACATATACCTATGTTCCCATATCTCTTCCCTCTTGTGTCTCCCTCCCTCCCACCCTCCCTATCCCACCCATCCAGGCGGTCACAAAACACTGAGCCGATATCCCTGTGCCATGTGGCTGCTTCCCACTAGCTATCTACCTTACGTTTGTTAGTGTGTATATGTCCATGACTCTCTCTCGCCCTGTCACAGCTCATTCGTCTGTCTATGAACATTTAGGTTACTTCCATGTCCTGGCTATTGTAAATAGTGCTGCAATGATCATTGGGGTGCATGTATCTTTTCGTATTATGGTTTCCTCCAGATATATGCCCAGGAGTGGGATTGCTGGATCATATGGTAGCTCTCTTTTTAGTTTTTTAAGGAACCTCCATACTGTTCTCCATAATGGTTGTACCAATTTACATTCCCACCAGCAGTGTATGTGGAGAACCACAGTGTTTTAATTGTCAAAGATCTTTAATAATTGAATGTGTGATATGAGGAGTCCCTTATCATTTCTTTTCCAAAGGGTCTGGGTTAA
This sequence comes from Lagenorhynchus albirostris, assembly GCF_949774975.1. Taxonomy (NCBI): domain Eukaryota; kingdom Metazoa; phylum Chordata; class Mammalia; order Artiodactyla; family Delphinidae; genus Lagenorhynchus; species Lagenorhynchus albirostris. Next base: position 141,141,437 of record NC_083098.1, on the reverse strand, counting down.
TGTCATTGCTTATTTAACATATGAGTTACAGAATCACCTTGTCTACTTCCAAGCAGTAACAATAAGAACAAGTTATAGCGATTATTTTATTAGGTTCATATAAATGTTGTGAAATACATACATTAATCTAGGAAGCAATGATAACTTCACGGAGTTTAGAGGTCTTTCCATTGGTTCAGGTTGTCTGGAATGTGTGTGTGTGTGTGTGTGTGTGTGTGTGTGTGTGTGTGTGTCTTCCTCAACGGTATTTAACATTTTCTCTAAGTAGATTGCATGTATTTCTAAAGGTAATTTCTAGGTTATTTATCTTTTCTTCTTATGTGGTTGCTGCTGCTGTTGTAATTTTTTCACTATGTAATATAAATGTGTTGACTTTATAAAGAATATTTTCTTGTTTACATGGAATTGTTTAAAAGTTACACTTCTCCCTAAAATAGCACTCTTACCAACGAACTGAGTTGGTCTAACTTATTTTGGTATTCTCTTCCACGATGTTGCTTTCTTCCTACAATACTTCAATGCCTCAACTTCTTTAATTCTCACAAACTCTATGAGATAGGCAATAGTACTCTCCATTATTTGTAGGTGAAGTGAAGAAACGCCTCAGAGGCAGATAAAGGGTGCATACACAGCTATACAGGATTCCAATTTGGTCAGTCTGATGCTGGAAACAATTCTGCAACTCTAGATAGTATTTCATATGTATTTCTGTGTTTTTCAAGTAGCTTCCTCCCATATACTGTGAAGTTGATAAGGTATCTTAAGTATCTGGGTAGAGCATTTCAGTGAACTGTTTCTTTTATGCTCTATCTAGTACAAAATCAGCAATGAGTATTTAGAGTTGGAGAAATCCACAATCAAAATATAAAGGACTTTTTTTCCCCACTTTTGAAATTTTTAAATTTTTTTAATGGAAAGGCATTTTATTTTAAATATAGCCATGTGTACATGTCAATCCCAAACTCCCAGTCTATCCCTCCCCCCAGCCCTTTCCCCTGGTAACCATAAGTTTGTTCTCTAAGTCTGTGAGTCTGTTTCTGTTTTGTAAATAAGTTCAGTTGTATCATTTCTTTTTTTAGATTCCACATGTAAGTGATACCATATGATATTTGTCTTTCTCTGTCTGATTTGCTTCACTTAGTGTGATCATCTCCAAGTCCATCCGTATTGCTGCAAATGGCATTATTTAATTCTTTGTAATGGCTGAGTAATATTCCATTGCGTATATGTACGAATATTCCTTATCCATTCATCTGTTGATGGACACTTAGGTCATATCCATGTCCTGGTCATTGTGAAGAGTGCTGCTATGAACACTGCGGTACATGACTCTTTTTGAATTATGGTTTTCTCAGGATATATGCCCAGTAGTGGGATTGCTGTGTCATATGGTAGTTCTAGTTTTAGTTTTTTAAGGAACCTCCATACTGTTCTCCATAGTGGCTGTATCAGTTGAAATTCCCACCAACAGTACAAGAGGGTTCCCTTTTCTCCACACCCTCTCCAGCATTTATTGTTTGTAGATTTTTTTGATGATGGCCATTCTGACCTGTGTGAGGTGATACCTCATTGTGGTTTTGATTTGCATATCTCTAATGATTAGTGATGTTGAGCAACCTTTCATATGTTTGTTGGCAATCTGTGTATCTTCCTTGGAGAAATGTCTATTTAGGTCTTCTTCCCATTTTTTGGATTGGGTTGTTTGTTTTTTTGATATTGAGCTGTATGAGCTGCTTGTATGTTTTAGAGATTAATCCTTTGTCAGTTGCTTGAAACTTTAACTATTTATTAGTTACCTAACTGATACTTTCAGTCATGTCTTTTTGAGTTTCCTTCCTCAAATGTTTCAAACTCTCATCAGAAGCTCTTTCTGACGTACAGGTTGATTATATATATTCCTTTCTGCATTTCTTCAGTATTCTCTGTCACATCTAGAAAGAAAGTCCAATCCTGCTAGAATGGCATAGGTGTTCTTTGTGTCCAAATATGTGCTTACCTTTATTTACAGTCTCACTGGTTGCCATCTCCGCATAGCTCCTGCCTGCAATACACAATCTGTATTCCAGCCGCCTTCAGTCATGCTGTTCCACACTTTTATGCCTTCCTATATATTCTCTTGCCTAGGATGGTGGAATGTGGATTGCCCTTAAAGCCTGAAGACCCTGGATTTAATTCCCGATCCTTTAACATATATAAATTTTAATTTCTTTTAAATATTTTAGTCACATAAAGATAATAACATCTTTCAGTCTTATTATAGTCTAGATGAAATTGCAATTAAATAACACCAAGTGTGTTTACTAACTCATAATAGTATTTTTTGGTATGTATTCTTCTCCTGTCTCTTCTACATGGTAAGCATTGCCTGTTAAGTGAAGAAAGTCCTTTGTTTATCACCCCCATCCCTTTGACACAGTCATTGCAATCCGTGTGCTTCCATTTCCTTTGGGCATATCATGTTGCATCTCTTTCTCAGAATTATAATTATTTGATTAAGGATTTGTCTCTCATTAGGTTGTGACTTCTCCAAATAAAATTTTGCTTTTCAACCTGTTTTCTTTCTATATCATGTAGTAAAATGCCTGGCACTCAACAAAATTTTGTTTTTTTTCCCTGAAAAAAATCATATTAAGAAAATAAGTATATATTTTTATGTTTGTTACATAATCTTTAAATTATTGGCTGAGATCACTGTTAGTAGTGTTTACTTACATATTTGAGTGGTGTTGTCTTGCTGACATTTGATAAATCATTTATTAACAATTATTCAGAAATACAGGAATGGTGTTGAATGATTCATTTTGCCCTATTCACCTCTCAAAAGCTAATTACCTAATTTCCATGACCTTTGTGTATTTTTCTATTTGATTTCATAGTCAATTCAGCAAATTCTTTGTGAGAGGCCACTATATGTAAGGTAATGTGGTTATTTAATTAAAATTAATTTTTAGCTTACATTCATTTATTTTCAATATGATGGCAGCAAAAAAGGAAGTCTTTGTGCCAGGTTATTATGTACAGGTTCGATCCAACAAATACTAAGCACCCACAATCTGGCTGTAAATGTGCTAAGTGATGGAAATAAAGTAATTGAATGTAACTTTATCTTTGCTCTTACAGAAATTACAGTATTTTATGGAGGCTGTTTTTTCATTTACTTAAGTATTTTTTAAAATATTCAATTATAACACCCGTCATGTTGTTTATGTCATATGTCAAGTTTAATGTTAAACTTCAGTTCATTAAAAAATTATTTTATAATTATACAGAAACACTTTATAAATTGTTTCAAAAGAATAGGAAAATAAGAATAATAATTAGAATATATTTAGCACTTACCATGTACTAACTACTGCTGCTCTGCAGTTTGATATATTTTCACATTTAAGTCTTAAAACAACGTATCTAGTATCTATCTTATGAGATAGATACTATTGCTAGCCACTGTCCTCATTCTCATGACAAGAAGTCCTGGGCTTAAACAAGTTTGGTAACTTGTCCAACATTTTAAAGAAGTATTTGGGAGAATACAGCTTCAAACACCTTTTGTGTGACCATGGTCCCAAATAGCTGTTTTTGTCACACTGAACACCCTCAATAGAAACATCTTGCATTAATTATTTGTTACATAATAATGCTGGTAACAACCACAAAACCTTAGTGGCAAACAACAGTCAACATATATTTTTTGCCCTTTTAAAATTTCCTTTCAATTCTGCTTATCAGCATTGGGCCAAGTATTTTTTCAGCTCATATCTTTCTTGTAGTAATTCATTCAAAAATAAATAAGAATTGCTGAAACTCATCATTCTGCCTGGAAAAATCTCATAACTTAAGGTCTAATTTAACAATTATTTCTCTTTTTGCCTCTGAATTATATCATGTTGACATAGGTCTTTCCCACTCTTGGCTTATTAGGAAATGCTTCTATGTCTTCTTCTAGTATTGGTAAGGTCTTATTATCTGCATTAAAATATTTGATCAATTTGGCACTTTTTTAGTTATCTTTTTTTTCCCAGATGACTGCAGTAGTCAGAACAGCAATTCCTGGATAGTCCATTTTTTCTCCCTGATTTGAGGTGGCTCCTTTACACCTAAAAACTCATACCCGGTCTATGTCTGACTTTCTCTTATATTCTATTCATCTGTCTTTTTATGCAGTTAATATAGTAAACTGCTTTATTGTTGACACTTTATGATACGTTTAGTGTCTAGCAGTGCTAGTGTCCATTCTGAATTGGAGTTTTCTTCTTTATACTTGTTTGCTCATTTTTCATGCTAACTTTTTGAAAATGGTATTATAATAATAAGTTCACCTGGCAGAAAATTAAAGTCATTGTAATATCCAAGAATGTGATATAATTTTCATTTGTAAGAGCATCAATTTGTTTCCTTCAGTAGCTTATTAAATATTTCCTGTTTAATGTAACTCCTAGGTATATTTGATTTTCATGCTATTTTAAATGGCTTCCCTTACATAGTTAGAAATTCTAAATTGTAATTGACTGTATAAGGACCACTGGTTATTTCTGTTCATACATTTGATTGCTTAAAATATTACTGATTTATCTTAGTGTTGGGGATTCATTTCAGTTGATTCTGTTACATTTTACACACATGCAGTTATATTTACAAACACATAATTCTATTTTCCTTGTTTTTTCTACTTTTTATACTTCATGCAATTTATTTACCTTTTTAATTTGTTTCGATTGAAACACAAGTACAAATCTTACCCTTTTAAGAGGGGAATTGAGGTTGCGATAGATCTCTTTTACCATTCCAAGAAAATATTCATTATTTCTTATTTTCTTGAATTCTTATTTTCAAAAACTGACTGTTTAATTTAGTCAAATAATTTTTGCTACATATGAAAAATTTATCTGATATTTTTCTAGGAGTATTGATTTAATAAATATCTATCAATTTAACAATATTGAAACATCCTTGAATTCCTGGAATAAACCCCATTAGGTCATGTTGCATTTATTTCTTTGTGTTGTTAAAATCTGTTTATTTCTGATTTTTAGGTCAATATTCATAAGTGATATTCTTTGTGATTTTATTTTATGTAAAATTATTGTCATACATTAGTATTAATATGTACTTAATTCATAATATGAATTTGGAAGCTCTCTTCTTTTTATGTACCCTGGAAATATTTTCATAACATTTCAGTTATCTGCTTTTTAGAGGTTTACTAAAATTACCCCAGAAAACTGTCTGATCCCCTGAGGTTTGATTCAGTTTGTTTCATTTAGTTTTTGTATTATTTCATTGTTTTGGGTCAATATTCTCTATAGGAATCATTATGTATACACTTTATTTTCTTCTTGGGTGAGTTTTAGGAAATTTATTTTCTTAGAATTTATCTATCTTAAACAGGTTTTCAACTTTATTTGCACATTTTAAGGCAAATGTTTTATTTGATTCTTATAATTTCTTGTTTCTGTGACCATTTCCCTATTATTTCATATTTAGTTCCCACTTTTTCTTTTTTCTTGATTAGGTGAGTTAGGAGTTTTTCTGGCTGATTGATGTTTGTCAAAGAACAATTTTTGACATTGATATATTAATTAAAATATTACATGTTTCAACTCATTGCTGTATGTTTAGGATGTTTCTATGTTCATCTGTGATTTCTGTGATTTTACTAATATTGCTGCTGTGTTACACTGTATAAAGATATGCATGGAGACCTTCAAGAAGGCGGAAGAGTAAGACATGGAGATCATCTTCCTCCCCATAAATACATCAGAAATACATCTACATGTGGAACAACTCCTACAGAACACCTACTGAACACTGGCAGAAGGCCTCAGACCTCCCAAAAGGCAAGAAACTCCCCACGTACCTGGGTAGGGCAAAAGAAAAAAGAAAAGACAGAGACAAAAGAATAGGGGCAGGACCTGCACCAGTGGGAGGGAGCTGTGAAGGAGGAAATGTTCCCACACACTAGGAAGCCCCTTCACTGGTGGAGACGGGGCGGGGTGGGGGTGGGCGGGCACGAAGCTTCGGAGCCACAGAGGAGAGCACAGCAACAGGGGTGCGGAGGGCAAAGTGGAGACATTCCCACACAGAGAGAGGATCGGTGCCGACCAGCACTCACCAGCCTGAGAGGCTTGTCTGCTTACCCGCTGGGGCGGGCGGGGGCTGGGAGCTGAGGCTCCGGCTTCTGTCGGATCCCAGGGAGAGGACTGGGGTTGGCTGCGTGAACACAGCCTGAAGGGGGCTAGTGCACCACAGCTAGCCGGGAGGGAGTCCAGGAAAAGTCTGGAGCTGCTGAAGAGGCAAGTGGTGCGCGAGGAGAGGGGATTCAGTGCCGCTTAAAGGAGCTCTAGAGACAGGCGCGAGCTGCGGCTATCGGTGTGGACACCAGAGACGGGCATGAAATGCTAAGACTGCTACTGCAGCCACAAGAAGCCTGTGTGCAAGCACCGGTCACTATCCACACCTCCCCTCCCGGGAGCCTGTGCAGCCCAATACTGCCAGGGTCCCATGATCCAGGGATAACTTCCCTGGGAGAACATACGGCGCACCTCAGGCTGGTGCAGTCTCATGTTGGCCTCTGCTGCTGCAGGCTCACCCCACATCTGTAACCCTCCCTCCCCCTGGCCTGAGAGAGCCAGAGCCCCCGAATCAGCTGCTCCTTTAACCCCGTCCTGTCTGAGCGAAGAACAGACACCCTCCGGCGACCTACATGCAGAGGCGGGGCCAAATCCAAAGCTGAACCCCAGGAGCTGTGTGAACAAAGAAGAGAAAGGGAAATCTCTCCCAGCAGCCTCAGGAGCAGCAGATTAAACCTCCACAGTCAACTTGATGTACCCTGCATCTGTGGAATACCTGAATAGACAAAGAATCATCCCAAAATTGAGGCAGTGGGCTTGGGAGCAAAGATATATATATTTTTTACTTTTTCTCTTTTTGTGAGTGTGTATGTGTATGCTTCTGTGTGTGATTTTGTCTGTATAGCTTTGCTTTTACCATTTGTAGTAGGGTTCTGTCTGTCCTTTTTTTTTGTATAGTTTTTAGTGCTAGTTATCATTGGTGGATTTGATTTTTGGTTGCTCTCTTCTTTTATTTCTTTTTTTATTACTTTTTAATTTTTAATAATTATTCTTTATTTTTCATTTTAACAACTTTACTTCATTTTATTTCTTTTTTTCTCTTTGTTTGTTTCTCCCTTTTCTTCTGAGCCGTGTGGCTGACAGGATCTTGATTCTCCAGCTGGGTGTCAGGCCTGTGCCTCTGAGGTGGGAGAGCCTAGTTGAGGACATTGGTCCACCGGAGACCTCTCAGCTCCATGTAATATCAAACAGCAAAAGCTCTCACAGAGATCTCCGCATCAATGCTAAGACCCAGCTCCACTCAATGACCAGCAAGCTACAGTGCAGCACACCACATGCCAAACAACTAGAAAGACAGGAACACAATCCCACGCATTAGAAGAGAGGCTGCCTAAAATCATAATAAGGTCACAGACACCCCCAAAACACAGCACTGGACATGGTCCTACCCACCAGAAAGACAAGATCCAGCCTCATCCACCAGTCCCCTCCACCAGGCAGCCTACACAACCCACTGAACCAACCTTAGCCACTGGGGACAGACACCAAAAACAATAGGAACTACAAACCTGCAGCCTGCGAAAAGGAGACCCCAAACACAGTAAGTTAAGCAAAATGAGAAGGCAGAGAAATACACAGCAGATGAAGGAGCAAGGTAAAAACCCACTAGACCAATCAAATGAAGAGGAAATAGGCAGCCTACCTGAAAAAGAATTCAGAATAATCATAGTAAAGATGATCCAAAATCTTGGAAATAGAATGGAGAAAAAACAATAAATGTTTAACAAGGACCTAGAAGAAATAAAGAGTAAACAAACAATGATGAAAAACACAATAAATGAAATGAAAAATACTCTAGATGGGATCAATAGCAGATTAACTGAGGCAAAGAACGGATAAGTGACCTGGAAGATAAAATAGTGGAAATAAATACCGCAGTGCAGAATAAAGAAAAAAGTATGAAAAGAATTGAGGACCGCCTCAGAGACCTCTGGGACCACATTGAATGCACCAACATTCGAATTATAGGGGTCCCAGAAGAAGAAGAAGAAAAGAAAGGGACTGAGAAAATATTTGAAGAGATTATAATTGCAAACTTCCCTAATATGGGAAAGGAAATAGTCAATCAAGTCCAGGAAGCACAGAATCCCATACAGGATAAATCCAAGGAGAAATATGCCAAGACACATATTAATTCAACTATCAAAAATTAAATTCAAAGGAAAAACATTAAAAGCAGCAAGGGAAAAACAACAAATAACATATAAGGGAATCCCCATAAGGTTAACAGCTGATCTTTCAGCAGAAACTCTGCAAGCCAAAAGGGAGTGGCAGGACATATTTAAAGTGATGAAACTGAAGAACCTACAACCAAGACTACTCTACCCAGCAAGGATCTCATTCAGATTTGATGGAGAAATTAAAACCTTTACAGACAAACAAAAGCTAAGAGAATTCAGCACCACCAAACCAGCTTTACAACAAATGCTAAAGGAACTTCTCTAGGCAGGAAACACAAGAGAAAGAAAGGACCTACAAGAACGAACCCAAAACAATTAAGAAAATGGTAAAAGGAACATACATATTGATAATTACCTTAAATATAAATGGATAAAATGCTCCAACCAAAGGACATAGACTGGCTGAATGGATACAAAAACAAAACCAGTATATATGCTGTCTACAGGAGACCGACTTCAGACCGAGGGACACATACAGACTGAAAGTGAGGGGATGGAAAAAGATATTCCATGCAAATGGAAATCAAAAGAAAGCTGGAGTAGCAATTCTCATATCAGACAAAATAGGCTTTAAAATAAAGACTATTACAAGAGACAAAGAAGGATACTACATAATGATCAGGGAATCAATCCAGGAAGAATATATAACAATTGTAAATATTTATGCACCCAACATAGGAGCATCTCAATACATAAGGCACATGCTAACAGCCATAAGAGGGGAAATTGACAGTAACACAATCATAGTAGGGGACTTTAACACCCCACTTTCACCAATGGACAGCTCATCCAAAGTGAAAATAAAGAAGGAAGCACAAGTTTTAAATGATTAAACAAGATGGACTTAATTAATATTTATAGGACATTCCATCCAAAAACAACAGAATACAGTTTCTTCTCAAGTGCTCATGGAACATTTCCAGGATAGATCATATCTTGTGTCTCGAATCAAGCCTTGGTAAATTTAAGAAAATTGAAATCATATCAAGTATCTATTCTGACCACAACGCTATGAGACGAGATATCAATTACAGGAAAATATCTGTAAAAAATACAATACATGGAGGCTAAACAATACGCTACATAATAACCAAGAGATCACTGAAGAAATCAAAGAAGAAATTTAAAAATACCTAGAAACAAATGACAATGAAAACACAATGACCCGAAACCTATGGGATGCAGGTAAAGAAGTTCTAAGAGGGAATTTTATAGCAATAGAATCCTACCTCAAGAAACAAGAAACATCTCAAATAAACAACTTAAACTTACACCTAAAGCAATTAAGTAAAGCAAAACAAAAAAAACCCAAAGTTAGCAGAAGGAAAGAAATCATAAAGATCAGATCAGAACTAAATGAAAAAGAAATGAAGGAAACAAGAGCAAAGATCAATAAAACTAAAAGCTTGTTCTTTGAGAAAATACACAAAATTGATAAACCATTAGCCAGACTCATGAAGAAAAAAAGAGAGAAGACTCAAATCAATACAATTAGAAATGAAAAAGGAGAAGTCACAACTGTCCCTGCAGAAATACAATGGATCATGAGATATTTCTACAAGCAACTATATGCCAATAAAATGGACAACCTGGAAGAAATGGAAAAATTCTTGGAAAGCACAACTTTCCGAGACTGAATCAGGAGGAAAGAGAAAATATAAACAGACCAATCATAAGCACTGAAATGAGACTTTGATTAAAAATATTCCAACAAACACAAGCCCAGGACCAGATGACTTCACAGGCAAATTCTATCAAACATTTAGAGAAGAGCTAACACCTATCCTTCTCAAACTCTTCCAAAACCTAGCAGAGGGAGGAACACTCCCAAACTCATTCTGCAAGGCCACCATCACCCTGATACCAAAACCAGGCAAAGATGTCACAAAGAAAGAAAACTACAGGCCAATATCACTGATGAACATAGATGCAAAAATCCCCAACAAAATACTAGCAAACAGAATCCAACAGCACGTTAAAAGGATCACACACCATGATCAAGTGGGGTTTATCCCAGGAATGCAAGGATTCTTCAATATATGCAAATCAATCCATGTGATACACCATATTAACAAATTGAAGGAGAAAAACCATATGGTCTTCTCAATAGATGCAGAACAGCTTTTGACAAAATTCAACACCCATTTATAAAAACTCTCGAGAAAGTAGGCACAGAGGGAACTTATCTCAACATAATAAAGGCCGTATATGACAAACCCACAGCCAACATCGTTCTCAATGGTGAAAAACTGAAACCTTTTTGTCTAAGATCAGGAACAAGACAAGGTTGCCCACTCCCATCACTATAATTCAAAATAGTTTTGGAAGTTTTACCCACAGCAGTCAGAGAAGAAATAGAAATAAAAGGAATCCAAATCAGAAAAGAAGTAAAGCTGTCACTCTTTGCCGATGACATGATATTATACATAGAGAATCCTAAAGATGCTACCAGAAAACTACTAGAGCTAATCAATGGATTTGGTAAAGTAGTAGGATACAAAATTAAGGCACAGAAATCTCTTGCATTCCTATACACTAATGATGAAAAATCTGAAAGAGAAATTAAGGAAACACTCCCATTTACCATTGCAACATAAAGAATAAAATACCTAGGAATAAACCTACCTAAGGAGACAAAAAATCTGTATGCAGAAAACTATGGGACACTGATGAAAGAAATTGAAGATGATACAAACAGATGGAGAGATATACCATCTTCTTGGATTGGAAGAATCAACACTGTGAAAATGACTGTACTACCCAAAGCAATCTCCAGATTCAATGCAATTCCTATCAAAGTAACAATGGCATTTTTCACAGAACTACAACAAAAAATTTCACAATTTGTATGGAAACACAGAAGACCCCGAATAGCCAAAGCAATCTTGAGAAAGAAAAATGGAGCTGGAAGAATCTGCCTCCTGGACTTCAGACTATACTCCAAAGCTACAGTAATCAAGACAGTGTGGTACTGGCACAAAAACAGAAATATAGATCAATGGAACAGGAGAGAAAGTCTAGACATAAACCCACGCATATATGGTCACCTTATTTTTTATAAAGAAGCAAGAATATGCATTGGAGATAAGACAGACTATTCAATAAATGGTGCTGGGAAAACTGGACAGCTACATGTAAAAGAATGAATTAGGACACTCCTTAATACATACACAAAAATGAACTCAAAATGGATTAAAGGCCTAAATGTAAGGCCAGACACTATCAAACTCTTAGAGGACAATATAAGCAGAACACTCTATGACATAAATCACAGCAAGATCTTTTTTGACCCACCTCCTAGTGAAATGGAAGTAAAAACAAAATAAATGGGACCTAAAGAAACTTAAAAGCTTTTGCACAACAAAGGAAAACATAAACAAGACAAAAAGACAATGCTCAGAATGGGAGAAAATATTTGTAAATGAAGTAACTGACAAAGGATTAATCTCCAAAATATACAAGCAGCTCATGCAGCTCAATATCAGAAAAACACACAACCCAATCCAAAAATGGGCAGAAGACCTAAATAGACATTTCTCCAAAGAATATATACAGACTGCCAACAAACACATGAAAGGATGTTCAACATCACTAATCATTAGAGACATGCGAATCAAAACTGCAATGAGGTATCAGCTCGCACCTGTCAGAATGGCCATCATCAAAAAATCTACAAACAATAAATGTTGGAGAGGGTGTGGAGAAAAGGGAACCCTCCTGCACTGTTGGTGGGAATGTTAATTGATACAGCCATTATGGAGAACAGTATGGAGGTTCCTTAAAAAACTAAAAACAGAACTACCATACAACCCAGCAATCCTACTACTGGTCATATACTGTGAGAAAACCATAATTCAAAAGGAGTCATTTACCACAATGTTCACTGCAGCTCTATTTACAGTAGCCAGGACATGGAAGCAACCTAAGTGTCCATCGACAGATGAATGGATAAAGAAGATGTGGCACATATATACAATGGAATATTACTCAGCCATAAAAAGAAACGGAATTGAGTTATTTGTAGTGCAGTGTATGGACAGTGTGAAGTAAGTCAGAAAGAAAAACAAATACTGTATGCTAATACATATATATGGAATCTAAAAAAAGAAAAAAAATGGTTATGAAGAACCTAGTGGCAGGACAGGAATAAAGACAGACGTAGAGAATGGTCTTGAGGATGCGGGGAGGGGGAAGGGTAAGCTGTGACGAAGTGAGAGAGTGGCATGGACTTATATATGCTACCATTTGTAAAATAGATAGCTAGTGGGAATCAGCCACATAGCACAGGGAGATCAGCTTGGTGCTTTGTGACCACCAAGCAGGGTGGGATAGGGAAGGTGAGAGGGAGATGCAAGAGGGAAGATATATGGGGATATATATATATATGTATAGCTGATTCACTTGTTATAAAGCAGAAAGTAACACACCATTTTAAAGCAATTATACTCTAAGATGTTAAAAAGATTTTTTAAATAAAATTTATTTGAATAACAAACAATAGATGGGTCACTGTTTTGTATAAAGATATGCATAACTGTTTGTCTTCTGTGTGAACTTCAGACTTCAGCACCATGAGGCACTCAGGCCATTGGCCTGATTCCTACCTTATTTGATATTAAGGTTATAGTCCTACTTCGTTTTTGCTTGCACTTATGTGATGCCCGTGTTTCAGCTTTATGAATCACTTTTTACACATGTCTCTTCTATAAAGCATAGGCTTGATATTCAGGTTATAATCCTACTTCTTTTTTGCTTGCACTAACATGATGCCCATTTTTCATCTTTATGAATCACTTTATACATATGTCTTTTCTATAAAGCATAGGTTTGTGTTTGCTTAGATCTCAAGTCAAGCTATTTTTTTAAAGATGGGTTAACTCTATTAGCCTTTATTGATATTACATTTTGTTATGAAGTTTTGTCCTAATTTTGTTATTTTTCTGTTAACATGCTTTACTCTCTCCTATATGATCTGTTTTCATTGATCCTTTGCTGGTTTTTTCTGGCATCTCAGGCTCTGCACTGCCTGCCTCTCTTCATTTAGTGAATTAAATGTTTCCTTCTCTCATTCAAAATGGAGTATACCTGTGTGATTTCAGAATGAGGAATGGAAAGTGATTCTTGCCGGAATTCCCCAATAATTCTTGAAAGCACACAGGTCAAGTGTTTTATCTTATTATTACAGTGAAGGATCAGATAAAAATATATGCTGGCCAGGTTTTCAGGGCCACCACACTAGAGAGCTAGAACTGGAACAAGTGCTTTTTCTCTTTTTCCTAAGAAGTTGTTATGAAAGGTGCTCCAATTAAATAAGATTATCTCGCAGCTGTGCCTGTACAAACTTATGTTCTTTTTTATTCATAACAAAATAAGTATTTGTAACAACAAACAATTACCAATAATATGACGTCTAACCGTGTCTATGATGTAACTCTCTAATACTAAGATTTTCTTGATTGAGTTAACTTGTCTAAAACTTGGGTACATCCATAATTTTTTCCTGTTTTTCATTAGTTTAGGGAAAACCAAAGCTCTGCTTAGTTACATTGCACATATATTCAATTGATGATCTCTTAAACACCTATTTATAATAATGTGTTAATTGTATACCACATTGTACATGGAATGTGAAATCCTCTTCCCCATTTTGAGCAGCCATGATTATCTTCCAGGGTTTTGCTGAAAAAGATGGTCCAAAAATGAAAGAGGCATGCTCAAAAATGTGGCATAGTTTGGTGCTTAGGTATAGTGGTGCAGGTGTTCTGATAACCTTCTGATGGGGTTAGCAAAACAGATCTCACATGGAAGACATTTGGGGAATGCAGAATTCAGGCAGGCAGAACACCTATAGAGAGACAAGTTTCTGCTTTGAGAAGCTCATATCTCCACAGTTGATAAGTGATAATCTGTTTGGAGGAACAACTCCAAAGCCAAACAGGCCAGGGATGGGCACATTCTATGCTTATGTGCCATATGTCTCCTCTATGCGTTTCTATGTTTTGACATAGGAAAAAAATTTAAATATAAACACTTTTAACTTTCTCAAAAGTTTTCCTCTTGGAATGAAATCACACATATGGCAGATTTTGTTTGAAGACTCTGGAATAGAGCTATTAACATTTTGACTTTGAATCAGTAGACTGCATAAAGGCACCTGAGAATGTACACAATAAATTTCTAGAATGATATTAACAAGGGATTGAATTTAAGTAGCATTATATATTTTTAAAAAATCAAAGAGATTGTGCTCGTTTGTCCACAGGCTGATTAATAACTTTGGGGTTCATATTTTCACATAAATTATTTAATTTCTGTCTAAAATTCATATATTGTCCATTATCCTAAGTTGCAGATCACTGACTTAAAATTAGAATGTGACATTTTAAATAACGTCCCAAAAGTGTTATAGTAAGTAAACTAATATGTCTTTATTAGTCCTTGAGAATCAATTTCAAAAGCTTTTAGATTCTGATGAATATTATGCAAATTCCAGCATACTATCATCCTTACAGTTTATGTTAATTTGACATTAATGTTAGCTGCCTATCTCACTAACAATAATCCATCTGAACTAGCAGTCTGGAATACCAATTACCGAAATGAGTGGAGCTCATCCTTGAAGTTTCTTTTCTCTGTTGCAAGTAGACATATGTCAGCACACAGGGAACAGCACAGATGTATCAAAGTCTTTCAAGTAACCAGGCATCTTTGTGTAATGGAGCAGGCTGTGGTTGACATACTAAACCTTAAAAAGAAGAAGTCAGTTTGTATTGAGAACAAAAAGAGCTGAAAGAGAGAAAAATTGATGTGAAGATACCTATATATTTAGAGTCATTATCAGAGGATGTTGACCAAGTAGGATCTCTATTTTATAGTGGATTAGTATATATTTTGTTGAATTTGTTTGTGAAGAGTTCAGGATACTAATTGATGTTTTAAATGAGGGTTTTTTCCTGCCTCTTGATTCTGGCTACTGAGCATGAATTACCTCAATTTGGCTTATAATGAAAGTAAAAGTTTTTTAAAAGGAAAATGACTTTTGCTAATAAAAAGACATTGTTATTTGTCTTCAAAGGAAGAGTTAGCTGTAATCTATGAATTTTTGTGCATGTCTTTTCTTATAGTGATGGTATTTTTTTTTTATGTTAGACTAAATCGAATGACTTGGAAACTCCTTGAATAATTCCCCCAATTTTTCTTCCTCCATGTAATTGGGGAATACTAATGCAAATGATTCAAATAATATATGCCAAATATGAAGTCTCTTTGTAATCACTATGCTACCTGTTTTAGGAGAGTTAAGAGGTTATTGGAACATTATCCATTTGATATATTTACACATTGCACTGAATCATTAGCTAAGTTTTTATGTGCATGTTTCTTTATTTTTCCAAATTGATTATAAGATTCTTAAGATTTAAGTCAAAGTTTAATTCTTTTTGTTCCTTCCACTGTGCTTGCGGCAATAAAAATTTAAATATTTCCTATACTAATGTGTCACATTATATAAGAGGGCAAGGAACAGTTCAATACACCCACCACAAAAATGCAGTAACACTTAGACAACTATTCTCACAACTGTATATAAAGAGTAGATGATTGTGACAGAGAAAAGAAAGAGTATAATGACAATTTAGAGGATACAGTTCAAATATCTGGACTGGAAAATTGATCTTGCTATAATTAAAGGTTAGAAAGTAGCTACCAATAAGGAACAGATCTACCAAATGGTAAAAAGGCTCCTGGTATAAGGAATATTCTTGCCAACACACACATTTTTCCCTCCAGTGACTGAATTTTACAGAGACGCTCAGTGATTGCACTAGAATGGGGATTAATTTCAAATTTATGTTGTGAATTATTTTGAACATAGAGAATCATATAGTGAATATGCATATACCTTCCACCTAGCTACACAACTGTTTGCATTTGCCAACTTGCTTTAGGTATTTTTCGGTGAAGTATTTTAACATAATTACAGACATCATGATAATTTATTCCTAAATACTTCGGTATGCATCACTAAAATTAAGGACATTTTCTGGTATAACAACAAGGCCATTTGCACAGTAGCAAAATTAATAATGATTTTCCATATTATCTAATATTCCACCTATATCCAAATTTCAGAATGGAGATTTTAGTGCAATTGCATCTTGATGTGTACCATGGAAAGTCGTGTCCAACCAGTTTTCTTTCTGTTTATGAGGAGAGCAAGCCTGTGTTTCTGATGGATGGCCCTGATAGTACTTTCTTAAAGAGCTGACCTGATGTATCATATACTTGAAAGCTGCCGAGAGAGCAGATCATACATGTTCTTACCATAAAAAAGAAGTAATAATTATGTGACATGATAGAGGTGTCAGCCAGCTCTGGTGGTAACCATATTGCTCTCTATCTTTGTGTGTGTGTGTGTGTGTGTGTGTGTGTGTATCATATTAACAGTATACCTTAAACTTACACAATATTACATGTCAAGTGTATTTCAATAGGCTGGGGAAAAAAGAGCTGACTTGGCAGGGAGGGTTGAAAGGCCTTAAGATGAAACCAATGATGACATGAATGCACCTGTCCCCTCAGTAAGTGATGCCGGAAAACAGGCTGTAGCCTCTACTGCCCAGTTCTGGGGCTTCCAACATGATCGGGTGATCCCTGCTGACATTCATTTCCCCTATAAATTTACAAAGTGGCAGAAAATTAAGTTCCTCTTCCTGAAGATAAAGCCAAGCTACCTCTCCATAGGATAATGACAGATGGGAGACTTGGGACAACTTGCCCTTACCAAACTTCTGCCTGTAAGTTTCCCTAATATATCTGCTTTGAACATGCATCTTCTGATATTTTTTTTGATATTTACACATGACTTTTGCTCAAAAATTAAATAGAGATGGGAAGAGGGAGTATAGAGAATAACACACCAGCTGTTATTAAAGGTATTTCTAGGGGTTATGCCAGTAACTGAAGAAATGGGAAAGTTATTGTTATTCCTACAGATAGTCTTAAAGATAAAACAGAGA
This sequence comes from Lagenorhynchus albirostris, assembly GCF_949774975.1. NCBI lineage: Eukaryota > Metazoa > Chordata > Mammalia > Artiodactyla > Delphinidae > Lagenorhynchus > Lagenorhynchus albirostris. The sequence continues at coordinate 141,124,112 of NC_083098.1, read as the reverse complement.
TTCACAGATTCTTTCCATTTTAAAATTAATTCCACATGAAAATACAAGAAAAAGCAGAATTTACAAGTTCTGAGATATACTAGGTACAGTCAAAGTGGGTACTGAAATATATAACAAAAAAACATTACAAAAGGAATGTATAGGAATTAAAGTGTAATTGGTTGTCATTGCTCCCTTGTGAAACAAAGAATGTTTTAAGGAAAGTATTTGCCTTTGTTCTCCCTGAGTAAATGTAAATTTCTTAAAGGAAAGCTCAGCTATAACTCCAATGAACACATTATCCTTTGCTCTTTGTATAAGCTAATGTCATCCTCCAAGTTCCTGAAAGGGATGCATGGGGAAGGGAAAGAATATGAACATCAATCTTCTACAAAGCATTATTTAAATGGCATCCTTTCTGGGGAAGAAAGATAAAAGTGTTGAAAACTGTCTGAAGATTTGTTAGTTGTCCTATTTGAGTTAAGATCATACTTGCTGGGCTTCCCTGGTGGTAGAGTGGTTGAGAGTCCGCCTGCCGATGCAGGGAACACGGGTTCGTGCCCCGGTCCGGGAAGATCCCACATGCCACGGAGCGACTGGGCCCGTGAGCCATGGCCGTTGACCCTGTGGAGCCTGTGCTCCACAACGGGAGAGGCCACAACAGTGAGCGGCCCGTGTACCACAAAAAAAAAAAAAAAAAGATCATACTTGCTTCTTCCTATCTGAGGTGCAGTGAAATGTGCTTAAGAGGAACATTACAGTATATCCAAATTGTTCAGATATAATTAGAATTAGGAACATTTTCTTATATTGCTCTAATTCTCGCCATCTGGCTGTTTAGCACTCACCAACCCCCTCCACCACAACCACTTTTATTTTTTCAGCTCTTAGGAAGGTTGGTGGCTGATGGTTCAAAGTCAATAGACTGAATGTTTGTGTCCCATTCCAAAATTCCCACGTTGAAACCCAACTCCCCAGTGTGATGGTATTATGAGGTGGGGCCTTTGAGAGGCAATTAGGATTAGATGAGGATGGCTCTTATGAGATTAGTGCCCTTTTAAGAGTCGTGAGAGAGCTTGCTTTCCCTCTCTGCTGTCCACCATGGGAGGATGGTGGCACTCTCAACCACAAATAGGACCCTCACCCTGATGTCATATTTCCAACCTCTAGAACTGTAAGAAATAAATTTCTGCTCTTCATAAGCTACCCAGTCTATGGTACTTTGTTAGATTTGCCCATAGTGACTAAGACACACTTTATAGAAATTAATTTTCCCCACAGGGAGCTGACTTGGCCATGGTATGCATCTCCCTGGGGGATTACCCACATGCAATGTTTGGTTGATATGGGGTTCAAAAGTGCAGCCCCCTGTCTCAGGTAAGAAAACTCTGTAGGACCATCTTAGTTTCAGAGCTTCCAATGGGCTTGGCTTCCTATGGCACCACATCACAGGTCAATTTTTTTTTTTTTAGCTTCTTTATTGGAGTATAATTGCTTTACAATGTTATGTTAGTTTCTGCTGTATAACAAAGTGAATCAGATATATGCATACATATATCCCCTCCCTCTTGCATCTCCCTCCCACCCTCCTTATCCCACCCCTCTAGGTGGTCGCAAAGCACCGAGCTAAATCTCCCTGTGCTATGCAGCTGCTTCCCACTAGCTATCTCTTTTACATTTGGTAGTATGTCAGTGTTACTCTGTCTCTTCGTCCCAGTTTACCCTTCCCCCTCCCCATGCGCTTAAATCCATTCTCTACGTCTGTGTCTTTATTCCTGTCCTGCCGCTAGGTTCTTCAGAACCTTATTATTATTTTTTTTTAGATCCATATATATGTGTTAGCATACAGTATTTGTTTTTCTTATTCTGACTTATTTTACTCTGTATGACAGTCTCTAGGTCCATCCACCTCACTACAAATAACTCAATTTCGTTTCTTTTTATGGCTGAGTAATATTCCACTGTATATATGTGCCACATCTTCTTTATCCATTCATCTGTCGACGGACACTTAGGTTGCTTCCATGTCCTGGCTATTGTAAATAGTGCTGCAATGAACACTGTGGTACATGACTCTTTCTGAATTATGGTTTTCTCAGGGTATATGCCCAGTAGTGGGATTGCTAAGTCATATGGTAGTTCTATTTTTAGTTTTTTAAGGAACCTCCATACTGTTCTCCATAGTGACTATATCAATTTATAATCCTACCAACAGTGCAGGAGGGTTCCCTTTTCTCCACACCCTCTCCAACATTTATTGTTCGTAGATTTTTTAATGATGGCCATTCTGACCAGTGTGAGATGATACCTCATTGTAGTTTTGATTTGCATTTCTCTAATGATAGTGATGTTGAACATCTTTTCATATGTTTGTTGGCAATCTGTGTATCTTCTTTGGAGAAATGTCTATTTAGGTCTTCTGCCCATTTTTGGATTGGGTTGTTTGTTTTTTTGATATTGAGCTGCATGAGCTGCTTGTATATTTTGGAGATTAATCCTTTGTCAGTTGCTTAATTTGCAAATATTTTCTCCCATTCTGAGCATTGTCTTTTCGTCTTGTTTATGGTTTCCTTTGCTGTGCGAAAGCTTTTAATTTTCATTAGGTCCCATTTGTTTATTTTTGTTTTTATTTCCATTTCCCTAGGAGGTGGGTCAAAAAGGATATTGCTGTGATTTATGTCATAGAGTGTTCTGCCTATATTTTCCTCTAAGAGTTTTATAGTGTCTGGCCTTACATTTAGGTCTGTAATCCATTTTGAGTTTATTTTTGTGTATGGTGTTAGGGAGTGTTCTCATTTCATTCTTTTACATGTAGCTGTCCAGTTTTCCCAGCACCACTTATTTATTTATTTATTTATTGTTTTTGCGGTACGCGGGCCTCTCACCATTGTGGCCTCTCCCATTGCAGAGCACAGGCTCCGGACGCGCAAGCTCAGCGGCCATGGCTCACGGGCCCAGCCGCTCCACGGCATGTGGGATCTTCCCAGACCGGGGCACGAACCCGTGTCCCCTGCATCGGCAGGCGGACTCTCAACCACTACGTCACCAGGGAAGCCCCCCAGCACCACTTATTGAAGAGGCTGGCTTTTCTCCATTGTATAGTCTTGCCTCCTTTTTCAAAGATAAGGTGACACAGGTCAATTTTATTTCTGCCCAATCCTTCCTCTCTCCCGTACAGTGGTTGTTTCTGAGGGCACTTCCCAATAACCTCCTCTACCCAAACACCTTTTTCAGAATTTGTTTCCAGGGAACACAGACTAAGTCATCTCATATTATGTAGAGAGAGAAATGAAGATATGATTTTTTTCAATTTATTACATTTAGGGTCAAGTCTATAATAAAGATAATAGAAACTCTCACATACATAGAGATGCACATGTGTACCACACATGCATAAACAAACATATATATACTTTTTCTAAACTCTGAGAGCAAGTAGTGTGTCTCAGTATGGTGAGTATTTCAGAGAAAGCTAAATATCCTCTGTATCATTTCATGCCTTCCTTCTTTTGGAAGCAGAACCCCTATGTGTTAGCATAGCACACAGCCATACAAATATGGTTTACATTTCCCTTCCTCCCATGCAGCTGGATGCAGCCATGTGGCTAATTTGTCGAAAAAGGAATATGAGCAGAAGTGATGTATGTTGTTAACATGCCACATACTTGAAAGGAAATTGCTTATTCTTCATTTACTTTCTTTGCCCCTTCTATTACCCGGAAACAGTGATGGATGGGATATACTCAGAAGTTATATATAGAGGACAGCCATGCCACTCTGCCAACCTGGACCACTCATTGAGCCTGTTACCTAAGAGAATAATACATTGCCATCATATTAAAGCCACTGTGTTTTGGGTTCTCTTTTGACAGCAAGTTTCCTTGAACTTTTTACAATGGTATAGATTTTGGGGGTTGGAGCTTGTGTCCTTTATGCTTTATTTTTTTTTTTTTTTGCGGTACACAGGCCTCTCACTGTTGTGGCCTCTCCCATTGCGGAGCAACAGGCTCCAGACGCGCAGGCTCAGTGGCCATGGCGCGCAGGCTCAGTGGCCATGGCTCACAGGCCCAGCCGCTGCGCGGCACGTGGGATCCTCCCAGACCGGGGCACGAACCCGTGTCCCCTGCATTGGCAGGCAGACTCTCAACCACTGCGCCACCAGGGAAGCCCCCTATGCTTTATTTTTAATAGGTCTTAATGAATGGAATTCTGCCAAGTATGTAATTTTCCTGGATATAATTCCTATCCTGAACAAGTGGTCTAAAATTAGGGCCCTTGAACTTACCAAGTCAATGTTTTCTAGTTATCTACAAAAATTTCAGTATTTCTCTGCAAAGTAAATGTAAAAGAAACAAGGATCTACTAGTATACATGTACTGACACACATTTAGGCATGTTTACAGGATGGTACCACCTTCTTGCTATGCTACTGTGCTGTTTATTAACGTATACTCCTTTCCATGTCCACGGGTTATATTAAGACTATTGGGGGAATGATTGTGGAGGCCAGGCCTGTCTTGAAATGTTTGTGGAGAAAGAAAAGACTTCATTAAAATGGGGAGCCTAATAATATGAAGAGCAGATAAGAGATTGGTAGCTTGACCCAACAATCAGAAAGGTGTCAGAAACTTTAGAAGGTGATATTAGCAGGGAGTTTTTATGCAATTCTGGAACATTTTCAAATGGCAGAGTTCCTGTGTTTTGTTGTATTTTTTTTTCTGTAATAAAAACGTCTGTGATGTATTTGATGGTGTATGCTTTCGAATTCCATGGTTGTGTGTGTGTGTGTGTGTGTGTGTGTGTGCGTTTAGAGTGAGGATCAGAAAACTCTCTTTTATTCCACAGCTGCAATTTCTAATACAGGTATTCCCAACAAACAAACAAACCCGGCATCATTGTAGAGGAAAATACAGTGAGTCATTGGACATCCTAAAATAAATGTGAACAGGTTAATCATATATCCAGCCTAGGAAGGTGCAGTGATTCTGGGATTTAGATGGTAGGAATTTACTTCCTTCATACCTACATGATATTAAATATGATTCTGCTGCAAAGTTTTATGGTTATTGCTTGTTTCAAGTGATCCAGTAGGAATTCAGTAGTAAATGCAAGATCTTTTTACCTAATGTGATAATGATATTTTCATTTGATTTGAAGTTTCCAGAAGAGACCTCCTGCTCATATTATGAGAAAACCATCTCAGTTAGTTCAAGGGTGTCAAGCAGTAAACGGGAAAAGGGGAAAGCAAGGATAACATTCATGGCTGGACCAATCCTAGCTAACAAAAGTGGACATGATCCTAGATGACCATCTAATTCACTTAATATTGGTGATTTTCACTTTTCTCTTTTCTTCTTCCTCTTGGAAAAAGTAAGACCCTAAGAACAATATGATGAGAGAAAGCATTTTATTCCTATCTAGACTCTATTGCTGACAATTGTCTTCCACAGGCCAGAATTTGTTTCAGATGAAATCATTTGTTTTGGATTGAAATCATCTGATGGCTGATTAAAATTTAAGCATAAAGAGTTTAAACCGATTGCTGAAATTTGCATAATTGAAAAGTGCCAAAGATGGATCTTAAAACCAAATCTTCCAGACTCCAACACCTTACCTTTCATTTGTTACAATAGCATCTTGCCTCATAAATAATTTCTGATTGGATAATTGATTAATTATGACTAGGCATTAATGTTATGTCATGCTAAAACTGAATTGGAGAAAATATTCCACACTCTTCTCTGGGAAAATTCCAATTATGCTTTTATTTTAATTTTAGTTTCAGGTGTATAACATAATGATTCAATATTTATATACATTATAAAATAATCACCATGGTATTCTAGTTACCATCTGTCATTGCACAAAGTTATTACAATATTATTGATTGTATTCCCTATGCTATGCATTACACCCCCATGACTTATTCACTTAAAAAAAATTTTTTAACATCTTTATTAGAGTATAATTGCTTTACAATGGTATGTTAGTTTCTGCTTTATAACAAAGTGAATCACCTATACATATACACATATCCCCATATCTACTCCCTCTTGCATCTCCCTCCTACCCTCCCTATCCCATCCCTCTAGGTGGTCACAAAGCACCAAGCTGATTTCCCTGTGCTATGCAGCTGCTTCCCACTAGCTATCTATTATACATTTGGTAGTATATATAAATCCATGAAACTCTCACTTCGTCCCAGCTTACCCTTCCCCCTCCCTGTGTCCTCAAGTCCATTCTCTACGTCTGCATCTTTATTCCTCTCTTGCCTGTAGGTTCTTCAGAACCTTTTTTTTTTTTTCAGATTCCATATATATGAGTTAGCAGACTATGTTTGTTTTTCTCTTTCTGACTTACTTCACTCTGTATGACAGTCTCTAGGTCCATCCACCTCACTACAAGTAACTCAATTTCGTTTCTTTTTATGGCTGAGTAATATTCCATTTTATATATGTACCACATCTTCTTTATCCAGTCATCTGTCGATGGACACTTAGGTTGCTTCCATATCCTGGCTATTGTAGATACAGCTGCAATGAATAGTGTGGTACATGACTATTTTTGAATTATGGTTTTCTCAGGGTATATGCCCAGTAGTGGGATGCTGGGTCATCTGGTAGTTCCATTTTTAGTTTTTTAAGGAACCTCCATACTGTTCTCCATAGTGGCTGAATCAATTTACATTCCAACCAACAGTGCAAGAGGGTTTCCTTTTCTCCACACCCTCTCCAACATTTATTGTTTGTAGATTTTTTAATGATGGCCATTCTGACCGGTGTGAGGTGATACCTCATTGTAGTTTTGATTTGCATTTCTCTAATGATAATGATGTCGAGCATCTTTTCATGTGTTTGTTGGCAATCTGTATATCTTATTTGGAGAAATGGCTGTTTAGGTCTTCTGCCTATTTTTGGATTGTTGTTTGTGTTTTTGATATTGAGCTGCATGAGCTGCTTGTAAAATTTGGAGATTAATCCTTTGTCAGTTGCTTCATTTGCAAATATTTTCTCCCATTCTGAGAGCTGTCTTTTCGTCTTGTTTATGGTTTCCTTTGCTGTGCGAAAGCTTTTAAGCTTCATTAGGTTCCATTTGTTTATTTTTGTTTTTATTTCCATTTCTCTAGGAGGTGGGTCAAAAAGGATCTTGCTGTGATTTATGTCATAGTGTGTTCTGCCTATGTTTTCCTCTAAGAGTTTTATAGTGTCTGGCTTTACATTTAGGTCTGTAATCCATTTTGAGTTTATTTTTGTGTGTGGTGTTAGGGAGTGTTCTAATTTCATTCTTTTACATGTAGCTGTCCAGTTTTCCCAGCACCACTTATTGAAGAGGCTGTCTTTTCTCCATTGTCTATTCTTGCCGCCTTTATCAAATATAACGTGACCATATGTGCGTGGGTTTATCTCTGGACTTTTTATCCTGTTCCATTGATCTATATTTCTGTTTTTGTGCCAGTACCGTACTGTCTTGATTACTGTAGCTTTGGAGTATAGTCTGAAGTCCAGGAACCAGATTCCTCCAGCTCCATTTTTCTTTCCCAAGATTACTTTGGCTATTTGGGATCTTCCGTGTTTCCATACAAATTGTGAAATTTTTTGTTGTAGTTCTGTGAAAAACGCCATTGGTAGTTTGATAGGAATTGCATTGAATCTGGAGATTGCTTTGGGTAGTATAGTCATTTTCACATTGTTGATTCTTCCAATCCAAGAAGATGATATATCTCTCCATCTGTATCATCTTAAATTTCTTTTATCAGTGTCTTATAGTTTCTGATACAGGTTTCTTGTCTCCTTAGGTAGGTTTATTCCTAGGTATTTTATTCTTTTTGTTGCAGTGGTAAATGGGAGTGTTTCATTAATTTCTCTTTCAGATTTTTCATCATTAGTGTATAGGAATGCAAGAGATTTCTGGGCATTAATTTTAAATCCTACTATTTTACCAAATTCATTGATTAGCTCTAGTAGTTTTCTGGTAGCATCTTTAGGATTCTCTACGTATAGTATCATGTCATCTGCAAAGACAGCTTCTTTTCTGATTTGGATTCCTTTTATTTCTTTTTCTTCTCTGATTGCTGTGGCTTAAATTCCAAAACTATGTTGAATAATCATGGTGAGAGTGGACAACCTTGTCTTGTTCCTGAACTTAGTGGAAATTGTTTCAGTTTTTCACAATTGAGGACGATGTTGGCTGTAGGTTTGTCATATATGGCCTTTATTACGTTGAGGTAAGTTCCCTCTATGCCTATTTTCTGGAGAGTTTTTATCTTAAATAGGTGTTGAATTTGGTAGAAAGCTTTTTCTGCATCCATTGAGATGATCATATAGTTTTTCTCCTTCATTTTGTTAATATGGTTTATCACATGGATTGATTTGCATATATTGAATAATCCTTACATTCCTGGGATAAACCCCACTTGATTATGGTGTATGATCCTTTTAATGTGCTGTTGGATTCTGTTTGCTAGTATTTTGCTGTGGATTTTGCACCTATGTTCATCAGTGATATTGGCCTCTAGTTTTCTTTCTTTGTGACATCTTTGTCTGGTTTTGGTATCAGCATGATAGTGGCCTTGTAGAATGAGTTTGGGAGTGTTCCTCCCTCTGCTATATTTTGGAAGATTTTGAGAAGGATAGGTGTTAGCTGTTCTCTAAATGTTTGATAGGATTCGCCTGTGAAGCCATCTGGTCCTGAGCTTTGTTGGTTGGAAGATTCTTAATCACAGTCTCAATTTCAGTGCTTGTGATTGGTCTGTTTATATTTTCTATTTCTTCCTTGTTCAATCTCAGAAGGTTGTGCTTTTCTAAGAATTTGTCCATTTCTTCCAGGTTGTCCATTTTATTGGCATATAGTTGCTTGTAGTAATGTCTCATCATCCATTGTATTTCTGCAGTGTCAGTTTTGACTTCTTTTCCATTTCTAATTGTATTGATTTTAGTTTTCTCTCTTTTTTTCTTGCTGACTCTGGCTAATGGTTATCAATTTTGTGTATGTTCTCAAAGAACGAGCTTTTAGTTTTATTCATCTTTGCTATTGTTTCCTTCATTTCTTTTTCATTTATTTCTGATCTGACCTTTAATTTCTTTCCTTCTGTAACTTTGGGGTTTTTTTTTCTTCTTTCTCTAGTTGCTTTAGGTGTACGTTTAAGTTGTTTATTTGAGATGTTTCTTGTTTTTTGAGGTAAGATTGTATTGCTATAAACTTCCCTCTTAAACCTGCTTTTGCTGCATCCCATAGGTTTTGGGTTGTGTTTTCATTGTCATTTGTTTCTAGATATTTCTTGATTTCCTTTTTGATTTCTTCAGTGATCTCTTGATTATTTAGTAGTGTATTGTTTAGCCTCCATGTGTTTTTATTTTTCACAGATTTTTTTCCTGTAATTTATATCTAGTCTCATAGTGTTGTGGTTGGAAAAGACACTTGATACAATGTCAGTTTTCTTAAATTTACCAAGGCTTGATTTGTGATCCAAGATATGATCTTTCCTGGAGAATGTTCCGTGAGCACTTGAGAAGAAAGTGTATTCTGTTGTTTTGGGATGGTATGTCCTATAAATATTAATTAAGTCCATCTTGCTTAATGTATCATTTAAAGCTTGTGTTTCCTTATTTATTTTCATTTTGGATGAGCTGTCCATTGGTGAAAGTGGGGTGTTAAAATCCCCTACTATGATTGTTACTGTCAACTTCCACTTTTATGGCTGTTAGCATTTGCCTTATGAATTGAGCTGCTCTTATGTTGGGTGCATATATATTTACAGTTGTTAAATATTCTTCTTGGATTGATCCCCTGATCATTATGTAGTGTCTTTTTTTGACACTTGTAATAGTCTTTATTTTAAATTCTATTTTGTCTGATATGAGAATTGCTCCTCCGGCTTTCTTTTGATTTCCATTTGTATGTAATATCTTTTTCCATCCCCTCACTTTCAGTCTGTATGTGTCCCTAGGTCTGAAGTGGGTCTCTTTTAGACAGCATATATATGGCTGTTGTTTTTTTATCCATTCAGCCAGTCTGTGTCTTTTGGTTGGAGCATATAATCCATTTACATTTAAGGTAGTTGTCAGTATGTATGTTCCTATTACCATTTTCTTAATTGTTTTTGGTTTGTTATGGTAGGTCTTTTCCCCCTCCTGTGTTTCCTGCCGAGAGAAGTTCCTTTAACATTTGTTGTAAAGCTGGTTTGGTGGCACTGAATTCTCTTAGATTTTGTTTGTCTGTAAAGGTTTTAATTTCTCCCTCAAAGCTGAATAAGATCCTTGCTGAGTAGAGTAATCTTGGTTGTAGGTTTTTCCATTTCATCACTTTAAATATGTCCTGCCACTCCCTTCTGGTTTGCAGATTTTCTGCTGAAAGTTCAGCTGTTTACCTTATGGGCATTCCCTTGTATGTTATTTGTTGTTTCTCCCTTGCTGCTTTTAGTTTTTTTCTTTGTGTTTAATTTTTGATAGTTCTATTAATATGTATTTTGTCATGTTTCTCCTTGGATTTCTCCTTTATGGGACTCTGTGTTTCCTGGACTTGACTATTTCCTTTCCCATATTAGGGAAGTTTTCAACTATAACCTCTTCAAATATTTTCTCATTCCCTTTTTCTCTTCTTCTTCTGCAACCCCTATAATTCGAATGTTGGTGCGTTTAATGTCCCATTCGTCTCTGAAACCATCGTCAGTTCTTTTCATTCCTTTTTCTTTATTCTGCTCTGTGGTAGTTATTTCCCCTGTTTTATCTTCGAGGTCACTTATCCGTTCTTCTGCCTCAGTTATTCTGCTATTGATTCCTTCTAGAGACTTTTAAATTTCATTTATTGTGTTGTTCATCATTGTTTGTTTGCTCTTTAGTTCTTCTAGGTCGTTGTTAAACGTTTCTTGTATTTTCTCCATTCTAGTTCCAAGATTTTGCATCATGTTTACTATCATTACTCTGAATTGTTTTTCAGGTAGACTGCCTATTTCCTCTTCATTTGTTTGGTCTGGTGAGTTTTTACCTTGCTCCTTCATCTGCTGTATTTTTCTCTTTCTTCTCATTTTGCTTAACTGACTGTGTTGGGGGCTGCTTTTCGCAGGCTGCAGTTTCATAGTTCCTGTTGTTGTTGGTGTCTGCCTCAGTGGCTAAGGTTGATTCAGTGGGTTTTGTAGGCTTCCTGGTGGAGGGGACTGGTGCATCTCTTCTGTTGGATGAGGCTGGATCTTGTCTTTCTGGTGGGCAGGACTGCATCTGGTGGTGTGTTTTGGGGGTGTCTGTGGACTTATTATGATTTTAGGCAGCCTCTCTGCTAATGCATGGGGTTGTGTTCCTGTCTTGCTAGCTGTTTGGCATATGGTGTGCTGCACTGTAGCTTGCTGGTCATTGAGTGGAGCTGGGTCTTAGCCTTGAGATAGAGATCTCTGGGAGAGCTTTTGCTGTTTGATATTACATGGAGCTGGGAAGTTCTCTGGTGGACCAATGTCCTGAACTCGGCTCTCCCACCTCCGAGGCACAAGCCTGACAACCAGCCGGAGCACCAAGACCCTGCCGGCCACGTGGCTTTGGGAGGTCTGAGGTCTTCTGCCAGGGTTCAGTAGGTGTTCTGTAGTTCCACAGTAGGTGTTCTGTAGTTCCACAGTAGGTGTTCTGTTGTTCCACATGTAGATGTATTTCTGGTGTATCTGTGGGGAGGAGGTTGATCTCCATGTCTTGCTCCTCTGCCATCTTGAAGGTCTCCCCACTTATTTATTTTATAACTGGACGTTTGTGCCTCTTAATCTCCTTCACCTATTCCGTCCATCCCGACACTTCTCTCAACTCTGGCAACCGCTAGTTTGTTGTCTGTATCTATATGTCTATTTCTGTTTTATTTGTTCATTTGTTTTGTCTTTCAGATTCCACATATAAGTGAAAACACATGGTATTTATCTTTCTCTGTCTGAGTTATTTCACTTAGCATAATATCCTCTAGATCCATCCATGTTGTCACAAATGGCAAGATTTTATTCTTTTTCATATTCATACATATATATATGTCATTTCTTTATCTATTCATCTATCAATGGACCCTTAGGTTGCTTCCATATCTTGCCTATAGTTAATAATGTTGCTGCAATGAACATAGGGGTCCATATATCTTTTAAAATTAGTGTTTTTGTTTTCTTTGGATCAATAATGCTGCTTTTTAGACTCTTTCTTTATCCTTATTGCTTACCATTTTAATTATAATGTGTCTTAGTGTTTTTCTCTTTGGGTTCATCTTATTTGGAACTTTCTGGGTTTCCTGGTCTTGTGTGTCTATTTCTTCCCCAGAGTATTGAAGATTTCAGCCATTATTTTTTCAAATAATTTTCCTGGCCCTTTTCTCTCTCTCTTCTCCTTCTGGGACACCTACAATCCTAATGGTATTGCACTTGATGTTGTCACAAAGGTCCCTCAAGGTATCTTCATTTCTTTTAATTCTTTTTTATTTAGCTTCTCTCCCTGGGCGTTCTCCATTGCTTTGTCTTCCTGCTCTCTGATTCATGCTTCCATTTCATTCACTCTGTTGTTGAACCCCTGTAGTATATTTTTCAGTTTAGTTATAACTTCTGTTTGCTACTTATATTTTCTACCTCTTTGCTGAAGTTCTTGGTGTGTTCATCCATTCTCCTCCCCAGATTGGTGAGCGTCTTTATGACCATTACTTTGAACTTTTTATTGGATACGTTACTTATCTCCATTTCATTAAGGTCTTTTTCTGAAGGTTTGCCACATTCTTTGGTTTGGAATGTATTTGTCTTCTTTTTTTTTTTTCTTTCTTTATTTTTTTTTTGCGGTACATTGGCCTGGACCTCTCACTGTTGTGGCCTCTCCTGTTGCGGAGCACAGGCTCTGGATGCACAGGCTCAGCGGCCATGGCTCACAGGCCCAGCCGCTCTGCGGCATGTGGGATCTTCCCAGACCGGGGCACGAACCCATGTCCCCTGCATCGGCAGGTGGACTCTCAACCACTGCACCACCAGGGAAGCCCCTCGTCTTCATTTTATCTATCTCTCCACGTGTCTGTCTACATGTATTAGGTAATGGCTCTTTCCCTCATTCTTGAATAAGCATTCTTGGGTAGGTGCTGTTCCTTGTGGCCCAGAAGTGCAATTTCCCCTGACCACCAGAGCCAGGCACTCTATGGGTGTCCTTTATGTGGGATGCGGGCACCTGCCAGATGTAATAGGGCTGCAGCTGCTGCACAGGGAGGGCGAGGCTCAGGGTACTGGCCTGTTTCAGTTGCAGTTTGTCCATGATGCAGGGAGGGTAGGGCTTGGAGCACTGCCTGGACCAGTTGCAGCTCCAGTGATGCTTGGGGTGGGTGTGGCCCAGTAACAGTATTGGGTGGGCAGAGCCTGACTGCCAGTGCTAGCAAACTAGAGAAAGGACACCAAAAATGGCACCCCCCTCAGCTCTGTCACCAGCAGCTTAAGATGAGACTGCAAAAATATCATCGCCGTCACTTCCGTCCCCAGATAAAGTCCCTGAAGATTCCTGCCTCCCCAGCAGCTGCTTTAAAATTAAAAGGTCACTTATTGTCACGGCATTTTTCAATCTGTTGCTTTTGTGCTAGATCTCAGGGCAGGTAGTTTTGCCTACAAGCTCTTTAATAGCAGCTTCTCTATTTCCTCCGTTTCTGTGATTCTCCTGGTCTTAATCCCCATTGATTTTCAACATCAGAAGGTTTGGGATCTTGTCTTTCTGGTTCCAGCTCCCAGTGGTGTGGTACCTGATGTGAGGCTCAACCCACTCACTCCTCAAGTGGGAGCTCTGTATTTTTGGACTCCCTCCCAGTTGTGGGGGTCATCCTTGTCTCGGTGGGGTCCTGGGTGAGGCCATATCTCTGCCTCTCCCACCTTTCTCAATGCATCTCTTCTGTTTTTTTGGTGTAGAGGTACTGTTCATCTAGTTCTCAGGTCCTTTTCAGAAGAAAAGTATTCCACATATAGCTGTAACTTTGTTGTGTCCATGGGAGGAGGTGAGTTCAGGGTCTCCCTTTGCTGCCATCTTGAACCCCTCTCTGCAATTATGCTCTTTTAATGGCCTTTACATTAGACAGTAATTGTTTCTCAAAGTTTAAAGTCATGATTTTTGGAGCATATCTATTTCAATGACAGTTAACTGCTCAAAAATTAGCAATGTATGTGATATGACCAGAGTTTCTATTCCCATGACAAAGTCACTTAGTTTTAAAAGAATTAATACATTTATGGAAGTTGTTCATGAAAAGTCAGTTTCATCCAAAACAAAGTATGGGGAAATGGCTGAAACAATTCTATTAGGTTATAAATGTTCTCACTCAGCTCTAATTCACAATTATTAAAAGAAAAAACAAAATAATTTCTGAAAAGAAAGCTAATTCCAGTTCTACTGGTAGAAGAGTGGTACCTGGTTGTTAAAAAAGCTGAGATTTTCAGCATCTAAAATTTCACATCTCATATTATACATCTCTCTGCCTTTACATCAAGTTCAAACAAGTTTTATTTTTAAAATATCCTCTACTTTTTCCCTCCCACAGCTCTTCTCACATGTCAGCCCACTCCTTATCTCACCCCCTCTGCTTTATGAAATTATATTTCTTTTCACTGTGTTTTCCCACGATTAAAAGTGAGCATTCAAAAAAAAAAAAAGTGAGCATTCTCACTTCATTAACTTATCTTCACGAACACTTCATTTACATGTCTGCCCTGGTAACTACTTTTTTCCATAAACCTCTCCTCAAATATCTGAATTATTATGACGTTTTGGACTAGTCCCAAACATTAGGATGTATCAGAGTGACCCTCACTTGCACTTAATATTAAACTTCTTTTTAAAATTGGATATGATAGTATGGTCTTAATACCAATGTTTAGTGAGTCAATAATTATAAAAAGTGTGATCAGTGTTTATTAGAGTCTTGTAATTTGCTTATGTAAAATGCAGGTTAAGTCATTAACCTTGGTGTTGACTTCAGGATTGTAAATGGACTTGCTTAGGTTGTGAAGAAAATCAAATGAGATAATGTAGATAAAGGTTATTTGTATAATTTTATATGTATGGTATTAATAATAATCTAAAGTATTTAATCAGGTTTTCTAAATGAAAAATAGCTCTCTAGATAGTAAAGAATGCAAAGAAGAAAGCTAATACCAGTCTCAGCATAGCTGTGAATTTGCTTGTTTATTCTGAGTAGCCTTTTTTTTTAACTTCTAAGGACTTCCTTTTCCAGTCATGGACTCAAGGAACACTCTTGTTCAATTCTCCAGTATGATTTTGCTACTTACTAGCTGCACAGATGATTCCTGCTTCAGTACCTAGTTACAGCTTTCTTGCAATTTACCTGGACTTAACATATAAATGAAAGGTATTTGAACCTAACTGCAAGATTGTAACTTTGTATCATTTACATTCCACTAACTAAAAACCTAATCATGATTTTATATAGTGATCTTTTAAAATTTACATTTTGATTATAGAAGAATTTTGTTAGCTAATCTTTAAGTCAGATGCATTCAGAAAGCACCTTGCCTAGATACATAAAATCATCAGCTTGGCATCATTTTAATCAAACCTGGCTTTCTCACAAGTGTCCAATCTTTGATAGAGAACAAATGTAATTTTTTTAAATGGATATATAATCATTTTGAAAGAAAAAGTGTAACAAAGTGGTTTATAAAGGATATATTCTAAGATAAGAATTGTGTGAAAACTCTTCCATAGAAAATATTTTTTTAAATTATCTTAACTAACTGACATTTTGGTAAGAACCTTAAACATTTTTATCAGACTATCATTTGAGTCTTTTTACTGCTTTCCTTGAAATTGAAAGTAGAATGGTGATATATCAACTTAAACTTCATATAAATGCTTATTTTTCATTTGGTATTGTTTGTTTTACAAACATATTATAGCAGTTATAATTAAATTTGCCTAGTATTTGCACAATATTTTAAAACCAGATTTGGACAGTAGTAAAAATGGCTGAATTGTTTTCATTCTCTGGTTTTGACTGGTTTACTGGTGGGAAACCAAGAGTATTTTAATTTGGCTAAGATGCCCTTTCACGGTGCTCTACCAGCTAAGTTAAAAAACCTCAAACACAGTATAAATAAGTTACACTACCCAATATCACAATTCTTTGAGGAATGCATATGATTTATTCGTGCAGTAAAGATTCCTTAGTAACTCTTATTTATAAGGGATTGTGCTAGACAATAGTAAAATGGTGGCTGCATAATAGTCATCTCTTTATTCCTCATGTTTATTGTAGTCTCTAACATTCAATAAATGCATAAATGAAAAAATACAATTTAATAAATGAAACACTAAATAAATAAAATGTTAATTATTAAAATGTACTCTAATTTCTCATCATATTTTTGGCATATAGACTAGAAGAGAGTCATATAAACAAATAACTGCCATCCAGGGAGGTAATAAGTCAATGCATAACTGGAAGGAGGGATGTTGATTAGATCAATGCAATAATTGAGAAGTGAATCCTAACATTAAGTTCAGTTGCAAGTAACAGAAGCCCCAAATTATTAGTGTGTTTCATGAGACAGATATATTTTTTTGGTCTCACATTCATAAAGGTCTGGAGGTAGATAGCCTAGGGCTAGCATGTTGGCTCTGTCTCTCTCAGAGCCCTGGGCTCATTCCATCTCTTCATTGCAAGGCGCAACACTGTCTTTCATCCCAGGTCTTTGCTAGGGTTACCAGTAATCCCATTCTTGTTGCCAACATCATACTGATGTTCTAGCTATCAAGAAGGCAGAAGGGTCAATGAGAGTACATCAATCATCTTTTAAGAAAGTCTCCCTAAGCTTCCAAATGACACTTTAGCTTATAGCTCATTCCCCAAACTTCATCTACGAACTACTAGCTTCAGATATATCTGGTAGGAAATATAGTGTCTATATCAGGCTGGCATGTGCCTGGCTTTAAAAAAGAAAAAAAGATTGCACTTCTATGAAAGAGGGAAATGACTGCAAGTCACTGCCAAACAAATAAACAACAACAAAAAAATCAGAAAGTTTTTCTGGAGCATGTAACATCTGACCTGCATTTTCAAGCAATACGAACTCGAGTAGTCCATCGCTGGGATGGTACAAGAGAGAAGACAGAATAATCTAAACACAGAATTTGCAGAGGTATAGTGGTCAGACACAGTGTGCTATGCTACATTACATTAAATTCTCCAGTACTATTAATTTGAACTTTTAGTGAAAATTTGGAAATACTGATGGATTTTGCAACTGAATTACATTTGTTTTAATTAGGCAAGTAATAAAGACACAGAATGGTGAACTAGCATGAGGAGATGGAAGGTGAGATCATTGAGATACTATTGTAATAATCCAGTTATAAAAAATATTGCCAATTATAATAAGGAGATAAAATATCTGAAAACTATATATATATAGTTTATATATGTATAGTTTATATATATATATAGAGAGAGAGAGAGAGAGAAAGGATTTGATAACAGATTGGGTGTGGGACTGAAAGGGGAGAAGAGTCAAGCATTAGAAGATTATAACTTGGGTACTCAGGAAGAATAATGGAGATCAGAAATGCAATGCAATATGATAAGTAGGTTTCACATAATAAATACATCAATTTTGGACTTTTAAGTATAAACTATCTATGAAGCACATGTATTTGTGAATAAGTGTAAAGTTTAAGAGAAATACATGAACTGATGATACTGTTTATGTAAATATGAAGAATCAAAATAGTCCAATACTATTAAAAATCTCATTTGTACTGTGGTTCTCTTAAAATTTGCATACTTCACTACATCAAATATAGCTAGAAACCTAGATATAAAATTTTTCTTCTGTGTGACAGGTGGATACTCTGCCTTTCATAGGAATGAGTGGTGTATGAAATAAAAGGTATATGATAACATTCAAATGAAATACTGTGTACCCTAATGTTAGAAGTTCAAAGGTATTTTTAGTTACCATTATTTAATATTTTAAATAGTAAAGGGAGAAAAAATTCAATTATGGTATTATCTAGGGTTAATGATGAATGAATGTACTCACATATCTAAAATACAGCAATTAGAAACACTCTCATAGATTTAGACTGGTTCTCTTCAGGGTAGTAATAGCTGGTTTAAGAAAAAAAATATTGAAACCCTCTCTGTGAACTATTACTTCTTAGTTGTGTACTTTTATAGTTTTATATTTGGGGAACTTTGTAACCTATAAAATTACTTATTTGGTATGCAGACATATAAGAACTTGCTTCAGTATTAAAATCTTCATTTTTTACTCTTCTTAGGACACTTTCACTTCATTCCCATAAGAGAGAAAAATGAAGATTTTAATATACAGGTATATTTTGTTTTATTGCTCTTGGCTTTATGGTGCTTCACAAATATTGCGTTTTTTTACAAATTAAAGGTTTGTGACAACCCTTCATCAAGCAAGTCTATCCGCACCATTTTTTCTAACAGCATTTGCTCACACTATGTCAAATTTTGATAATTCTCACAATATTTCAGACTTTTTCATTATTATTGTATTTGTCATGGTGATCTGTAATCAGTGATCCTTGATGTTACTATCGAAATTGTTTTGGCATTTTTTAGCAATGAAGTATTTTTAAATTAACGTATGTACATTATTTTTTAGACATAATGCTACTGCTAATAAACTACATTATAGTGTGAACATAACTTTTATATTCACTAAGAAACTGAAAAACTTGTGTGACTCACTTTATTTTGATATTGACTTTATTGTGTTGCTCTGGAACCAAACCTGCAGTATCTTCAAGGTATGCCTGTATTGGCAAATGCTTGTTCTTTTTCCAAAAAGTGGCAAAATGCAAATTGTACAAACAAAAGTTATCTCCTGGGCAGTTTCCTCTTATCAGTAATAAATAAATCAGTATAAGGACTGACTAATCTCTTACGAAGTTATCAGTTTACTTAAAAAAAGCAGGTTAGTCCAAGTTTTGTTTTGCTGTTATTTTTGTGACTATGTATATAAATGTGTTTTATTTTTACTCAATGATACCTGTGAAATCAGCTCAATAGACTTCTTTATAGACCTGCAAACTTACTAATAGCTTTAATAGGAATAACTTCTGAAGAAATCCCCATAAATGAAAGGCACATTTTAAGAAATATACTAAGTTTTATGTTCAGCTGTTTTCAGGTTAATGTTCATGATAAAACTGGAAGAAGATAGTATGGATTTCCTTGAACATACAGATTGTGGCAATATTCCCATAATGTTAATAATTTTTAATTAAATTAATAAAATGACATATAATGAGTAAGGGGGAAACCTTAAGAAATCTATTAAAATTAAAATTCCAGTTTTTTAAAAATGGGTTCTGTCTTAAAATTTAAGATATCTGTCTCTTAAAGACTATTAAAACTTTCTCTTCTGCTATTCAAGTTATAGACACACATAAAGTTGTTTTTTGGCTTTCTGCTCAAACTGAATCCATTTGTATACATCTCCTCCTTCCAAAATATTATATTGATATGATTAAAAGTAATATTCAAATAAAAATAGCTCCCTGACAGCTCTAGGAAACAGAAAAGTTTCAAAGACTAGAAACGTTTAGGAAGTTTTGCAAGATGGAGCAGGTAGGTGGAGGGGACTGGGGTGTGGAATTCAGCATCCGTGTCTGCAATTCCATACCTACCATTCACTATCAACTTTTCAAAGTAACTCTCTTCGTTAACTTTGCGGTAGTTTCTTTTGATTTTTCTTTTTAATAAATTTATTTGTTTTATTTATTTATTTTTGGCTGCGTTGGGTCTTCGTTGCTGCGTGTGGGCTTTCTCTAGTTGTGGTGAGCAGGGGCTACTCTTGTTGCGGTGCACGCGCTTCTCATTACGGTGGTCTCTCTTGTTGCGGAGTATGGGCTCTAAGCACACGTAGGCTCAGCTGTTGTAGCATGCAGGCTTCAGCAGTTGTAGCACGTGGGCTGTAGAGCACAGGCTCAGTAATTGTAGTGCATGGGCCCAGTAGCATGTGGGATCTTCCTGGACCAGGGCTCAAACCTGTGTCCCCTGCATTGGCAGGCGGATTCTTAACCACTGTGCCACCAGGGAAGCCCTCTTTTGATCTTTCAACCTTGTTCATGTTCTGCTTTTGGAAGCTGCTGGCATTCCCAGTGTTATTTTCTCCTCTTAAAGTGGTGCCTGCTTTGTTTCCTTAGATTAGTAACTATAAAATATTTGTTAATTTTAGTGGCCTTGACAAGTACAGGTTCTGGGGAGCTAATATAAAAGGCAGATAATGGGTGTGGCATTGGGGACAAATACACTGGATCAGTTAACATTAGCATATCATTTTCTATTCTAAAAAAAACCTGGAAAACAAAAACAAATCTATACACATACACAAAAACTATCACCTCATTCATGCAGCTCTAATTCATTCCTATAACTGCTAAGGCTATTCTAGCTTTTAAGAAATGAGAACTCTTATAGATCTTAGTAACATTTTAATCTGTTCCTTAAAGATTTCATAGATTTTTGCCATTAAGACTTTGTATCCATTATTCTTTAGATGTAGTTGAAAACACTTTCAGGATTTTCTCCAAGGCTATTGTCCTAATCATAATTTCTACTCTTCCTTAGTTACTTTGTTAACTCATACATTTTTAGACATCTACTTTATCAAATATTCAGTTGAATTTATTATATATTTCCTTATTAATTCAACAAATGCTTTGGAGATTATTTTATTTTTTCTGGCTTTTTGAAAAAGAAAGTGCTTCATTTGTTTACAAATATTTATTAAAAAGTGCACTTCTGTTGATTCCTTTCTTCCTCTTGTGATTTGGAAAGCTTATATCCTATTTTTAATATATCACTAGTTACACATACACACCATGTAGAGTAAAATTATAGCTATGGCTTTATCTTTGTGCAAAATATTACTTTAATGATTATTTAGACCTACTATTAATTTGCAGCTTCCTAGCTTCTAAATATTTCTTTGGTACCTTGAGGTCCCCAATCTTAAAATCTTTACTTCCGATCATTTTTCCCTGTCTGTCTTAGCTACTTCTACAAGTAATTGTTTACAGAGGGTTATATGCTCAGCATATATTTTTAGAGTTTTGAGTCTGAAGATAACCATGTAATTGAATGGTAGTTTGGCTGATGGAGATTTCTAGAACCATGGTCCTTTTCTATTTCAAACATATACATCTTTTAGCACTTAGTTGTTTTTTTTTTTAACATCTTTATTGGAGTATAATCGCTTTACAATGGTGTGCTAGTTTCTGCTGTATAACAAAGTGAATCAGCTATACATATACATACATCCCCATATCTCCTCCCTCTTGCGTCTCCCTCCTACCCTCCCTATCCCACCCCTCAAGGTGGACACAAAGCACCGAGCTGATCTCCCTGTGCTATGCAGCTGTTTCCCACTAACTGTCTATTTCACATTTGGTAACAGCACTTAGTTTCGATCAGTGTGATTTTTATTCCATTTTCTGGTGGTTAAAAAAATTCTGTCCAGAAACCTGCAGAATTTAAAATTTAACTTTGAAATAAAACTCTTCATCTGAATTTGTTTCATTGTGAATTTTGATTCATAAATTCCTTTTTTATTCTACTGTCTTTATTTTTTTAATTTATATTTCATATTGGAGTATAGTTGATTAACAATGTTGTGTTAGTTTCAGGTGTACAGCAAAGTGTTCAGTTATACATATACTTGTATCTATTCTTTTTGAAATGCTTTTCCCATTTAGGTTATTACAGAATTTTGAACCCAGTTCCCTGTGCTATACAGTAGATCCTTGCTGATTATATATTTTAAATATAGCAGAGTGCACATGTCAGTCCCAGACTCCCTAACTATCCCTCCCTCCCTTCCCCCTGGTAACCATAAGTTCATTCTCTAAGTCTGTGAGTCTGTTTCTGTCTTGTAAATAAGTTCATTTGTATAATTTTTTAAGATTCTGCATATCATATGATATTTGTCTTTCTCTGTCTGACTTACTTCACTTAGTATGATAATCTCCAGGTCCATCCATGTTGCTGCAATTGGCATTATTTTGTCCTTTTTTATGGCTTAGTAATATTCCATTTTATATATGTACCACATCTTCTTTATCCATTGCTCTGTTGATGGACATTTAGGTTGCTTCCATGTCCTGGCTATTGTAAATAGTGCTGCAGTGAACACTGGGGTGCATGTATCTTTTCGAATTATGGTTTTCTCCAGGTATATGCCCAGGAGTAGGATTGCTGGATCATATGGTAGCTCTGTTTTTAGTTCTTTAAGGAACCTCCATACTGTTCTCCTTAGTGGCTGTACCAATTTACATTCCCACCAACAGTGTAAGAGTGTTCCCTTTTCTCTACACCCTCTCCAGCATTTATTGTTTGTAGATTTTTGATGATGGCCATTCTGACTGACTTTGTTTCGTTGTGAGTTTCATTCATAAATTCTTTTTGAAAATCAGTGGTCCCATTTAATATGCATATTCTAGTCCCTTCCTTAATTCAGTGAAAATTTCTAGTGTTACTTCTTAGATTATTGCTTCTCCTTCATCCACTTTGTTGTCACTTTCTGGAGTTCTTAACATATGACATATACCAAATCACTGGAAGTGTTCTGATCTCCATAACTTTCCTTTCATAAGTATTTATCCCTTTTAAATGTCTGCTTTGCTTGGCAAAAATTCTTTGACTTAGTTTTCCAAAATGGGTTATTTAAATGTTTGTTTCATTTGCCTGGAATCTTGATAAACCAGATACTTGCTTTGGACTGAATATTAGAGCATTTTCATATCCTCTGTAACTACTTTTCCTTCATGCTCTTCCCAGATCCGTCAGATTAAAATGTTGAACAAACTGTATTTCTCTCCATTCACAGGATTGCAGGGCAATTGATTGGAGGGGAGTATATGAGAGAAAACATTTTTTTTTTCTCTTTCAAGCTGCCCTATGCAAATACTGCACAATGGACCCGTGCGTAGTCTCACTGTACTTGTACCTGCAACCTTTACAGCCAAAAGTTTTCACTGTACCAAATGTGTGGGTTGGGCTCATTCTCTAATGTCCAATGCTATTACAGACTTTTTTCCTAATATATATATAATTATATATATATATAATATACTATATATCATATATATTATATATGGTATATAATATATAAGTATATGTATTTAGTAAAAAATGGAGTGTTCAAATATCTGTTCTTAAGTTATTTTTTGTTGAAACAAACTTCCAGACAAAAGAAAGTATTGGAATATTAGTCTTACCTAAATTATTTTCACTTATTTTTTTCCTGTGGTAAATTAAATACCCTGCTTTGGGCAAGTAGCCCTTCCCATATCTTTGTGAGGGATATCTTACAAAGATCGAATGGACCTCTATTCAAAATTTGTTTGAATATTGAGACTGATGACAGCACACATGCTAAGAAGGCATAAAAAAGTTATCACTTACACAAAGGGCCTTCTCTGGGACAGGTAGGAAAGCCCTCTAAACTGGGCTAAAAATGGCTTGAAAGAGTAGGAAAGGGAGACTGGCTTGGGGTTTTTATTGTGGATAAGGTGTGGAACTGGTATGAGAGCTCTCAAACTTCATGAATTTAAGGGAGCGTGCATGCAGGGTCTTATATACTTTGAATCTTCCATTGGCACCAAAGTAGGAAGCACCTGAGTTTTCTTTCAGCTTGTCCAGACGTGAGGCAGAAAGCAAAGATAGAGGGACGTCCCTTCAAAGCTGTCAGCAAGAATCAAAATATTAAGTGAGACTCCTTATTACATGCTTCCTGTGGCTGTTTCTACGTTATTCTTTAACAGTGCATCTGCCATGCAATACTGTTACTACCTACTTATTTGCCCTGAACTCTCTGTATATTCTAGGTCCCTTGATAGAAAGCGCTCTGCCTTGTTCACCATTTTAAACCCTGGACCTATCACAGTTCTCCACATCTGACCTTACTGAAAAAAATAGGGGACATTAAGTATACTTTTAACGCTTATTGCAATTGGCTAATTTATCTTTTGCTAAAACAGCAAATGGTGAATGCAGAAGAATTTTGTTGTACTCCTTATTTAAATTGTCCTTCTTTGATTTTGTCTTAACATTCTGGAACATTTTATGAATTGACAATGAAATAATGTTTTGGGGAGAATTGACAAAGTTGGGTCAAACTGAATTTTCAGGAAGGCAAATCATATCAGATTTTTATAGGTATTAATAAATAACTTGACCCTTTTTTCCTTTCTTCCTTTTGTCCTTCCTCCCTTCCTTCCTTCCTTCTTGTATTCGTCATCATTTCCTTTACTTCCCTATGACATTTATTTATTTTTCTGTTGTAGGCATTTTGAGAGTGACATTTCAATAACCTACACAGCAATATTTTGTACCCCAATAATTTCACTTATCATGTGTTATAGCAAACTAAACAGAGAGTGCAATATAATAGTAATAATAATAGTAATAACAACAAAGAGTTATAGTCAGACAGCCTTGGGATTAAATACTGTCAGTACTACCCTTAGCCATATGAATCTGGGTAGGTAGGCCATGGTTTCGTAATTGTCAAATGAAGAAAACACTGTCCTATAGGGTGGTAGAATTAATTAAATAAAATACTATACATAAACCAACCGATATTATGCTGGAACGGCATCTGGCAAAAACCAGTGAGATGACGTATAAAGATGTATACTTTCAGGAGAGCATAGCTGTTCTCTTATTTCTTTAGTATATTTGGACTCAGTATTTTTGAAATGAAAGATACTTCGGGTATCATCTAGCCTCCTGGTTATCCAATGTGGGTGCATAGAAAACATTTGTGGGTCTTGTGGTCCGTAATGGTGATATGGGATACATCCCGGAATCTGTATTTTTGTGAAGCTTTTCGAGTAATACAGAAGCACAGCTGATTTGAGGAACCACTGATCTTTGTGCAGCCTGATCATTTTATACCTGAGGAACTGAGGACCAGGAGGCTATTTTCTCGGTGCTGTAGAGCTGAATTATGGCTGACCTCATCTTTGCCAGTTCAGGTCTTCGTCCACGGTGACACTTCCACACGCACTGTTTACGAACAAGGGCCAGGAGGCTGCATGCATTTAAAGGAGTATATCTGTGGAGAAGCGGTTCCTAAGACAGCCTTGATGACTGGATGGTAGCTGTGTATACATGGCTAAGGGGGAGTCTCTAAAACAAGAATAATGTGCTTGGGCCTGGGTAGCAGAGCCCTGTGGCCTTGAGGCTTTAACCCATGTTTTTAGTCTGGTCATTTTTCAAAGACGATGATATTTAGGGGAAGGAAGTGGATTGTTGTCTTGGATTCATCACTAAGGAATATAACCTCCCTATGCTTAATTTTAAAGGCAAGATCATACTGAGAAGAGCAAATGGAATATAGATCTTTGTTTGAACTACAGAGCAGTTATTGATTGTTAGCATTTTATACTGGAGACATCTTGATACATTTTTTTGTTGAGTGAAAAATAAGATCACTATTTGATAAGCCTTATAATTTCATATATGATCATCTTAATCTTATCCTCGCTCTTAGAATTGACCTTACTCTTATTGTTTAAGTGCACTGAGTGCATTTGCCTGAAAGTTATTACCACACCTTAGGAATCTATTTTTTTCTCATATCATCCCTTGATGTCAGAGTCTGGGATGCTCTGGGGCTTCTCATTGCTGATTTTGCTGTAAAATGACAACTTGGTCACTTAAAATTGAAGGAAGATTTCAGTGAAAAAATTAAGGAATTATAAACCTAGAAATCTGATGACTAAAACATAAAATAATCTGCATTTAATTTTCCCATCAGTGCCTTCACCAGAAACTTATACAGTGGTCTTCTTTGATAGATAATATTAGCAGTTAAAACTGCTATTTTAATTTTGAAATAAGTATACCATTTTCAGAACAAAAACATGACAACTGAATCAAGAGTATAGATAAAATAAGAGTACATTGAAGTCAAAGACGTTTTGGATCCAATTTGGGTGGTGACCTTTTGATAGAAAAACACTCACATATCATACATAATATCTCCAGAAGCAAGCCACAGTTTTCATAAATTCTAAGGCAGCTCATGTTCTTTTATAAATCTTAAAAGAAACCTTCTTGTCAAGTTCCTTTTTTTGATAGCCTGTCCAGCATTCAAGTACAAAACTACACAAACTACCATTTGTACCAAACATTTCTAGTTTTTCTCTTTACTTTCATTTTAAGTAGTAGAGAATTTTAAAAAATTGGGGGATGTTTACAGAAGCTTTTGTAAATGGTCCTATGCTAATAGATACTATTAATACTTAATAGCTATATAATGCTTTCATCTGCAAATCCCAAAGGGATTTTTGAGTGTTACAATCTCCATTTTCTAAAAGACAAGAAAGAAAATTCTGAGATGACAAAACTGTAGTTACCCCAAAGCTTTCCGAGCATGTAACTAATAATATACTGGAATTAGAATGGTTGGAAAGAAGACTGTCTACTTATGTCAAGAATTTGTTTTCATGAGAAGAATTGCCGCGTTTGGTTCCAGAGGGAGGAGAAGCTTGTCTTAGTGAGATTATTTGGTGTTGGTTTGATTTTATTCTTCTGTTTACATCTCCTCTTTCAGGCAAACTGTATCTGCATTTTTTTTTTCTCTCATGGTTCCCCTTAACCCACTATTGGATATTGGAGCTCACTTTCCAAAAAAGGTGGATGAGAGATGATTGTATCTATTATTTACTAGCCAAACAGACAAAAATCTCCACTTATGTCACCTGTAGTCATTGTGCTATGGATGTTAATGGTTATATCCCAGGTTTAAACAATTTCAAGAGTTGAAACAATTTCAAGCAGCAGACACTGGATAAGAAAACACTTTTGAGCTGAAAGCTTTTTCCTTCATCTCTGAATTGTCTTTATCTTTCTGTTGAAAGCAACATTGATTAAGAAAATTGTCCATACAAGTCAATCCAGAGACTATATTTTCTTTATTTCTCTCCATTATATTGAAACAGTTCTACCGTTATCTGTACTATTTACTATACTATTCTTTTTAAAGGACAACATGATTTAAGACAAATAAAAGGTAGATGGCAAGACAAGTTATTCAGTTATTAACTATTTTTACTGTGTCCTTACTGTTGTAGGAGACTTGCAAAATGGAGAGTTATTTTTACTTCTGCAATCTCTACGATTCTGATTTGGGGTCCACTTTCTTCAGGCAGCCTTTAACATCTGTCATGTTTCAGGGCAGAAAATGAGACGTCAAAAGGCACTTCAGAGACACTCTATCCCCCTGAGGCCTCTCTTGGGTTAGAAGATAAAGACACTAGAGAGAAAGGGCAGAGAGGGTGGTTAAGAGCAGGAGGTTGCAGAGGGCTAATCCGAAATGATAGAATTTACGGAGACCGAGAGGTAAGTGGGTTTTAGGACTGTTTTCTCTGTTTGTGTCCTTATTTGTTTGAGAGTAGCAAATGGATGTCCGGCTCACCTGGTTGTGCTTACGTGCCTGAAGCATGTCTGTGCATATAAGAACCAGAGAAATTAACTGAGAGGGTCTGTGGCGGGAGTCTCCCTCTGTCAGGAGCCCTGTTGTGAGGGCCTCTCAGCTCATCCAGGGCGCCTGCGGGCCCCAGATAGAAAAGGACTCCACTAGGTGGACTCCACCGTGTAGAAGAAGGAGCAACATGGATGTGAACCACAATGCAAGAGGGCTTGGGTCTACTACTATACTTTGACAATACATAAACCCTCCAAATTTTCATCTGATCCTGAGATGGGGAGGAGACCCTAATACATAAAGGAAATTGAATTTTCACTAGTAGCAAGTTGAGTTGGACCAAACTGAGAACCTGAATTAGGAAAAAGAATATGAAGTTTATCTTTGCAGAAAAGGCATGTGGGAAAAGGTGTAATTAGTAAAAAATATAGGCATTTTTGGAATTAAGATGCATTTGAAATCCAAACTTAAAGCTCTGAGAAAGAATGGCTTATCTAAATTATTTATTTAAATGGAAACAGAATTTATTTTAGCATGGTTTCCTGCCCTTAATTTACCTTTCATATTCCAGAGATTAATCATTTCTTACAACAAATTTATTTTTAAAGAGGTACACTTGAGATTTTCTTTTGAGTTAAGTAATGACAAGAACTCCAGCTACATAAAAATCAGTAATATTTCTGGACTTCTGTAACCAGAACGTTTGCAATAATCAAACACATGGTGTTTTTAGTTTTGCTGGAGAAGGTCCAGGTCTCCAAAATAAATGATAAATAAATAAATAATTTTTACTAATGCCTGAAATGCTTTTTTTTAAATTTATTTTATTTATTTATTATTTTTGGCTGCGTTGGGCCTTCGTTGCTGCACGTGGGCTTTTCTCTAGTTGCGGTGAGTGGGGGCTACTCTTCGTTGCAGTGAGAGGGCTTCTCATTGCGGTGTCTTCTCGTTGCGGAGCACAGGCTCTAGGCGCCTGGGCTTCAGTAGTTGTGGCATGCAGGCTCAGTAGTTGTGGCGCATGGGCCCAGTTGCTCCACAGCATGTGGGATCCTCCCGGACCAGGTCTCGAACCCATGTCCCCTGCATTGGCAGGCGGACTCCCAACCACAGTGCCACCAGGGAAGCCCCTGAAATGCTTTTAATGAAATAGAAATGTCATTTTATTTTACATCCAAAAAAATAAAATTATACATACATTAAACACAGATACATTAAATATATATATACAAATATGTGTGTGTGTGTGTGTGTGTGTGTGTGTATAAAGGATATTTAACTTAATCCACAAAATCCTGTAAATCACAGAGCCATTTAACCTCGAGAGCACAGTTAATTGGGGGAAAGGAGTTGGGGGGGGGAAAGCTGAATTTAACATGAAAAAATAGAACTACTTGTTAATTTATCTTAAATCATTCTATTACATTAAAATATGTCTTCCTTAAGGCTCTGAAATCAATGTTGTCATTTAAAATTGTATTTTAATAGTGGAGTCCCAAAATCATATTCAGCAATTCTTACTTGCCTGCAGATACAGGCCACTCTGTTGCATAATAGTGGCTTTGTTTTATCCATATACAACAGTATGGACTTACAACAGCATTTTGCCTGGGTAGGTTGTAGTGAAAAGGAAATAATCTTTTAAAAATCAATTAACAATTGTTTTCTTTGTGACTACTGCTTACCAATCTATTTTATGTTAATGAGGAAGCTACCAATCAAAAACAGTAGAAAATTATGTTATGCTACTGGTAATTTCTAATAAGTAATAATATTTATTCAGTGTTTACTATAAGCCAGACTTCCTCCTAGAGACTTACAATCTCATGTAATACAGACAAGAACTCTTAGATGGAAATGCTATGGTTATTCCAGTTTTTCCATCTGAAGAAACAGAGTTACAGAGAGCTCAAGTAACTGGCTGAAGATCGCACAGCTGGTACAGGGTAGATCAGGAATCAAACTCAAGGCAACTTGCCTCCAGAGCACATTCCCTCGAGACTACGCCACAGGGCTCTGCTAAGGTAGACATAGCTTACATTTAATGAGGCCTCTTGATGTACCAGACGTTTTGCTGTGCCCTTTAAATCGTTACACCATTTACTACTGAAAACACAACTGTGAGACAGAACCATTATTATTCACATTTCAAATATTAGAAAAAATTAAAGACAGTAAGTAACTTGTCTAAGTAAGCATGAAAATAAATGTGGATGAAGAATGTAAACTCAGTTTTTTCTCAGAATCTGAAGCGTGGGAAGTGTTGTCCCACAGACGTGTGCACATAACATTTTAATCACTGTTTTATTGCCAAGGACTTTGGGTAATAACTTTGTACTTCTGTCTCATTTTGAATGGCCTGAGTCATTAAAAATGTCTATTTTTGTAACTAGGGAAAAATAACATCCTTAGTTAGCATCAAGAATCTTTTAAATAGGTGATGTCTTTAAAATGTTGGTATCCACTGACCTAGTTATTTTTGAATTGGAAATCTGATTGTAAACACAGAAGTGGTTTTATAAATGAAATCTATTTATTGCATAACTATATAGCCATACCAGCAAAAATTAATAACAACCTAAATACTAAGCAATAAAGAAAGAGTTGAGTA
The DNA here is from genome assembly GCF_949774975.1 of Lagenorhynchus albirostris. Classification (NCBI taxonomy): domain Eukaryota; kingdom Metazoa; phylum Chordata; class Mammalia; order Artiodactyla; family Delphinidae; genus Lagenorhynchus; species Lagenorhynchus albirostris. The sequence goes on along the minus strand of NC_083098.1, from coordinate 141,094,074 downwards.
AACTGCAATCTTTATTCTTGGTGGAAAATCAGGCATTCATTAAAATATTTCCTAAGAATAGGCAATAACATGGGAAACACTCATGGAGATACATTCAGAATAAAATTTGGATATAAACTCTTTCATATGGTAATGTTAAAATTATGTTTAGTGATTTTTCTTGCTCTCTCACTCTTTTTTTACTCTTGTGATTTTTTTTTTTCCTTTTCAAGTATTTTTGTGGGAAGTCGGAAAAGATCTGAGGAACTGAGCTGGTGTAATAATAGCATCAGAATGCACAGTTATTCATTTCATTGTGCTCAGGAACTGACCTGAAATTAGAAGTATGTGCTTTTTCTGGCTTATGTGGTATCCAAATAGTTAATTTCCAAGGCTGTACCATTTAAGGTCATTTAGTAAAGATGGTCGAGGCCATCAGCAGAGAGCAGTGATGTTATTTATGTTAGAGTGGGATTGCCTGAGAACAGGATGAATAGGATACTTAACTTCGATCATCAGTGCTGAAGTGCACTTTTCTCAGCTGACTGTAGAGAAAGCAGAAGAAACCTACTCCGATTGCTTTAATTTGATTAATCTGGGTATTCCAACGGATACACTGGGCCCCTAATCCATTTGCTTTGGGGATCAGTATGATAGCTTCCCACGGAGAGTATGATAGCAGGCTATAAACTAAGAATGCGTAAGAGCGTGTCGGGCAAGCCAAGCCCAGATGGCACGCTCAGGGATAAGTGGAATTTGGACTCTAGGTGTAAGTTTCCAGATCTAGGTTTGCATATGCCTTTTTCAGGATAATTAGCCTTCAGCACACAAAACACTATTTGCAGTGTTTAGAATAAACAATTAGTGTCTTCGGTGGCCTGTATAAGGAGTTGAGGGGGGGAAGCAGAGGAACCTGCAAACGTGAAATTGAGCCAAGTTGGTGTGCCCTACTTATTATCTGTGCCGTCTTGAGGAATTTACTCAACTACCCTAAATTCCAGTTCCTCATCTATAAAATTGAGTTAATCATACAGCCTGGCTCATGAGATTGCTGGGAGGGTAAATTAGGTGTGGACTTTTCTGCACAGTGTTCCACACGCAATATATTATTGCCATTACCATTATTAGTAGCAATGTTACAGCCAAAACTCCATGGGGCAAGACATGAGTGCTAAGCAATGACTCCATACACTTTCCAGATACGGAAAAAAGTTTGGGTCATCTCCAGAGTAGGAACTTTGTTTTGAAAGAGTAAAGCTGAGAGTAGGAAACTAGAGTACAGAGCGAAGAATTAAGTACAACTCTGGGAGAAGTCAGAAAAAGAAGGACATTTCTTGACACCTTGAGTCTTCTGTTAGGGTGAAAGCTTGCTCATAGGGGGAAAAAAAATAAAAGAAAATCCCAAGTTGCACTTCAGCTTCTCTATCTTGAGGGTGAATGGTACGGAGGACTTCTTTAGGCTGTAGCAAACACCAAGGAAACTAATTTAGAGGAAGAACTTGAATCAGAAGAGAATTATGGACTGTAAAGTTCAGATTTGGAGATAAAGGAGATGAAGTGAATTGTAGTTTAGAGGATAAATTGAAAATTAAAGTGCCAGGGGTGATGATAAATATTTAAGAAGCAAAGAGACCTGAAAAGGTACCACATACCAGAAGCCTGTGAACTGACTTCTTTGATGTACTGTTGTTTCAGTTAATATACTTGTGGATATTTTTTCCTTTAAGATCCTTAGAATTACTTAACAATTTTGAGTAAAGTTTCCTCCCTTGCACAAACTTTTTTTCATCTAAATGAATTAAGCAAACATTAGCCAAAGCTAGACTGTAGTTTATTTGTTTGAGAAATTGATGATTAATTTAAACAAATAGATGAAGTGGTCTATGCTTCATGTTCCATACGAGACAAAGGGCTTCCCAATGAGGCTTGAGCCCTGAGCTACCACCTGGCAAGAAGGCAACTCTACCTTTGCTTTTATCACCCATGCCTCCACCCCACCCCCAAATATTTGTTTTTATATTGACTTTAGGGGTACAGGTTGGACATCCTCTCCTCACGCATGACAATGGCATCCAAGTTCTCATTATATCATGTTGTTCTGTACTTGCCTTCCTCTGGTAACATTTCATTTTATTGTGATATTAGGGTCAGTCATGATGTCAGTCTATTCATTATTAGAAAGTCCATCATCAAAAAAAATTTTTTTTTTTTTTTTTGCGGTACGCGGGCCTCTCACTGTTGGGACCTCTCCTGTTGCGGAGCACAGGTTCCGGACGCGCAGGCTCAGCGGCCGTGGCTCACGGGCCCAGCCGCTCCGCGGCATGTGGGATCTTCCCGGACCGGGGCACGAACCCGTGTCCCCAGCATCGGCAGGTGGACTCTCAACCACTGTGCCACCAGGGAAGCCCCATCATCAAAATTTTGCTTAATGATTTTACTAGCTGTTGAAGGCCATTACCTAGATCCATTATTTCATTGTATTATAAGAGTTTTGATAACAGTAAAAACATATTATCTTTCCTTTTACCTGGGAGGTTTGTACTCCTTTTATTTTCTTCTTTTTATTTTTGATTGCCCTGTGATACTATATTTAAGTGCTGGAGTCCATAGAGATTGCTTTTACTTTTCTATTCTGGGGCCATTTTGTCTACTACAAAACCTTGAATTTGTGTATTGCTATAATTTCCTGGTCCCCTAAACCATGTATTCAGGGGTATAGACATTATCATTTGTATTTAGAAAATTTATTTAATGAGCATGTACTACTAATAGACTAAGGGGAAAAAAAGTATTTTTAGAAACTGGGTAACAGAAACAGAGTAGATCTAGTGCAAACTACTACTGGTAAATAATTAAATATGCCTCCCGTATAAAATCCAAGGAGACCCTTTACTTATAATGATAGTTTGGGGACACATTGATATATTTTATATAAGTTAGCCTACTTACTAGTACTCTTATGATGAAAGTTTTTTTATGCTATCTTAAAACAAATAAAAGAGATGGCCCTTAAGAGAAGTACACTATAATTCCTATGGCCCAAAATATAGCATAATAAAATATTATCATCCCTGCTTCAATTATGATAAAGGTTTTCAATAAACTTTTGACAGTTTTGAAGGCCTGACTCTCTATAACGTCATTATCGAGCAATTGGAATTATGAATCCTCTGTGAGAGCTTTGTCTCTAACCTCCAAACCCAAATTGCTATTTTGCAGATTATTTTTAGAGGGCATATTTTACTTAACTGGAATACTCACAGTGCAGACTTCTAACAGCCTCTTCTAGGGAACTACTACCGAGGACCCATGGAAGGGTAACACCGTGATTATATTATGTTACGGAAAGTAAAGCATGGTTTCCAACACAAATGCTAACTTGACACAAGTGAGCGTTCTTGGCATTGGTTTTCAAAAAAGAGGAAATCTCCATGTTAGATTACCTTCTGATAAATGCAGACTAATAAATATCTGCTGCAGAGAGTTAATTTCATGGTTTGCAATTTAAAAAGTACAGGTTATATCTATTCCACAACAGGAAAAAACGTTTAAGTTCCCTTAGAATTAAATGTAAGAATTGCCACAGCAGTGCAAATTGACTAAAATCAAATGATCCTAAATATATCATCTTTAAAAATTTCAAACCTAGATGCCCCAGGATGGAGCAGTATTTGAAATATTGTTTTCACCATGCCATAACTAAAAAGTTCAATTCAGTTCTGCAAATATCTACTTAGTAACTTCTATGTGCAAAAAAAATGGGAAAGCATGAATGACACAGATTGTGATTTTATTAATAATAAATAAAACCACTTGTGCTCTGTTACAAGTGAAAATTTCAAACATACACTAAGCATAAGCCAGTAAAATAAAGCCACAAAGCTCTCTGAAGATAAGAGGTGGCATTGTTTAGAAGGGGCATTGTGGCAACCTAGGAAGGCATTGATCATTTCTAATGGGTTGGAGGGAGAGGGGCAATTGCTTGTCCACTCTGTTGAACTGTTGACTACAACCAAGTTTGGCCTGCAGCCCCAACATGACAAGATCTAATTGTTCAATGGTATTGAAATCCCTATTTTTAGATAAATTATTGGGTCCCTTAAGAAACCTTCTATTCTAGCCAAACAAAATACTTTTTTAGAACCTCTGCACTAAACTCTTAGACACATATGTGATAGCTACTTCATATTCTTTGATACACCAGTTTCCCCAATGACATTAGTGGAAAAAGGAAGCAAATGCCTATTATTATTAATTTAAACAATTGTATTTAAATGTAAATTTCTTGTCTAGGAAACAAAAATATAAGACGGTCAGTATCCCTGACCGTCCCCTTCGCCTCCACATACTGGGCACCCTGAGGTCTTCAGCACATTTTGACATTCATCCTTCCTCAATCCACTTTGGCTTTTGTTAAAAGTGTATGGAATTTTACTTTCAGATTTTTATTTTCATTGCTATGAATATTGGCTTTTTATATTTCAAAAATTAATTTTAACGACAGCATTAAATCTCAGTAAGCAATATCAAAACCTGTTACAATTAAAAAGTTGTGTCATATTTCTTACCATTCTTTCCTGAATACGACAACTTTCCCTTTCTATGTCCCTGCCTTTTCAAATAATACATTTCTTTCCTTTTCCTTAAAGGAGAAAAACATTAATAATTTGAATTATTCAAAAATCCTGTTAACTCCAGCCATCGTGAGCTTACATTAGAGTGACTGGTTGAAATGGCGATGCAAATTCACAACTCAAATAGTATCAGTGTGTTAACAATTATAACTTTTAGTTTCAGTTCTGTGTTTAGATCTGATGTACTTGGGTCTTTTTCTTAACCCTTTGGCTAATATGAGCCAACAATGGAAGGTATTGAGAAATAGTTCCACTTGCTAGAAGACTTTTACTCACTGTTGAATTTTGAGTTCAAATTTCCTCTCTGCAGAATAGAAGCCTTCCACATGAAAAACAAACCCATCAAAAGACTGGATGATTGAACATCATTCCCTTCCCTGCTTTGCAATGAATATAAACTGACTCTGTTTCAGTTTATGCACCTACTCATTTTCTACTTTAGAGCAGCTTTTATGCTAAGAAAATGTCTGAAGATCTCCTTTCTCCTGGGAAGAAAAATGTGTTCTATGTCAAAGCTGCAATTGTTAAAAGACTGTAATATTTTCAAAGGCTGGGAATCAAGGTCAAATCAAAAGGCTAAGTCCCTTCAGTTTCTTGCATATATTGTTTCTATTTCTCTTTTCTCTATTATAATCATGTCTGTTTGCTAAAAGGTTATGCAAAATAAATTAGGCTTTTAGAGCACTGACAGCTCAGCCATAGAGAAATTCTTTCCTCAATTTTTTTTTTTTGCACTTTATACGTGAACACCTGCTACACTTCTAATGAGCTTTAAATTATACTTTACCCCATGTAACAAGAATGGATATTGCTCTTTAGTTATAATCAAAGAAAATATCAGGATGACTTGTTTCTAAGAGCAGCAGCTTGACAAAAAAATGATACTTCCTCTAGTAACAATATAGATAGATAGGTCCAGCACTGATAGATGGAAAATATGATTCATACTACATTGAGAGTTATCAATCTTTTAAATTTTCTTGTCTTCTGTGATTTAAGAGGAATTTGTCATTGCTCTGTGGCTATGCCTAGATTATTTTCTTTTGTTCTTATCTTTGTTCTTTCAGTCTCCTTGCTTCTTATAGGCCAAAGGAAAAACAAAATTTCCATTATGCTTTTATTTCCCTCTGACACATTAAAATGGATAGACTTTAAATAAGATTCCAAGAGCTTCTTGAAATACCAAAATACGATGTGATACATATTTCTTTTTCGAATTCTATTTTCCCCTATAATTTGGTTCACTTTTAAATACTTAACCCTATTTAAGTGAGCTTTAGTCATTGTCAGATTTTCTTTTAAAGGAGTTTAATGTACAACAGAAAAGCAAAGCATTAACAATGAACATTAGCAGTTTGGCTCTGTACCGTCCTCACATGAGAGGTCTTAGACATCATGGCCAACCAGAATTAATTTCTTTTCCCCAGTGGTACCAATTTAATGCCACCGACAGAGAAGTGAGGTGGTTGAGTGGAAGAGAGGACTATTGTGGAAGTAAATAAGATATAATATAGTGGAGACAGAAAACGGGGCCATGGCAGAGAGACCCTGGCATGAAGATTTTGTCCGATGTCCCAGTCAAGCACTGAGAAAAGCAGGATAATACAATGGAAGAGTTGTGGCCACAGGGGTCACCACCAGAGTCCGCAAAGCACAAGGAGGTTCTCTGTTGGGAGGCATGCCTACCTGTTTCTTGCCATTAGGTGGAGTCATGGGGTGAAGATGTATCCATAACATTTCTTTGATAGGTACATTTGGATTCATTGTTTTGTAAGTTTTTCCCTCTACACTGAGAAGTAGGGCTGACCTCCGTGTGACTACTCTGTTTTTAAAACACCTTTTTCATATGGAGTTGAAATGTAACACAAAAGGAAAGATGAGGAGAAAACAATAGAATGGAACAGGAAAGAGACTGTGGAGATTAGAGAAGAAAGATGAAGAAGAGAAAATAAAGAAGCAAGGTAGGAATATTTTAGCATATTTTCCCATGCCGTTTTAATCCCCATAAGATTTGGAGAGCAATGCACTGCTTAACTGGAAAAATAGTCAACATAGAAAATTCCATAACTTCAACTTTCAAATTGTTCTCTTTTTTTTTGTGGTATGCGGGCCTCTCACTGCTGTGGCCTCTCCCGCCGCGGAGCACAGGCTCCGGACGCACAGGCTCAGCGGCCGTGACTCACGGGCCCAGCCGCTCCGCGGCATGTGGGATCTTCCTGAACCGGGGCACGAACCCGTGTCCCTTGCATTGGCAGGCGGGCTCTCAACCACTGTGCCACCAGGGAAGCCCAAATTTTTCATTTTTATAAATATTCTTTTAAAGTTTTTGAACTAAAACAAATACAAATACAATAAATATCTTCTTTCTTCATGTGTTCCCTAAAATAATATGCCTTTGTCTGTATGAGCACACATTACTATACTCTCCTTTTCAAAAAAAGAAATTTAAATGTCTCATTAAAAAGCAGCAGAAGAAATGTACTTTTCCTCTTATCACCGGTAACAAAAAACTTCAAAAACTGTTTGGTTCCAAAGCTCCTCAATATGAAAGCTATCTATTTATACTAATTATTCAAGCCTTGAGAGACTGAAAACTAGAGATAAAATTCTCATGAGAATAAACAAACTCTGTACATTACATATGATATTTCCTAAAATTCACTGCTTCCATTCAGAGAAGCTTCAGAAAGAATATCATGTTGGCATTTTAATTTAGCTAATAACAATAACTGTTTACAATACAATAATAGTATATTTACAGAGATATTTTTCTTTAAATAGGCTATAATTACATTATTAAGTATGCAAAAAATGTCCTTCGAGCATCCTTGCTCATTTTCTCTGAAAGTAACAGAATAGAATACAAAATACTGGAACTAGTATTTGGTTTTTCATGTGACTTTGAAAAAGCACAGAGATAAAATGTATTAAATCCAGTGAACGTGTTCTGCTATATTCTATAAGACATTTTCCAATTCAGGGAAGTTTTTATGATGTTATCTTACCTTGCTTCTTTCCATTATATCTGTCTCCATGTTCATTAAGTGGCACTCAGTGTTCCCAAAGTGGTAAAGCAGAAGATCAAACACAACTCTTTATCAAGTATCCACTTATATTTAACTGTGTCTATGTAAAACTTAAAATCCCACATAATTTGACTCTAGGTCGTGTCTTAATTAAAATATAATAATGTTAGACTTCACTCAATTATTTAATTGAATCTTTACTATGTACCAACTTAAAAAAGATTCTTTACTATTTAAGTGTAAGCTTGGGAAGTCATCAAACAATTAAATTTGGAAAACAATCTTTTTTTGTATAATTAGAATTATCTCCTTTCATGTCATGCATGAAGAACTCGTTTATTTAAAAAGTTTATTAAACATTGGATATGACTTGTGTGTCTGAGTGTTAGGAGAGGGCATTTTAAGTGGAGCTAAAAGTAAACGGCAACTAGAAAGTAAGAGGCCATCATTTGATATTATTGGAACTTATTGAACAAATGGCAGAATTACAAGATTAAGCAGATTTAGTGGACATAAAGATTGAAAATGAGAGAAAAGAATGCCTATTTTGATCAGTATTGAACCCTGAGTTCCAGAAGACTTCCTAAACATTGGCTATGACTGACTCATATTTGTTGAATTACTAAATGGAGGTAGATTATTAGAAAGAGCAGTATCCATTATTCTACCTAATTTCTCTGTTAATTCTAAGCTGTACAGGCCTGTTTGAGTTATGCCTTATTAAAGTTTTCATGTTTCTAAGTTATTTTTGCAAAAAAGTGCTGACAACGTTCCAACTGTAGTCTTTCTCATTCCTTTTAATATTATACAAACTAATCTCAGTCCCCATATTGGAGAAACCAACTTCTAACAACAGCTTCTCTCTCCTTTCCCACCCTCCCACCCAACTTACCTCTGTAACTGCATCTTGATTGGTAACATATATAGGCCCACAAAATAATAATTTTGAATCTTAGCTCCAGTATCCCTGTAGTTTTCTGAGCAATACTCATTAATAGAGTTAACAGGTATACATGAAACTCTCCTAGACTCTGAGGCCTAGATGGTGTTGCAGAAAAAGAGGGACAAAAGCTACCCCAGGCTGATTTATGGTGGATCACCTTAAAACCTCCTGCACCTGACATTAGTCTGAACTAATGAACCCAAATTAGTGACTGTTTAGTTAACAAATGGACCCTGGCAGAAATACCCATGTAGGTAGGTTTAGGGACCTCAGAAATGTATATAATGATTTGTAAGACAAAAGGAACAAAGTGAAGACACATTGGAAGAGACCCTTCATCGAAGTGTTTAACTTTTTAGATGCTTCTTCTTAAGAAGAAGGAAATGTCATATTAGATACACAATTTTATTTATTCTTTAATTACCTTCAACCTTTTTACACAATCAGGTAAACTCATATATGTCTGTATGGTTTGAAAATGACAGAGATGGGGTTAACATAAGAGTTATCATCCCTCATTCATTCCCTCAACTTGCCCCTGTGCCACATGATAATATTTTGGCATGCAAACAGATTCACATTATCATATTTTCTTTTGCCCAATAGTTGTCACGTTGCTCCCACATTCCTCTCTCGTTTCTTAACACATTTCAGTCAGTAGATAGAGACTTCCATGCTCTTTGTGTCAAGTGTAGAACATTCCAGGAGAATGGGGGGAAAATGAGAAGTATTTTCTTCGCTTTTGGACTTTGATGGTATAGAGCCTCTGTGAGAAACAAAGTTTTCATCTCCAGAGAAAATAAAGATTCAGGAGAATTCAAGTGAGGTGTGAGCAGAGTTTCTCACTTCTAACCCTTCCCTATGTGGGGGATTAGAGGCTCAGAGAGGAAGAAGAAAGAGCTAAGATGCTGGCTGGAGCCCTGAACCCTGACTTCAAATGCATCATCATGGGAAAGAGAATGGATACAAAAATCCCACATGGATTTGGCGGAGTCTGAATTCAGAGAGACCTTTAACTCCTTTTCTTTTTAAATTTCAAGGAAGCCCAGAACAGATTCCAAACAGAAAATTTTGCAAGATGAGATGACAGGTTGTAGGACCCTTGGAGAACTACCCCATGCCCTGCATGATCAAGGGCAGTAGGACAATTCTGATGGCACCTAGAAGAGCCTGGAAGTGGTGAAGTACCATAGGTGTCTCCAGGAATTTTTCATGTCTCCATCATGATGGAGAGGCGACAGAATGATCACATGCACTAGAGAGGACAATACAGTTTGGCTCAATGAGAGTCAAACAGAGAGGCAAAAATGATGACTATTGTGCATAATTAATGACTGGTGGCTTCCTTAGCAGATTGCAGATTACCACTAGAAGCAAAAGCATCTCATCAGATATCAGGGTGTATTGTTAATGGCTTAGATCAGATGGCAACCCCTAATCCCTTCAGGGGAACACTAGTCCTACAGGAATGGGGGAAACGTAAATCATCTGAGATTAATTTTCCTTCACCCTGTAGAATGGATGCTCATACTAGAAAGCCCGTTGGGTTATAGAAAATATAAAATTACCTTTATTGCACTCCTGAATTGTGTGATTAAATTCAGACTCAGAATCCACAGCTCTCCAGAATCAGCTTCATGTTCCCCAAGATGGCACAGAGAAGAGGTGAGTCCTTGGAGGTGTGTGTGTAACCGGGAGGAACATGGGCTGCACACAGGCAGCTGCCGGTGGACGACTTAGAGAGAGCTCAGAATAGACCCCAACTTTCAATCTATTCAATGGGAAGGGGAATTTCTGAAGATCTGCTTTTAAACCTTTCAGACTGGTGGGGGAGGGGTAAATACTTAACGTTACTAACAACACTGTTTACCTTTATAAAGACACATTTATACTGTATTAACGGTTAAAAGAGATCATATATGGGCTTCCCTGGTGGCGCAGTGGTTGAGAGTCCGCCTGCGGATGCAGGGAACACCGGTTCGTGCCCCGCTCCGGGAAGATCCCACATGCTGCGGAGTGGCTGGGCCCGTGAGTCATGGCCGCTAAGCCTGCGCGTCCGGAGCCTGTGCTCCGTAACGGGAGAGGCCACAGCAGTGAGAGGCCCGCGTACCACAAAAAAAAAAAAAAAAAAAAAAATAGAGATCATATATGTAAAGTACTTAGATTAGTTCCCTGCTGCGATGGTTAATCCTATATGTAAACTTGGCTGGGCTTCGGGATGCCCAGATAGCTGGTAAGACATTATTTCTGGGTATGTCTTTGAGGGTGTTTCTGGAAGAAATTAGCACTGGATTCAGTAGACTGAGTAAGGAGATCTGCCCTCCTGAGTGTGAGCGAGCCTCATCCAATTCTTTGAGGGCCCAGATAGAAAAGAAAGGCGAAAGAAGAATGAATTCTGTCTCTTCTTGAGCTGGGATGCCTATCTTTTCTCGCCCTTGGACATCAGAAGTCCTGGTTCTTGGGCGTTTGGACTCAGAATGAATTATACCACCAGCTCTCCTGGTTCTTCAGTTTGCGGAATGCAGATTGTGGGACTTCTTGTCCTCAATAATCATGTAAACCATTTCCTATAATAAATGTCTATGTGTATACACACACACACACACACACATATTTAGGTTTGGACAAAAAGTTCGTTCGGGTTTTTAGTAGGGTGTTATGAAAACCCCGAACGAACTTTTTGGCCAATCCATCTATATCTCTCACTATATATAGATATATATCTGTATCTATCTATCTATCATCTATCTATCTATGGAGAGGCAGTGTGTGTATTGGTTCTGTTTCTTGTGGGAACCCTAATACACCTGCATATAAGCAGGTGTACACATTCTCTCAGTTTCCCTTGTCATTTCCTTCAGTGATGGCTCTGAAGTTGAGCAAAAAGCTTTGTATTTTTGTTTTCTTTTGGGAAGGAAAATGAGAAAAGGCAATTGAGGGATCAGTAAGTCAACCTAAGAATTTTAATTTTAAAGTACTAACTTTAAAAAATAGCTAAAAAGGCAGAATCCATTGCAGAAAACCAACCAAATGTGTATAAAATGCACATATACTTTATTTTACATATTTCTATTTTTATGTAAGAGAATGTGTTTTCTAATCATTCTCATTTGCCTGATCATTGAGCTGTTCATTCATTTTAAACTGTTCTGCATTTCCCTCTGCAAGAAATTCTGAGTGGGTAATTTTGATTAGTAGCTCTTTCTACATACACATCTTTTTCTTATTTTCAACTGTTACAGTTTTACTTTTTATTTTAATATGGCATTTCATTTTATGACTTGAGATTTAGACTGATGTCTTTGATGTGAGTCATTAATGCAGAGATTTGATCCTTTTACAGTGACAAAGGTATGAAAATACATTCATTTATTCCTTTAATAAGAAATGTCATACCACAGGGATTTAATAAGTAATCGTACAGGAGAAAATGAAGGTGTGTCTTTGTTAAGTAAAAGCAACAAGTCATGTAATTTTTATCTTTGTGAAGAAATAGGTTTTCTTGGAGATAATAGTATAAGAAATATTTAGAAGAAAAGATTTTTGAAGAAAGTGATGGGTGAAATGGGTAGTCTGTGGCACACAGTATGACTCCACCATAGCACCTGGCAATCTTGCTCTCTCCACAGGGACCACGTAGGGAAGACTCACTCAACGATGGGCTGAACCAAGGGTGGGTCGAAGGTGCCGTGATTCTCCCGGGAACATGGTGAGCTAGAGGCTGTCACAAGGCTCCTATTGTAGGAGTCTGTTAGGAAGCAGTCTCTCATCTGCCTCCCTAGTTCCATCAGGACTGAGTTCTATGTCGCCCTCATTTGGGTACAGCTGCAGACTGTAAACTGCTTGACGGGGGGTTAGAGCGGGCTCCCTAAAGACAGAGCCTCCACTCTCATGTTTTCTATCATCTGGCTCCTTGTGTTTGCTGTGGGCTGTTGAACTAGGGATGTGGGGAGCTGATATCACTGACCATGGTTTTCCTGTCTGTGAAAGGAATAAATTTGCCAACTCCATTTGGGCTCCTTGTCGCCATTTCAGACGCATCTCTCGAAGTACCGCAAGCCATCCTGACAGCTAACGGGCTGCTGCTTAGGGACTGATGGACTGCTTTGACTAGCACAGAGACCGTAACTAATAATAAGCTGCTATCCTGTGTAGATTGTAGAACCGCTCTCTTCATCGGTAGTAATCTTTAGTTATTTTCATGTTTCCCTCTGTGTATTTCTTCCTTTCTTCAAGCACATGATGTTCTCTTTTCCTAGATGGATTGAGGTTTCTTCATGTATCTCCTTTCCACATATGAACATGTACACATTCATGGATATTTACCAAAATGGGAAACAGTATGACTATAAATGTTTACAATAAAATTCCATGCAGTGAAAGGAGGAAATGCAATACATTCTTTTTTTTTTTTTTTTTTTAACAGGGTGATGGTGGTGGTGGATATTCTCTTTAATTATTTCTCTATCCTCTACTAATATTCTCTGGTATAAATTAAAAGGGAAAAGAAGTCTGTTTTCCCTTTTAACTTATATTAGAAAATGATCAGCTATTATTTGCCTTCTCTTTCCAATCAGTAAACCCATTCTCTTCTGAAGCTTGTCGCTGTACTTTTAATCTTTTTTTTTTTTGCAGTACGCGGGCCTCTCACTGTTGTGGCCTCTCCCGTTGCGGAGCACAGGCTCCGGACGCGCAGGCTCAGCGGCCATGGCTCACGGGCCCAGCCGCTCCGCGGCATGTGGGATCTTCCCGGAGCGGGGCACGAACCGGTGTTCCCTGCATCCGCAGGCGGACTCTCAACCACTGCGCCACCAGGGAAGCCCTGTACTTTTACTCTTGACCTCATCTTTGTTCTCTGTTTCTGAGAACAATTAGACTTTTAAAGTCTTGCATTATCTTTTATTTTTAACATTTCCTCCTCTCCTAGGTGTTTTGGACAATAAATAACGATGGTCAGGGGTCATTTATCATTATAAAAATAAATAAGAATACCCTGTTTATCAGACTGGAAAAATCACTTAGCTTAAATCCAATGTCTACCTTTTCTCTCACTACCAAACTTCTTGAAGAGTGAAAAGTATCCTACACTCATTGGTCCCAGGTGTTTGCTTCCCGCCCATGTCTCAACCCCGCTATAACTTGGTGTGTACTCCATGCACCCTATTGAACTAGTGAATAGGTCACAAATGACTAATCACAAGTTTCTCAGCCTTCTTAACACATGGATTTGCTTATTCTAGATTTTTACCTTACTGTACATCTACTGTTTCTAAATATGCTCTTTTAGCTTCTTCTCCTTTGATTTTCCCTAAATACAGAACTTTTTCAATTTCTTTACTGTTTCTTGTCATTTCTCTTCTTTGAAGATCTCGAGTTTGCTAGCTTTAATAATTACATATATGTGTTTGATTATCAAATTTGTATTTACAGTCCCTATATTCTTCTGAGCTATATTTCTAGGTATTTATAGGAAATTTTTATTGGGTACCTTACATTTGCAGCCCCTTAAAATTAATATACCCGAACACTGCTCAGCATCTTCAATGCCCACCTCTCTCTCTTATGAATTTGTTATCTCTACAATAAACGTTTCTTTTTTCCAATCCTTTTAATTACCAACTATTCATCCATTTGACACTTTCTCTTTATTTTACTTTCCCAATGTCCCTTGAAGCAAACTCATCTTTTCATTCTTCACTGTTGCTCTCCTAATTTAGGCTTTCATGACAACTCTTAAAATAGACCCTTTATCAACCAGCTTATCGCCAATATCCCTCCCTCCCCTAAGTCTCATACACGTCTATGTCAGATATGCTTGTTGGTATACACACAACCATCGCCTTCCTCCCTACTGGGAAAGCCCTGGTGCTGCTTTGGTGTTTACTGTCTCTTGTCCGTAGGAATGATAACTTTCTGTAGTCCCTTTGCATCCTTCATAATTGGTCCAAGACGGTCATGTTTGTTTTCTTTCCTTGACATGATTGTTTTTGTCATGGCCTGTGACTCATTCTTAGCAAATTGTACCTGATGGGAAATCTGTAGGCTTCTGGGAAAGGTTTTTACTTATGGATTAAAAGAGATTCAGTGTTGAAAGTGCCCGTTTTTAACAGGACGTCAGCTTTCTGCATGTGAAGCTTAGAACTGGTGCAGCTAATTTTCAATCATGAAGGAAAACGTCATCAGCACATGCGAATGACACGACAGACTGATAGAAAGCCTCTGCTTTTTGGTTTTTTTTTTAAATTGGGGTATAATTGCTTTACAATGTTGTGTTAGTTTCTGCTGTACAGCAAAGTGAATCAGCTATATGTATACATATATCCCCTCTTTTTGGGGATTTCCTTCCCATTTAGGTCATCACAGAGTATTGAGTAGAGTCCCCTGTGCCTTACAACAGGTTCTCATTAGTTATCTGTTTTATACATAGTAGTGTGTCTATGTCAATCCCAATCTCCCAGTTCATCCCACCACCACCCCCCATTTCCCCCCTTGGTGTCCATACGTTCGTTCTCTACTCTGTGTCTCTATTTCTGTCATACAGAGTGAAGTAAGCCAGAAAGAGAAAAGCAAATACCGTATATTAACACATATATGTGGAATCTAGAACAACGGTACAGACGAACCTGTTTGCAAGGCAGAAAGCCTCTGGTCTTTAATGAAATGACTGAGCTGAATTTGCTAACCCTCTATCTATGCTTTCTCTAGTCACTCTTGTTTCCCCATGTGTATCATTTATTCTGCTCTAACCTTGTAAATTTCACATCAATAGGCTTATTTATTTACTTACTCTAAATCAAGGTAACATTTGTCTCTAACATTATGTAAGTTTCATATGTACAATATAATACTTTGACTTCTGTCTATACTGCCGCGTGCTCACCACCAAACATCTGGTTGCTGTCCATCATCATACAGTTGACCCCCTGTACCCATTTCACCCTCCTCCCACACCCTCTCCTCTCTGGTAACCACTACTCTGTCCTTCGTATCTACATGTTTGTTTGCTTTGTTCATTTATTTTATTTTCCACATGTGACTGAAATCATACAGTCTAGTAACATAAAATGAATCACTTCCATTTAGTCTTCTTAAATATTAAGTTGGTTTACGTGGGCCTCATTTAGAGCCAAAAGCATATTTGTTACAACTCAAGTCACTTTACTCTGTTGCTTTAATTGTCCTCTATTCCCTCCAGAATAAATTATAATACCCTTGGCATTGTATTTAAGGACCTGTATGAACTGGTTACAGCATACCTTTACAGCTTTATCTTCTAAAACTACTCTTCACGACTTTTATGCTCCATCCAGAATAATCCATTAATTCACTATTCTTGAACATACTTTAGCATTTTTTCCCTCATTTGACTTGTAGCATTTTTCTTCCCTTATTTTTCTATTGAAATCACTATGATCTTCTAAAGTTAAGCTCAAGGACCACAATACTCATAGTCACCCTATTCCTCTGGTTGGAATTTAAAATCTCTCCATCTGTTGGGTATCTGTGTCAGGTGGTAATTTCATTCTAGCACCTGTCATAGTCTCTCTTGTAACATGAAGCTTTGCGCACTGTGCCCTTTTTCTCATTGTAGTTTCAATTATACTTAGCAATGTACCTACCTTTAGGAAGTTGTTGGTTGAAAGTATGTTCTGAAACAGGGCAAATTGAAAAATAAAACAGAACTTTGAAACCTTAGCCCAAGGAAAAGGAAAGGACATTTGCTGAAACGTAATCCTACTTTAGGGCACA
This sequence comes from Lagenorhynchus albirostris, assembly GCF_949774975.1. NCBI lineage: Eukaryota > Metazoa > Chordata > Mammalia > Artiodactyla > Delphinidae > Lagenorhynchus > Lagenorhynchus albirostris. The sequence continues at coordinate 141,077,743 of NC_083098.1, read as the reverse complement.
GAGATTGTGATTTTTGGTTTTATCGCAGGGAAATTTTATACCGTATACCAGAACACATTTATTTCAGCATTGTTTTTGATATGAAAAAATTAAAATGACCTAAGTGTCCATCTGTAGAAGACTGAAAGAAAACTTTTTTTACTTCATTAAATTAAATGTTAATGTGTCAAAGAGGGTGGATCTTAAAAACGTAACATTGAGTATGTACAGAAAATTGTATAACATAAACTATAATTCAGAAATTTAAGAGAATAAGCAATATCAGGAAGGAGACCTGGAACAACCACCTCGACTTCAAAGGAAGAAGGACTTCACAACTATAAAATGAGAAACGCACAACTCTTTTCTTCGGACAGCAAAGTAAAAGAATACCTCTTATTAATGGACATTTGTGCAATATCATGCTATCCACAGAGCACGAAAATTGTGCCTCGTCCTTCCCAGCTGCCTTAGTAGGACGTCGATTATCTGCATAGCCCTCAGCGCTGTGGTCTTCCTTCCTGTCTCAGAAAGAGAAGTTTTTTTCTCCCTGTTTGGGCCTGACGGTGCTCCCTGTGCCCCAGGCATCAGTCACCACATTGTCTTGGGAGTTTCCCATCCACACTTATTTATTCACCCCTTCTTGTTTCAACTTCTACTTAGTACACTTTCTTTTCCTGTTTATAAACGCTTACCTCTTTCTCTCTCATGCTCTCAATTTTTCTCTCCCCATTTCACAAAGAAGTCAGTTTAAGGAGGTGTTTTATTTTTATATTTTTTAAAATAATATTTGTTTATTTACTTTTGGCTGCATTGGGTCTTTATTGCTGGGCGTGGGCTTTCTCTAGCTGTGGCGAGCAGGGGCTACTCTTCGTTGCAGTGCGCAGGCTTCTCATTGCAGTGGCTTCTCTTATTTTTGTTTTTTGTTTGTTTGTTTGTTTTGCGGTACGTGGGCCTCTCACTGTTGTGGCCTCTCCCGTTGCAGAGCACAGACTCTGGACGTGCAGGCTCAGCGGCCATGGCTCACGGGCCCAGCCGCTCCGCGGCATGTGGGATCTTCCCGGACCAGGGCACGAACCAGTGTCCCCTGCATCGGCAGGCGGACTCTCAACCACTGCGCCACCAGGGGAGCCCACGGTGGCTTCTCTTGTTGTGGAACACGGGCTCTAGGCGTGCGGGCTCTAGTAGTTGTGGCTTGCAGGCTCAGTAGTTGTGGCTCGCGGGCTTAGCTGCTCCACAGCATGTGGGATCTTCTCAGACCAGGGCTCAAACCTGTGTCCCCTGCATTGGCACCAGGGGAGGCCAAGGAGATGTTTCGTACATGCTGTTTCACTGTCTAAATTGTCATTTACTCCCCAGTTCATACCTTTGTTCTCTCTATTCTCTTGCATTCATCTGGCTATTCTAGCATCTCCCCAGAAATTCTATTGACCAAATCCAGTAAATACTCTTTGGTCATTATTTTTTCATTTGACCTCTCTTATAACCAAAACCCTGTTTTCATTTGCCTTTTTTAAAAGACATTTTATTTTATATTTACAGAAAAGTTGAAAGTTTAGTACAGCGGGTTCTCATATGCCCCACATTCAATTTCCCCTGTTATTAATATCTTACATTAGTAGGGTATATTTGTCACAATTAGTGAAACAATATTGACATATTATTGTAAATAAAGTCCATTTCGTGCCAGGATCCCATCCAGTATACCACATCATGTTTAGCTGCCGTAGCTCTTTAGGCTTCTCTTGGTTGTGTCAGTCTCTCAGACTTCCCTTGTTTTTGAGACCTGAGCAGTCTTGAGGAGTACTGCTTTGGTATCTTGTAAAATATCCCTCAGTTGGGATTGGTCTGATGTTTTTCTTTGAACTAGATTAAGGTTATAGGTTTTTGAAGGAAGACCACAGAGGTAAAGTGCCATTCTCATCTCATCACGTTATATCAAGGGTGCATATGACATAATTTATCACTGTTGATATTAATGCTGATCAAGGTTTAACATCATTGTGAAGTCACTCTCCCACCACCCACTTTCATACCGTAGTCTTTGGGAAGAAGTTACTATGCACAGCCCACACTTAGGGTGGGGAGTTGTGTTCTGCCTCTTGATAACAGAGTATCTGCATAGATTATTTGTAATTCTTCTGCACAGGAAAGTTGTCTATTTGACCCTATTATTTATTTATTTAATAATTTCTTGATCTCAGTATGGACTTACATACTTTGAGTTATATTCCAATCCAATTTCCTTTATTTTGTTACTTAAATTATTCCAGCTTTGGTCCTTCAGAGTTCTTCCAGTTGACTCCTGTGTCCCTTTGGCCTATCCCCATCATTGTGGGGTTTCTTCCTTCATTTTTTTTTTTGTTTTGTTGTTTTGAGTACGTCTTTACCTCGTGGCACTACAAAGATACTCCAAATTCATCTTCTATCCTTCCTGTCCCTGGCCTAGGGCCAGCCCTTGTTCAAGGGGCCCTGGTTGCTGATACTGGAAAATGGTATTAGAAGCCAAATCTTGGTGCTAGTTGTGGCCTCCTTTACTTGTTTTTTCATCATTTCTTCCCTTTTTTGTTATTTCCTCTCCATTTCCCGTATATGCCCCTTTCCCTCTATCTATCCCCTATCTCCCTCCACAGCCCCCCTCCTTTTTTTTCTGTTTTCTAGATATTTCTCCTTCTTCCTCTTCTCCTGCATTCGTATCCTCTCCTGAGTGAACTCACCAGTAGGGGAGGCCAATTATCCTCTTATATTCATGATTCAGTAAATGTGGAGATTGGGCTACCTTCTCCCTTAAGGGAAAGCCATATCAAGATTTCTCCTTTCTTTCCCTAATCAGGCAGTTTCCGAGGAGGGTGCTTAACTCTCCTCTATACCCACCTACTTGCAAACAGAGTGTAATGGGAGATTAGCGAGAGCCTGATATTCATTAGGTTATGTTTGCCATAAGGCAAAGCTAAAATATTGAGGCCATGTGGCCCATTCCTGAGAAGTCCTCTGTTACTCTTTCGACCACTTTTGCTGAGGTGGAATGGTTGGCCTTGCAATTCTGGTCTCCATGCTGAAAGGGATTAGATGCCTCTGGATATGCAGTACTCCAGTTTTTCAGCCTAGGACTTGGTAGGTAAGCGCTAATCAGTGGATAAAGTCCTTTGAAGTTTCTACTCTCATTCAGGCCCATTTTTATTCTCAATTCTATCCTTCCTAAGTAGCCCTACTTCTTGGGTTTTGAAGCAGCTACTTGGTCCATTTATAAAATGGGTACCTTTATTCCAGTTTGGGTCCTTCGATTAACTCTTGGTTAGAACACTGGTCAAAAGAATGACTCTTAAACTCTTGAATTTTAATACTCATCTAGTCCCATGATTTAAATACACACTTACATGTTCACTATTAATAACAACAACAACAATATCTCTAAATCATTTCCCTAAAACTTAAAATTTAGAATTTTATATAAGATACAGTTATTCATGTGTTCTATAGGCATCTAAAAATTATCAAGTCCAAGCTTTGCTCATACTCTCTCTCTCACTTTTTTCTCTTCCTGTATCCTATACCATGGTGACTGTCCTCACTGTTCACCCACTCATTCAAGTAGAAAACATGGGCTCCTAATCCAGTAACTAAGAAATTCCAGTTAATTCTGCTTCACTAATGTCTCTTAAATTCTGTTCTTTTCTTTCACCACTACTGTTAGGGAAGCTTGCTTAGATTAGCACACAAACTCTTAACTTCCTTACTTGCCTTCAACGTAACTTCCCTAATTTATTCTCTACACTACTGCCAGTTTGACCTTTCCCCAATATAAAGCTAATCGTAATACTCTATTGTATTGCTCAGGACAAAGTCAACTCCTTTTCTTTCTTTTCCTTTCTCCCTCCCTCTTTCCCATCCTTCCTCCCTTCCTCCCTCCCGTCCTTCCTTCCGTCCTTCCTTTTTTTTTTTTATCATAGTGCTACTGACCTGGGTTCTTGGGACTCTTTAATCAATAGAAATTGATAAGAGGCCAGACAAGAAATTCAGGCAAGGCTTTACTGGGACTCACGCTGCCGCACGAGGGAGCGAAAACAAGTAACAGTTTCCCTTGCTCGCTCCCTGAGAGGGGGTGAGCTTGTCCCTTAAATGGGGTGAGGGTCGGGGCAGATGCGTGGCTTAGGTGGTCTGTCCACCAGCCCCTTGGTGGTTCTGTGGGCAGGGATCATGTGCCATACCCTGATTTTGCTCCCAACACCTCAGAAATGGCAGTTGGGTGTTGGTCTTTCTGCATCTTCGTGCCCACAGTTTGCGCCAGTTACACATGCACACAGTTATTTTTGTCCCTTCTAGTTTCTTTGTATCTGCTGCTGGAGAAAACATTTGTCCAGGTGCCATCTCTGCAGCAGAGAGCCCCAGGTTCCAGGTCCCAGTCTGTCTCAATAGCAAATAAGACACTCAGACAGCTCCAACTTCTCTTATTCTCTGACATGTACACTATGCTTCAGTTATCTGGAAACATGTACCTTTCATAAAATGAATCATGCTAAGCTTGCCTCGGTGCTTTTTGACATAGTATCTCCTTTGCCTGGAATGCTCTTCCCTCTCTGTGTCTTTCTTAATTTTCCTTTTATTTCTGGTTCACTCACCCATGTGTTAAGACTTAGTTCATTAGTAAGACCCACCCCACTGTAAAGTTTGAGGGAATGAACACTTTCTCTGGGCTTCCAGAGCTCCCACCATGGGCCTAACAGTATTACAACTCTCCTAGATTTGGACAATCTGCATTTATTATCTGTGTATTAATTAAAGAAAGGCAGTGTACTTAATTCTAGAATTAAGCACAAAGTTGGGTATATTTACTGATAAATATGATAAACGTTTGCTGAGTAAATGAACTAACAGTGCCAAGGAGGTAGTGGAGAAAGCACATACAGTGTTTCTAACAGTCACTGTCAAGCTCCCTTCCATTCTTTAATCTAAACAATTGTTTGTATTCTTAAGTAACTACCTTAGAAACAATTCTCTAGCCCCCAACTATGTCTTCCCTAAAACCACTTGCTACCCCAAACTCTTCTGTATCAGTTATGGGAATTCTGACTTACAGTAATTTTTAAAAATCCCAATTCAAACCAGTTTACAAGTGTAACCAAGCAGGATCCTTTGGGGCCTTCCCAGGACACTGGACACTGGGACAGATTCCCACCCCTCTCCTCCTGCCATGTCCTCTGCCTACCTCTTGTTTGTTGAAAAACAGCCTCCTAGACCTTCCCCGAGTTCCAAATAACAAATTGAATCAGAGAAGTGAGAAAATGCAGAAACAAAGGAAGACAGTCAAGCAAGACAAAATAATAACAGTTTAGCCCTTCAACAAAGTCCACGGCCTTTAGTCGTTTTGGCGTAACCAAAATCCCTATGGGATGCATCCTCACGGTCAGTCAAGGGGATGGTACAGTTCCCAGGACTCATATTTAGACATCACATTGTCCTCAAGGAGAAATGGCCACTTGCTTCACCTTTTTGTTATAGAAAGAGGAAACATTTCCTTGTGCCTGTCTCCATTTCTATCACCTCAAGATTCATTTGCAAACTTTAGGTAATTGGTGTGTCTTAATTTAGGTCTCTCCAAATGCTGACCCTGAGAAAATAATTTGAATGAAATAATTTATCTGGGAAGCACTGTGAGAAAACAATAGGAATGCAGCATAGGAAGGAAAATAGAGAGCGAATTACACTCCGGTTAAGGGAGTTCCATCCTGCCAGGGATCCTTTGAGAGACTGTGCAGAACACAAGGAAAGCTGGGAGATTTCAAATCTTATCCTTAAGATAAGATTTCAAATCTTATCCTTCTCTAGGTTATAGTGTTCCCTGGCACTTCCATTAGCCTTGTACATGGTCAAGAACCTCATAGTGGCCAGAGAAACCCTCAGGCAGTTAGATGTAGGCGATTCAGGTAGAAAGTTGTTGGTAGATACAGAAACTATTCATTGAAGGTACCGATGATATTTTGGGTGGGCCAAATAGGGCAGGACACCAATAGTGTCCGCTACAAAGCCCATTCCCAAATAATTCACCACCAGGGTTAATTTGAAAATAATATTTAGCTTAGACTTTTCAGTTATGCTGTATAGATATTGATTGAAGTGTCAGCCTTCATGGCCACTATGACCTCTATAAAGGACTTTTGGGTTTATACTGAGGAAATGAAACTAAGCTAAGTAGGTACAGTTGGTTTTCATTACTGTCACTGTATTTAACTTTCCAGGCTAGCGAAGTTAATTAAAGACAAAATATAGATAAATCTAGTATTCTAATACCTGATTTATTTCTCCATCTTCACTAAAGTCTCCCATCACCATGCTTCATTCCTCTCAGAATTTTGCTTTTTACTATTCTTGTTTTTCTGGCTGATAACTCAGTTGCCTCCACAATAAAGATATAAAGATGTAAGAATATAATGTCACTCTTATTGCCAATATATTTTTTAAATTGACTTAAAGACAAAACCTAAATCAAAGATTTAATAAGTTTTAACATTCAACTTTATTTGCTTTACCCTTCTATCTGTATCCAAATATGATTTATCTATGGATCTATCCATCTATCTCTCTCTTTATATTATTTGCCAATCAAAGTGAGAGTAAGTTATAGATATCATGACATTTCACTCCTAAATAATTCAGCATGCATTTTTTAAAAAAACCCTGGTAATTCTCTTTATAACCAATATAATATTATCAAACTCAATAAGTTTAACTTTGATAAAATAATGTTATATAATATAATAATGTTATGTAAGATCCTTATTCAAATTTTCCATATTTTCACAATAATACCCTTTGTAACTCTTGGACTGTTTTGTTAATCTAAGATAAACATAATTATGCATTATAATTAGTTGTCAATTATAATGACAACTTTTCAGACTCCTTAACCTAAAATGTTTTTCTCACTCTTTAAAAAATTTTTTTTGGTTAATCATGGCAGTAAAACTTTTTTCAGGCCTAGGCCACATTTCTTTAAAAACAACAACAACAACAACTTTATTTTGGGATAATTTTAGATTTACTGAAAAGTTACAAATACATCCAGAGAATTTGCTTACATTTCTCCTCCCCGCCTATTTTTAACATCTTACATACATGATGTGTTTTTCAAAACTGAAAAAGCAACATGGACGCATTACTATACTCTAAAATCCAGCCTTGTCTGAGTTTCATCAGTTTTCCAGTTAAGGTCCTCTTTCCGTTCCTGGGTCTGATCCAGGTGCCACCTTGCAATTATTTGTCTTGTCCCTCAGGTCTCCTCTGGTCTGGGTCAGTTTCTGACTCTTCCATTGTTTTCCATTGTCTTGATAGTTTTGAGGAGTACTGAGTACTGAAGTATTCTGTAGAATGTCTCCAATTTGAGTTTTCCCTTTATTTTTTTCAATTGGCTAGGGCAACGGGTTTTTGAAAAGGATACCAGAGGTGAAGAGCCTTTCTCACTGCATCTATCACAGGGGTCTTAATATCCACATGATCTCACTGCTGAGGTTTTAACAGTCATCATTTGGTTAAGGAGGTGTTTGCCAGGCTCCTTCATTGTAACATTACTATTTTTTCCTTCCTTGTCCTGTTTTTAGAAGCAAGTCACTAAGTGTAGAACACCCTGGGGTGTGGAAGGGTGGAGGGTAGGGTGGATAAAGGGGCGTAGGGGTTGGTGACTGGAATTAAACTCCACCGCCTGTAAGGTAGAATATCTACATACGTTGTTTGTAATTCTTCTGCATAGGAGATTTGTCCACTGTTTTATTTATTTAATCATTTATTAATATAAGTATGGACTTGTATATATTTCTTTTATAGTTTGGGTTATAATCCAGACTTACCTTATTAATTTTGTAGCTTCAATTGTTCTAGCTTTGGGCATTGGGAGCTCCTTCAGCAGACCAGTTTCTTTGATAATCATTTTTTATATTCCCCTTGATCTTCATTCTGCCTTTTCCCCAAATCTCATATCTACACTATCTTATAGGATAGAGATTCAACTCAAACCATTGACTTTCAGTATGACATAGAACCAAGAAGAATACTGTTCAGTTCTATATTTATAATTTTGTAAACCTACTTTCCATCATTTGATTTCTGCCACAAATTAATTTGACATACGGTGCATTATTAAAATATATTTACTATGGTGAAAATTAGAACCAATAGAATATAAAAAATAAGCTATCAAGCCATCTGTTGGAGAAATCTTGATACTTAAAAGGACCTTCCTTTCCCTGGCACTTGTACTTTTCTCCCACCTCTCATATGGTGCTCTAAATATGACAGCTGCCATGGGTGATTAGATTCCTCACCTGCAAAATCTATATTTCACATGCTTAATATATCATCTCATCTAAAATAATATAGTCATAGAAAGGCTACCTATATTTATACTGTACCTGGATGTATTTGTATGTTGGCAACTTACATGCCACCACAGTGCTGAGGAAGCCTCAATATGTCAGTTGCATTTGACAGAAGACTTACTTATTGCTTTAATTTTTCAAAAAGGGGATGAATATTTTTATATATTTTTGTCTAATTTTAAGTGGCCTACTCAATGTCAAGTGGCTTTAAAAAAAAGAAACAGGTTGATTTTCCAAAAACAAAAGTTTGATATGGTGGCTATTGGTTGGAATTGAGGGAGGGAGTGATAGGGAGACTGTGGAGAGCATAGTGAACTCATGCTCTGTGATCTTTAATCCCTAGGTGTAACTGTTTTGTTTTCCCTAGTGTTCCATGCTTGTAAGTTGCATCTTTGGAAGCAATGTTAATTTATCAGAATTAATGGAATATGAACAGGTAAGACGTTACCTCTCAATGAATTTGATCATATCAGTGTCTTAGAAAGATAAGTATTGTTTCCATGGGTGTATAAAATTACTGAGGGCTATTTTAAACAGTGTGAAAATGCAAAATCATCATAATAACACCCACTGTTGCCCACACACATTTGCTATGTTATTTCCTGAACCTTATGAATATGTATACATTTTTTTGCATATCATATGCCCATTCTACCTAAAATACATTTTAAGTTACTGAAGAAAGTCAAATATTGTGTACAGGGCTTCCCTGGTGGCGCAGTGGTTGAGAGTCCGCCTGCCGATGCAGGGGACACGGGTTCGTGCCCCGATCTGGGAAGATCCCACGTGCCGCGGAGCAGCTGGGCCCGTGAGTCATGGCCGCTGAGCCTGCGCGTCCGGAGTCTGTGCTCCGCAGCGGGAGAGGCCACAACAGTGAGAGGCCCACATACCGCAAAAAAAAAAAAAAAAAAAAAATATTGTGTACAATGTCAGTCGCTAAACAACTTACCACCGGGGTCACGATTTAAGCACTGTGGCAAATATGTACTTACCTAACCCATAATTAAAGGAAATATCCTTAGCCTTTATATTGGTAATAATTAAATATATAGTTACATTTAAAAAATGAATCCTGATTTTAAGAAAGGTAATATGCACAAGCTAAATTATAGAATATCAACACGTGTCCCTTTGCTTTATGACATATAACATTTTGTCTTGAATATTAAATATTTCAAAAAGTCTTTTCCTATATATGTGTGTGTGGGTATATAGACAATGGGAAAAGAAAAGAAAAACAGACATCATAGCTAATCTTCACACGTTCTGATAATTTAGTTTGGTACACTTCTACCTAGATCATGTACTGTATGTAATAGCTTCTTTGGCTTTAATCACAATTTTGTGTGGCGAGAGAAGGTTCTCTCAGTAAAATCAGAATTATTATAAACAGTTCATAAATAGCAATACACAAAAATCTCATTTCCATTTTTCTGCTTATATTTATAACTATAAACATAATTTCATGAGAGTTTGCATGTTTTTTATAAAACCTTAAATATTATTAAACACATCAAAAATTAGTAAAGATGGGCTTCCCTGGTGGCACAGTGGTTGAGAGTCCGCCTGCCGATGCAGGGGACACGGGTTCGTGCCCCGGTCCGGGAAGATCCCACATGCCGCGGAGCGGCTGGGCCCGTGAGCCATGGCCGCTGAGCCTGCACGTCCAGAGTCTGTGCTCTGCAACGGGAGAGGCCACAACAGTGAGAGGCCCGCGTACCACAAAAAAAAAAAAAATTAGTAAAGAAAACGGAAGTCAGTTCTATACTCAATATATTAGAATGCAGTTCAAGCTAGATTATATTAATAAAATAATAAGTAAACCGAAGTATGTACTACCCACTTCATTCAAATTGTGTATACAGCACAAATTTTACACCTTTTTTTTAAAAAAAGACTGTTGTTACACTGACTATACATCCAAGTATAAGACTAAGATTGATCTTCATTTTATTTTCCTCGGTATACCAATAGGGACACTAACACTTGTTATAAATCCATAGATTTTGTGTTTGATTTTGAAAACTTGTTCTTATAAAACCAAAACTAAAGAAATAAGATATTTACAACTATACCCTCCAATATCACTTTAAATTTATACTAGTATGTGATTATAATAGAAAGTTTTGTTTTAATTCCTCCTCTAAAAAACTTCACCATTTCTCTGGGAAACTAAGACAGCTTCATAAAATGATCTGTAAATGTGGTAAAAATTGGAGTCAAGTGTGTCATCCATCAGCAGGTAATCTAAGAAGGTCAGAGATAAAGTGACCAATGTAGTATTGTGCTGTGGGTGGGAAAATAAGACCATCCAGGGTAAAAAAAATGATATCATTGCCGGGCAGTAAACTGAGATGAAGTAGAATCAGGGAGACGTAGCCATGTTAAATTTGGCCTGAAATAATAGATTGGAACAGTGATACATTTGAATATTAAATTTATCAACATGAGCAAAAAGATCAAAGCCTACTTAAATATGAAAGATTAACTAAGATCTGACTTTTTTAAGATGCTAAATTTATTTTAGGAATGTGGTCTAAATGATTTCCAATTCCTAAAAAGCTTAAAGACCGTATTAGTAAAAAACCTATAGAAAATCTTTCTCAATTCTTATAACTTTTCATTTTTTCCTGTTTTTATTGCAAGTTTTGTTTTATAACTGTTCTAAAACTGTTTCTAAAATATATTGCTGGGAAAATGGACTTCTACCTGATGTATTAATTAATTAATTGATTAATTAATCAAAGGAAAATGCTTTGAATACTTGTTGAGCAAAACTTCTAGTATTGGAAATCATAGGAGTTTATTTATTTCAAAAGTAAATTTGCGGGGCTTTCCTGGTGGCACAGTGATTGGGAGTCCGCCTGCCAGTTCAAGAGACACAGGTTTGAGCCCTGGTCCGGGAAGATCCCACATGCCGTGGAGCAACTAAGCCTGTGCTCCACAACTACCGAGCCTGTGCTCTAGAGCTCGCGAGCCACAACTACTGAGTCCGCGTGCCACAACTACTGAAGCCCGTGGGCCTGGGGCCCATGCTCAGCAACAATGAGCCACCACAATTAGAAGCCCATGCAACGCAACAAAGAGTAGCTCCCGCTCACCACAACTAGAGAAAGCCCGTGTGCAGCAACGAAGACCCAACGCGGCCAAAATAAATAAATAAAGTAAATTTATTAAAAAAAAATATATATATATGCTTCTTAAAAAAAAACACGTGAATTTGCCACTTTGGAGATCCCTGGAATCTCTAAACAGTAGAAGTTACTTTAAATAATTTCCACTTAAACAACTATGTGGTTTAACTGATAACTCTCTATTGACTCTATAAAAAAATGCTGACTCATGCTTATAGAATGCTCATGCCTTGTGACAAACGGCCTAATATCTAATGCCATGAACCAGTTGATTACTCCCAAAATGCTTTATGCCAAAATTACTTACTTTTATAATAATTTAATAGAAATTATGTAAACTGATGCAATGAGAAGAATACATTAGCTCATTATTTTTATAAAAAGGTATTTGTAAAGATTTGATAAAAGTAGGTCACTAAAATATTGTTCTCTAGGTTTTTAAAGACTTTAAAATTCCAAACATGCTAATATCTAAAAGAATTCTGCAAAGCGATTGTTCCTCTACTGTCTATACTAAAGTTCTCTCATTTTACTTTAAGGTAACTATAGTTGGAAAACATATTTCTGTGATATATGCCAGAAATAAAAGAACTCCATATTTTAGATATTTAAAGAAAAGATCTTAAATCTCATGACAAATGGAGAGTGATTTAATAAAAGATAAAGTTTAGCATTTTTTTCTTCCTGCTCCAGGATAAATTTCAAATTGATTAGAGAATAAAATGTGAAAAATGGAACCATATATAAACTAGAAGAAAATTGGTGTGACGTTTTTAATGGGAGAATAATGTAGGAAAAACACAGTAAGCTAAGTCAAAACCAAACAGCAAACTGGAGTGTAATATTTCCAATTTATAAGACCTAGAGTTTATATTCTGATCTACCAAGAGTTCTTAAACGTCGAGGAATGAAGAACAACCTGTAGCGTAATGAATAAATGATATAAACTAGACATTCACTGGAAAAAAACCCTCCTTATACATAAGAAAAATTGCTCGTTCTCACTTATAATAAGGGAAAAATGAATAAACATTTTTATCTCATCACATTGGTAAAATTTCAAAAGCATGACAAAATATTTTGTTATTTAATGAAGCTGAGGAGAAACGTGTAGCCTTATACACTGCTGATGAGGTTGGGAAAAAAAGGCATTACATGTATGGAGGAATAGTTGGCAACATCAGCAAAATTACACAGTGAATGTACCCTTTGATTCCACTTCTAGGAATCTATCACCGAGATACACTGGCAAAGATATGAAATGACATACTCATGATGATACTCTTAAAGGGAAATGACTGAAAAAAAACTTAGTGTCTTTCAATAGGGAATCGAATGATTATATCCTGTATATAATGCAGTAGGATACACTGTAGCTATAAGAAAGAATGAATATTATCTATAGAGAGTGATAAAATGTGATTTCTATGATATACTGGCATCCCTTCTTTTACTGAACTTTAGAGATTCCGTGTGTTTGTTTTTTTACAAACCAAAGATTTGTGGCAACCTTCCATCGAGCAAGTCTATTGGTGCCATTTTTTTCCCAACAGCCCTTGCTCACTTTGTGTCTCTGTGTCACATTTTGGTAATTCTTGCAATATTTTATTATTATATTTGTTAAGGTGATCTGTGATCAGTGACTTCTGATGTTTCTACCATGACTCGCTAAAGGCTCAGATAATGGTTAACATATTTTAGCAATAAAGTAATTTTTTATTGAGGTACGTACATTGATTTTTTTACACATAATACTACAGCATACTTAATAGACTGCAGTATAGTATAAAGATAACTTTTATATGTACTGGGAAAGCAAGAAATTCCTGTGATTTGCGTTATTTCAAAATTTGCTTTATTCCGGTGGTCTGGAACCAAACCTGCAATATCTCTGAGATATGCTTGTACTTATACATGAAAAAGGCACAATATTGAATATTGCGTATAATTTTTTTCCAATTATCTGTATGGGAGAAAGAGTCAAAATGGAGGAGACAGGAGTGAAGGCAAGCCTTTACCCAAATACCCTGTTACATACGTTCTAATTTGCAACCGTTTAACAATCTTACATAATCAAAAAAAAAAAAAAAGCAGAATCAGAAAGTAAAAAGTTCCTAAAGATCAAAACTAATAAAACTAATTATATATCACGATTGATTTAAAATGTATTTTCTGTGCAGGTTAATCCATAATGTGTTTGTTTTATCTGTAAAAATTAGAGCAGTATGTTTGAAGGAAAAATTGAGCTGCAAAGAATTCTTGAAACTCATTCAGCTTTATTTTATTAACAATGCTGATGTTATTACATTGAAACTAATTTATTTATAATTGGATAAAGTCAAGAAGTAATAGCATTAACTTTATTTTGGAACCAAAATTTTCAGTAAAAGAGAAAATGAACATAGATTTAAAAGAAAACAGGTTAGATAAATATCCTGCGGTAGAAACTTAAGTTGGAGATATGTTATGAACACATACATTTGTTTTGTTTCTAAAGTAATTTTTACTAGCTCTGTCTCTTGAAAAGACCAAGAGGTGGCCACCACCGAGTGGCATCCAGATTGTGATTTCTCTAAATACCTTTCACCGATAAAAAGAGCAGTAAAAGCTGCAGGAGGAAATATAGACAACTGGCTGAAACATCTCATTGTGCCAAAAAACAAGGAGGCTATGGAAAAAAAAAAAAAGGTTACATCAAAAGAAAACAGAGGCAATGGCAATAGATGGGATACTTTGGGCGCTATACAAAAAATATTTCCAAGAAAACTGTTAAATATCCAAGTAATAGTATTATATAGATATTTCAGATCAACTAAGCAAAAGGGGAACTCAAGGTACTAGTCTGTTGGTCTTCAATCCAGGCCTAACCTACCACCACTACCCTCACCACCCCCCTGCCCCTACCTCCCCATCATCCCCACTCCCATAGCCCCACCACCACCCTCACCCCCCCACCCCTACCTCCCCATCATCCCCACCCCCATAGCCCCCACCACCACCACCCTCACCCCCCCACCCCTACCTCCCCATCATCCCCACCCCCATAGCCCCACCACCACCCTCACCCCCCCACCCCTACCTCCCCATCATCCCCACCCCCATAGCCCCCACCACCACCACCCTCACCCCCCCACCCCTACCTCCCCATCATCCCCACCCCCATAGCCCCCACCACCACCACCCTCACCCCCCCACCCCTACCTCCCCATCATCCCCACCCCCATAGCCCCACCACCACCACCCTCACCCCCCACCCCTACCTCCCCATCATCCCCATCCCCACACACACACCCACCACTCCTACCCCACTACCACCTCCACTACCTCCCTAACCCCCTCACCCCTGCCCACCACTACCACCACCACCCCTGATCTTAGCCCTTTAGAGCCAGGCTATGTCCTGGACAATGATTGTGGGGTACCTTTACCAAAACAAAGGTCACTCCCCAAATAAATGTTATTTGGGAAACAGAGTTGGAGAAAAATGCAATTATCACTTTTTTTTTCTTTTCTGAAATATTTTATTTATCCCTTCTACATGGGTCTTTCTGTATTTCTACATGGTTTCCTTCATCAATGCATTTGATTAATTCACTCATTATTGCTTTTGGTTACTTCTTTCTGTAAACTGAACAAGAATCTTATGCATGGCTGATCATTTAAATTTAATAACCAGGAAGTAACTGTCAATAATAATAGTTAAACATATTCAGCAGTTATTATGTGTATTGGTTTAAAGCCTCTAACTTTAATTCTCAGAGAAATTCTATAAGGTAGATACTGTTATGACTCCCATTTTACACATGAAAAAGATTAGAGGTTGGAAGCCTTAACCAGGTTAGAGTCAGTGGCTGAGCCAGGGGGTAAACTCAGACAGTAGGGCTCTGGAGCCCATGCACAGGACACATCCTGAGAGCATATTTTTTGTAGTTACCTGATTCCCTCAGCTCTCTTCCAGAAGAGAATTGTTTCAATCACTCCCATATATGCTTCTATTTAACTTAATGAATATTTAAAAATCCGTTTTATATAATTGTCTCATGAAAATAAAGAGTGTGGTTAAAAAGAATTAATGCATACTTTGTAATCTTAAATTGTAATGATTTGTCACTATTAAAATTTGCTGATCTCTGTTAAGGGTCTGTTAAGGGACCCTTTGATGGTCCTTATACATCCTTTTTAGTCAATTTAGGAATACATGTGTTTTCTCCATATAAAGAGTTTTCAGGTGCTACTAATTAGTGGGCTCTTTTTTTTTCCCCCAGTTCTTTATTTTAAAAGAAATTAAAACGTTCTTTTAATAGATACAGCTGGTAGATATTGCCTCTCTTTACAGTACACTTTAACAATATGTAACATTTACAAAATTTACAGAGCATAAAAGAGCTTTCTCTTATCTTTTGAAAGCTTTCTAATTTATTCTTTTTATTAAATCTTCAAAAAAAAGCTAAAAATCAAAAATGTGAAATTTATAAATTAACTTGTATTAAAGACAACTTTAAATTCTTTGCGTTGAAGAGTAGTGTATTAACACATAATTTGAAGTGAATTAAACAGTCTTAAGCAAAACCATTACACAACTATTTATAGAACAATCTTAACAATTATGAGAAGTTAAAGAGCAGTGTAAACAACGTTGAATAAATTTACCTCATTGTGGCCCGATGTGTTATTTTAAACAAACTATCAGTGGCAAAAAAAAGCTTTTGGAAAAATGGTCTTTTCTTTTTTAGCTCCAGTGGGAGAATGCACTTTTAAGGAATTTCTATTTAAATTGGCCTATTTATGATAATTTATTTAAATAAAAATATATGGAGTAATCGATTTTACAATGTGTTTTTAAGGCAACATATTTCCTTATAAAGATATCTCACAAGAGACTTTATGTGTATACTTTGATTTTATAGTAGGAAGGAGATGATATATTACTTCTCTTTACTTTTCTGAATCTATGTAATAATAATGAAATACAGCTTGGGTTTATGATGTATTTTTATTGGACTTTGACAGACATAATTTATGTTACTAAATTATAACATAAACAGGAAAATAATATTATCTTAAAATGCTTATTTTTCTGTATTCATGTGTGCACACACACACTCAGATAAAAATGGGGCCACGAACACATGACTTTAATTATCTATCATTATTGCTACAATCACCTATCTAACACTAAATTCCCATATGCCATGCATACTTACCCCAGAAGGAAAGTGTTGCTATTTCTAATTTGTGGCATTTTTAATTTGTCTGATTAACTGTTGGGAGCCAAGAAGTTTTCGCCATTAGAAGATGGCCGACACCCTGCTTCTCTTCCTGATTTATGAGATAGAAGTTCGCGCCTAAAATGAAAGCCCGCGCACGCAGCACCAATGATGATTAGCCAAGTACTTCCCTCATTCTGAATCCCGCCCCCCTTTCTCTGCAGTGTATAAATACAGCTACCGCAGCAATAAAAGTTTGAGGCTTGATCAGGATTCTGTCTTGCCTCCATTCTTTCGCGTCTCCTGCCCTTCCCCCTTTTTTCAACCCCCACAGGTTCCTCCTCGGACTCACAAGGATTTGTCCTGCTGGTCGGGACTCCCGGGGACGCCCGGGGCCGTACACAATTAACATTTACCTCCTTTGAATTATAAACAAATTTTAATAATAACCTTATGATTAGTGAATGACTTTTCCTAACTCTAAATAGGAATGAAAAAGAATGTAGATGTCAAGTACATTAGCATATGACCTCTAGCTAATTAAATTAGCTAACATTTTTGAGCAAATTTACAAAGAACTTTCATATACTTTATCTGCTATGATAGTTGCAGAAGCCCTGTGAGGTTGCTATTACTAGTCTCACCTCCGTTTTACAGATGGGAAAAGTGAATTTCAGATAGTACATGAGTCGTCCAAGGTCATATAGTAGTAACTTGGATTCAGACTAAAAGTTCAGATTCTATATCTAGTCAATTTCTATTATTCCACTGCAGCTCTTCATTGTAAGTAAATATTTTATTATTGGAAAAATATAAGCTTGATCACTTTTAAAAATATAAGCACTCTCAGCTTGACACCTTTCCTTCGAAAATAGATATGGTGTTTGTTGATAAAAAAATGTCACTATGTAAAATGTGTTACTGAATTTTTAAACAGAACATCCAATCAGTTTTCTTGTACTATGAACATCATTTACATGATTCCTCCAACGTAATTCTGAATCTCTATAACTGCTGATATACATATTACACATTTAGATAGCTAGAACATAAATAAATTAGTGGATATACAAATCATTTATAAATAAGTATATCTATTATATATAATTTACATAGATACATTTATTATATAATTTATTTATGAACCCTTTAAATTAGGATTTATTTTATACAAATGAGGTGCTGTAGAGGACATGTGATATTTAAGATTCAGCGCTTCCCACATTCCTTTATATCAGTTCTAACACATAACAGAAGACATTGTCTTTCCTGCATATGAATAAAGCAAAAGAGCTACCTAGAGCTAGTAATTAACCAGTGCAGCTAAACTGGAGAACAACCGTTACGTAAGTGCTGGGAGATATTTTAACTAGTTGTGTCTCTCCCTCATTTAAATCCCATATAAGCAACATGAAGAATACACTGCTGGAGTCACCATCCACAACTGCCATGTCCTATGTCCAGGAGGAGCTCAATGCAGTTTGAAATAACTGGGAACTATAATAATCACATGCAAACATCCTCATTCTGTTGTCTATACTTGTAACATGATTGGAAACTGCAAGGTTATGTAAAAAAGTTGTGTTTTAGACAGAAAACTCAAATCATAAAATAAATCAGAGTGCTCTAAATCCCTGGGTAAATTTGAAGTCCGATGTGAAAAAAAATATGTCATCAAACAGGGTTTTTGATATTTGGGATGATTTCCTGTTAATATATTATTTGCTTTATAGAGCTATAGGGAACATTCTTGATCTAAGTGGCAATGGAAGGCAGTAACGATCGGCCATACTCTGTGGAGGGCTGCATCTAACTTGTGAATTATTTCTCTTCATATGAGTTTTGGAGAATAGATATCTTTGAAGCATATATTGTCACCTATCAATAAAATTGGAAACCAATCATAGCAAGAGAATCACTTTATATTTCATGAAAATTATTAGATAAAAAGAAAGGCAGAATATTTAATTCATGATAGTCAACACAGATTTTTATTCAATTCAATTTTATTATTTCTGTTATCAAAGTAAAAATTACAGATGGTCAAAGTCAAATGATGCAGAAAACGTGCAAAAAAAAGCAGCAGCTTTTATATATATATATATATATATATCTCCCAGAGATATATATCCCATATATCCCTTTCTGAATCACAGTTTGGTTTCTATCCCTCTGTAGACACAGTGAGTTCTAAATGTCTGCATTTGGGGTTCTCTGTTTTTCTCCACAATACTAAGTCATTTTTTTATACTAGCATTTCTTGAAATATGAGTGTTAACATTTTTGTGTTACTACTTTCTATGATAGATAAAATTGAGAACACATAGAGTTCACTTCAAGTTGCCTCTTTCACTTTAATTTCAGGTTATATACAATAATTTTGGTCGTTTTTATAATCAAATAATATTCTGGAAAGTTAATATTTCATGAATTCATGCTTTTGTTTACTGTTATCATAAAAACTTTCACATATACAAAAAAGCAAGAACCAGAGCAAAATTACTATGCATATATTCATACTCCTCATCATATAGGCTTAGCTAATATATTTTTCTATACCTGCTATATTTATATATTTTAGGATGAATTATTTTGTTGTTGGCATTATATATCACCTTTGTATACTTATGTATGTCTTTCTTAAAACTTAAGACATTTTCTTACATAATCATAATACTATTTTCATATTTAAGTGAATGATTTTGTATATAATACCTAGTTCATATTTAAATTGTTCAATTTTAGATTTCTCTCTCTCTTTTTTTTTTAAATATGGCCAGCCTGGGTGCCCTCCCAGCCGAAAGGCGTGGCGTTGAGGAACAGCACCGCGTTGGCCAGGACGCCCTGGAAGGCGGTGCTTCCGCAGCTCCGTCAGCAGCCCGGCTGCGCATGCCCAGTCAGCAGCCCGGCTGCGCATGTCCGGCAGCTGTGCTCGCTGCCTCCGCCCAGCCAGGTTCCCGCTCGTGTGCTGCCCGATGCGCCACACTGACCCGGCTCAGCCGCTGCCTTCAGTAGCTCTTTATGCCCATTATATAAGGTAAGAAGATTAACAAACCTTCTTTCTTCCCCCTCCTTCCCAACTTCCTCTCTCCTACCATCTACTCTTAAGTTTATACTTGAACTCATAATTAGGTTTTTCTGCTTTGTCTGTAGTTTGCCTAGAAAAGTTAAAGCAAGATTACGGTAAAGAAACAGTGGACTGGGGCAAATGAAGACCTGTAGCCAACTGTTGTCTTAGGTCCAGGTTGGAAACAGACTACGAAGTTCACTTTGAGTGCCTGTCGTCTTGGGGGAAGTGGCCCAGGGTCTCTTACGGAGGAGTGAAGGTCGGGGGATTGGGCAGAACGGGGGGTCGAACAGCCAAGCACTTGGAACGAAAGCACAGGCCTCAGCTGGGCTTGCACGGAGCTCGAGCTGGGTGATGTTCAACTTGGTGGGCGGGGGGAGGCGGGGCTTTGCATCCCCGCTTGTACTGGTCATGGCACCCAGGCTGGTTGTGGACGGGGTGTAACCTCGGGCCTTGGCAGCTTCCTGAGGCTGTGGGAAGTTTCTGGCAGCCACTCACCTGCAAACTCTGAGAAGCCAAGGCTGTTGAAAGGTCAGGGCAGTGCCAGGGTCCTGAAGGGGGGTCTGCGCGGCAAGTCCCAGCATCTGCTGCGTCGCGAGCTGAGCTGCCGGGTGCTGCCCAGTGCTGCCCAGTGGTCAAAGCCAAAATGAAAGTAGTCAAGCCCTTAATGCCATACTGCAGTGACGTAAGTACGAGGCTAACCAGGAGAAAGCATCGGTCCCCGAAATCTTTCACTGGGACAAGGAGGTGCGAGGGTCAGGAAGCTCAGTGAAGACCTGGGGATTGTCTCACTGCTGAGGGAAACCGGAACAAAGCGCCTGGGGGGTGAGAAGATGGGGGGGGACTGGGTCCTCGATTGCTGCTCCCCTCCGAGACTGCAGTGCCTTGGCTGTGCTCCACGTCTGGTGTGGGGAGGGCGCCCGTCCCCCCCTTCCCCCGCCCCCCCACCAGGCCTGCCAGGGAAACCTTTGTCATTGCCCACGGTTGGGTGCGGAAAAATCCCACACGGGCTTTTGTTCCAGAGCTAGACTCCTCACGCTGCAGCTCATTCTCCACTGTTACCCACACTAATCTATCTGCGTGTCCAGATTTGAAATCTGTTGGAAAATAATGGTCCGAATTAATCCTTTGGCCTCTCTGGGGGTTGGCCCCAGAAAACCGATGTGGCGTTTCTCAGCTATGGGTGAGGCAAACTGTCTGGAGTCCGTTGTCAGAGAATCTTTGGAAGATCACAAGGGTGCAGGTCCTGAGAAAAATGTGCCGCCTCAGAGCTCTGGGGTCTGTGGTGGGAAGGTTTAAAGTCAGCCCCGTGGATGTCCTTGATCTTCTAAATATCTTAGCTAGGAGCTGGGACTGTGGCCTGCCTGATGCTGTGTCACTGGTGCACTGATGGAGAGACGCCGTTCCTTTTCACTCGAGGGATTGCGCCTAGTATTTTCTGAGACTAACAGGATGGGCCAACATAGCTGAGGCCGCCAGAGACTGAGTAAGATTCAGCGCTCATAGAACACCTGACGGTCATAGTAAAGATGCTGGAGGAGGCTGATAATTTGAACAGAAAAAAATTAATTACAACAGCTAAGGAAATTCGATGCTTCACCACACATCCACACACTTACACATGCATATAGTTAAGCAGGGAAAACAAATCTGAATTCTGAATAACAACGAAACACTTTCCTTATATAGTTAGAGGATCGAATTGTCTTTTGAGGCCTAAATTAGTGACCTGGCAAACAAGTTGGAAGAAATTTCTTTAAGTGTACTTTAACAATATAAAACGAGGGAGAAGCATATGGTGTGTTAGATTAAGGAAGAAAATGAACATAGAATACAAGCAATGAATAAATACATTAAAATAGACCTGAGTATTCAGACCAAAGGAGCTCACCAAAATCCAGGGAGTAATGGGAGACTGGAAACACAGCTGGTTCCAGGCATTTATTTGTATCTGTGGCTTAAAACATATGTCCTAATGCATTGGCATATGATTGTAAGAGCATGGGGGAATATGTATAATTATACACCAGGTTATGAACAGGCTATTAAGTTAGTAATATAGCAAGAGGTGAGGGTGGATTATATGGGTGAGGATGAGAGGGAGAGGTAAAAGAGCCAGCCCAATAAGAGAACAAAATGGGGCCTCCCCTGAAATAATCATGATTAACGTGCTTCATCTGTTAAATTTAGCATTAAGCTTAATCACTTATCTCAGTTGTTTTCAATTAGTGTTGGTTAATTTAAAAACAAGAATGCCTGAGTAATATTTTTTCAGAAGACATAAAAACAGAGTAATTAAAAGCTCAAGTTCTAGAGCCATCCTATCTATATTAAAATCTCAGATCAGCTCTATGATCTTCTTAGGATCTTCTACTCCTGAGCGAGGATAGTTACTAATTCTCGTCTTTTTGTTCCCTCTTTCCCTTGATACTATTCATCACGTATTGGACTGGCACAGCTAATCTTTGTGTCACATATTTTCTCACAGTTTGTCTCCTTTTATTATAATTTTAAAGAAATTGAAATATAGCACATACCCCCAAATGTACAGGCATAAGTGTACAGCAATTATTACAAAATGAACATACATCTCAGTATGATGCAGGGAAAGAAATAGCACAAGCTCCCCTCGCATTTCTTCCCCAAACTACAGTCCCTACTCCCCATCGGTAACTATTGTTATAACTTTGTTATATTATATTGAATAATATAATTTATCTGTACCTGTGTTTGAAATATATGTAAGTTAAAATCAAGCAGTATGTATTCTTTGTGTCTGACTTCTTTTCCTAAACATAATACTTGTGACATCGTTACGGATTGTTAGGTGTAGATGTAGTTGTAAAGATTTTTCAGGATTATGTCCATTAAATGAATATACCACAATTTATGCATTGTACCATCAAAATTTTGTGTCTGTGTGTGAGCTCTGGGAATTTTTCCTTGTGCCAATGTGCATATATTTTATTTGGGTATATACCAAGGAGTTGAATTGCTGTGAGATAGGTTATGTGTATATTCAAATTTATATAATGCCAAACAGTATATAATGCCACACATTACTTCCAGAGTGTTTGTACAAATGTACAGCTCTTCCTTGACTTGTGATAGGGTTACGTTCTGATATACCCATCATAAGTAGAAAATATTGTAAGTCAAAAATGCGTTTAATACACCTGACCTACCGAACATCAGTGCTTAGCCTCCCCTACCTTAAATGTGCTCAGAACATTTATATTAGCCTACAGTTGGGCAAATTATCTAACACAAAGCCTATTTTAAACAAAATGTTTAGTGTCCCGTGTAATTTATTGAATGCTGTACTGAAAGTTAAAAAAGGAATGGTCATAGGGTACGGAATGGTTATAAGTGTTTCGGTTGTGTACCCTCATAATTGCTTGACTGCCTGGGAGTTGTTGTTGCCCAGCATCAGGAGAGCATTGTATTGCATATAGCCAACCCAGGAAAAGATTAAAATTGAAATTCGATGTACAGTTTCTACTGAATGCATATCGTTTTGGCACTGTTGTAAAGTAGAAAAATTTTAATTGAACCATCATAAATTGGAGACTGTGTATTTCCTCCAGTAGTGCATTAGAATACTTACTGTTCCATATGTTTTAAACACTTAAAATTGGGGTCTGTGTAGTGCTATTTCAGTTTTAATTTTCATTTCCCTGTTTACTAATGAAATTGAGTAGTTTTTTATGCATTTATTGGTCATTTGATGACTAATTCATTTGCATTTCAAAAAAATTACATTGAATAGTTTTATGTTTTCATTTTTTTCAGGGAGTCAACCTTTATGTATTATGGAGTCAACCCTTTTTCATTTGTAAAAGTTAAATATCTCCCATGCTGTAACTTCCATTTTCACACTCTTAATGGTATATTTTGTTGAAAAGGAATTACTATGTATGATGTATTCAAATTTATCAAGTTTTACCTTCCATAGTTAGTACTTTTTTGTTCTGCTGAAACTTTTTTCTTTCTTCATATCATGAAAACATTCCATATTATTTTTAGAAGCATTATTTACTTACATTTCACAATCCATCAAAACTTTTGTGTGTGACATAAAGTATGTCTTAATTTTTATTTTATTCCTGTATGGATATCCAGTTGACTCAGCACATTTTGGGAAAGATCTTCCTTTCCACACTACCTTGTGGTGCCAGCTTTATGATAAATCCAGTGTGTCCATAAGTATGGGTCTGTTATTGGATCATCTATTCAATACCAGTTGCTTATTTCTATATCCTTGCATCGGTAGCATACTGTTTTAATCATTGTAGCTTTATAATATGTCTTCATAATGTTACTGTAAGTCCTTCTGCTTTACAAGAGTGCTCTTGTTATTTTTTTGACCGTTTGCATTGCATACATATTTTTACCAAAATATAAAAAGATTTTGCATTTGGAGTTGCACTGAATCTGTAGAATACATTGAGGAGAACTAGAAATTACAATACTGAGTCTTACAACACAAACATATGAACATCCCTACATTTACTTAGGCCCTTTGTAAAATTTCACAATCATTTTACAGTTTTATAGAGATCTAATACAATTTTTGGTTTATTTACTCCTAGTCGTTTGATTTATTCCTAGATGTTTTGATTCTCTGTATAGTTTTATTTTTTTATGAATATGTTCTACTTAACTGTTGTTGATATAGAGAAATGAATTAATTTTAAATTACAGATCCAAATAATTTTCTCGACACAGGCCATTTCAGCTTTTCTGTCTATGCTTGTGTCTGCTTTGTTAAGTTTTTTCTTGTTTTTCTGTTCATTTAATCTAGGGTTTTTTTTTTATGTTGGCATAAAGTTTGTTTCATTTGTTTGTTTTTCTACCTTATGAATTTTTAAAGTTGGTAGAGTCCGTAAAATATCCTTTCTTCCATTAGTAACATTTGTAAATATTTCTGTATCAATCATCCCATGAACTAATACATTTTACTGGTCTTTAGTTATAATAGTTATTAATTAAGAACCTACTCTGACTATTGATGATCTCTATTGTACTCTAATTATCTATAATTTTATGCTCTTAATTATTTTATTTTTATTTTTTTTGTGGTGAAGGAAAGTGCAGTGTTTATTGTAAACTGCTGTACAGGGAGAAAGGGGTGGCTTATGCTCAAAACCCCAAGCTTCTGCTCTTAATCTTTAAAATTTACAATCTTTTTAGGGTATAACTTGCTGCTCCTTTTCAAACTTTTTGAGATGGATGTTTAGATCCTTGATTTCCAGCCTTTCTTCTTGTTTAATAATTACATTCAAATCTATAAATTCCCTGTAGCAGGGTTTAGCTGTATTACACAAGTTTTGATATATTGCACTTTCATTATCATTCAGTTAAACGTATTTCCTATTTTTAATTGTAATGTTTTCTTTGATCTACTGGTTTTTGAAAAATATGTTGCTGAATTTCCAAACACACGGGAGTTTCTTTTTTATTATCTTGTATTTACATTATGTTATGAGAATACACTCTGTATAACTTTAACCCTTTATCATTTTTGAAATTTACTCTATTCATGTCCCAGCATACACTGAAGTTTAGTAAATATCCTGTGAATATTTGAAGAGTGTGCATTCTGTGGTTTTCTGTTAAGGTGTCCACTT